>NW_025422057.1:16987500-17500000 GCF_011764305.1 Mustela putorius furo
CCAGAAAATACAAGAGCAGATTTATAAACTCAAAAAGGGGAAGGGGGGAACATGGAAAATTAAATTTTTCATCAAACTATCAAGATAATATGTTTGTAAACATAACCAATCCAATCTCTGCTCTCATGATAAACTAATTTCTGCACTGAGTCAGCTACATACACCAAGATTTTCTTAGTAGAGCATACCATAGTAAAAGAGATTCGTTCAAATATTTTAGTAAAACAGGACCAAACTTCCCTAAATCATTCCATAATTATAAAAGATGGGTATCGCTAAGGATCTCTTTTTCTCTCTCTCTCTCTCTGTGTGTGTGTGTGTGTGTGTGTGTGTGTGTGATGTTGTTAAGGTTTTATTTAGATTTATGAAATAGAGTATGACATTAAAGCAAATCATTTAAGGGGATAGGTGGGGGGAATCACAAGAGGCAAGTGCACGCGCGGGCACACACACACACACACACACACACATACACACACACAAACTGACCACAGGTTGCGGACGGGATGGTCGGTAGTTGTGGTTTTTAAAACCACGCGCTGTCCTTGAAACGGAGGCCGCACACAGCTCCATTAGATACAGATCCAGTGCTCTTGATCTATTATTTACAAAGAAAAACCCTTCACTGCTTAAGTGCCCCCTTCTACTTCAGCCTTCCATTTCAACAGCATCAAACAACTTATGGGGGGGGGGCACACACACAAGATACAACTTGTGTTCATCACAACGCCCATGCAAGTCAAAATTCCACTTGGATGGGGGGGAAAAATTTAGAATAACCTGAACACAGGGTGTTGGCTAAATGACAAACAAACGAGAGGTTTGCTCTGAAAAAACGGATTGTCATTTTCCAACGGGCTATGCGACGTCTTATGATCAGTGTCTAAGAAAAATTTCCACTGGAAAAGAATGGGAGAATTTTTCAGGAAAACCATTCTTACCTCAAGGATGTGAAAAGAGTGTTTTCAAAACGTATATTTGGTATGGGATTCCTTAATTATCCAGTCTGCTCTTTGAGTCAAACTGCATTCGATCTAATTAGTACGCTTAGATCTCACCTCCATGCTGAACTTTAAACTCTCTGAAGCCAATTAAAAACTATTTAAATGAATATTAAAAGGTTTCCTGTGATCATCTCTGACATGAGAGAAAACATGCTTTTCAGCAAAAAATGGGTTTACACAGCATGCCTACATTTCACAAAATATTTGAATGGAGTCTTGCATTTAATCTGTCTATTACCCTTCCTCCCGCTACCATCCGATGCTCTTCCTTGGATGTTTTATCATCCTTCTTCAGCCATATCCGCCGCCAATACAGTTTTAACTGCAATTAGAACTGTTTTATTATTCAGTGCTCTTCAATTTTCAATAACTTATTAAGATTTACTAGATGGGACCCACTTCCCACTTTCATTTTGATGCACTATTGAATTGAGCACATCTTGGCTATGGACCAGTAAAAGTTGGATTGGGGGGGGGGGGGAATTCCTTAGCAATTTCCAGTTTGATGAGGCAAAGCATACTAACACTGCAGTCAACATCAAGTTAAATGCACTCTCTCTCCCTTTCTGGCCAGGCCTTGAAATAGCTTTTTGAGAATTAATAAATTATTCTGTTTGCTTATGAAATTAAATGCTCCCATGCAAAGCCGTTACAATTAACACCACTAAACGTGTTAGGTTATTCTAAAGAAATCCTCGCAGTATAATTATATCAATGAGTCATTTAACTCACATATATTAATTCAATTTATCTTCATTTTGCACTGTGTGGACTGATGGATTGTCATCATTAGAAATGACAAAGCTCCACACTGGAAGAAAACACAGACCTGCTAACGCTATGACTTCTCGCAAGACCACACATCATTGCCTCCGCTAAGGGTGCCCACAAGTTACCAAGGGATGGATTCCCTGCTAAGGACCAGAAAGTCAGGGCTTCTGATCAGGATGTGAAAGAGTATCAACTGCAATTCCTAGGACATGCAAAGCAGCCAATTAAAATAACAACAACAAACACCTCCCATACACAAATCTCAATGATACCATGTCCTAAGAATATGACTCCTACTCCATTTTTGGTATAAGAGGAAAACTCTCTAAAGCACTCCTTGGGAAAATGCTACACAACAAATACCATTTCCCCCAACCATGCGACCTATTGATAACATTTCTGATTAAAAAAAGAAAGAATGAATGAATGAATGAATGAAAGAAAGATGCCAAAGCAAACATATTAACTAAGAGAATTCAGCTGGGGATACTGTCAATAAAGAAGATGTTACCAGCCAAAGCAATTCCGGGACTGTTCATCAGGATTTCCTTCTGAAAACTCATAGGATTAGAGAGGTCATGATTAAAATTTTAAAAACTATTGAGACCATATTTGACCTGTAACAGCTGATGATCAAGCTAAATCTACTCTGATGGCCATCCCAGGGTTTGAAAGGTGGAATCATGGTGGGAAATTCGAGGCTATGTGGCTAGCTTTACATATGATTCTAAAAAGGCTGAGTTTTAGATTTAACGTCTTAAAATATCTGACTCAATTATTTAGTTCCTTCTTCCTCTTAAAAAGAGATCCTCAGCCCAAGTGAAGTAGAAATCCTTGGGTTTAAGACGCCCGTAATGGCATCATTCATCTCTAGCTTCTCTAATTTGGACAATAGGGAACAAAGGAAATTAGTTTTAGTTTCCTCAAACGCTGGTAGGAAAGAAGAGAAACCACAAAACTCTCTGGGACTAGAAGAGTGTGCAAGGACTAACAAGAATGAAGGGTCACAAGTTCTAAAGGGGGCATAGCTCCTTTCTCCAGGCAAAGTTGCCAGCCAGACAGAGCCTCCCTGAAGAGAAAGCATCTACCCAGCCACTGCTTCCAGCCCAGGTCAGCCCTCCTTAGAAGGGGGGATGCCCTGTTCCCTCTGATTCAGCTCTTCACAGCCATGACCAGTTAATCAAGTACTGGGAGGTGGGGGGCAAAACTAAACAAGTACATCAGGCTTTCATGAATTACAAGTTGTGGATCTGGTCGAAATTAAAATATTTCAAAATAATGCACTTAATGGGGATTTTTGCACTTCTGTGCTAGAAAAGGACAGGCTGGTTATGTTTCCTCCCCTGAACTACGGAGACAGATACAGACGCTGTCAGGGTTTCACTGGCCTGACAAGGCAGACCTGGATAGCCAACACTTGGGGCTGGTTTCCCATTATAGAACCAAAAGACTCCTGTCACCCATATGGCCCCTAATTGAGTACTATTGCAGCAATATGACAAAAATAAGGGACTCTGCTTTACAGAGAACTGTAACTCTCTGCTAGAACCAAGAGTTGAAATTAACAAATGGATGGGAAGGGGAAGAAATCATTTTCTCAATAGCAATGACACACAGAAGCTTACCAGAAAAGCATAATAAAGGAAAGAGACTTTAAAAAAAAAAAAAAAAAAAAAAGAAGGATCAAAATTTATGGATACCTCCCTTTATCACCTCATATGCTTAAAATACATATTGCTCACCTCTGCATAAAGACAACCTTTAGCGGGAAGAGGAAGGGGAAAGGACAGGACAGCATGATCCTCTGAAATCCCTGGGTTTTCTTTAACAAATAAATGATGTTTTCGTGGACTCTGAACCTTTGCTTTCACAGCAAGTTTAGCAACAGTGACAGGGAAAGTCACCCAAACCCAGTAAGTGGATTGAAACTCTACTAAGTAAGCATGGAGACTTCTTGTGCCCTTTACAGTACAGGTGTGTTTTTGAGAAGATAGGTGCACGACACACTCAAGCTTCATGCAGGTGTCACAGGTAATTACAGGGCTAAGGGGAGGAAATATTAAAGGAAATCAAGTCCTTCAGAGCCCTTCAAATCACTTATTGGATGCTGATCATTTCACCCCTGGCCCCATACGGGTGCTGGATGCCAAGAAGAAAGGGGCGTGTGTGTGTATGTGTACATACCTGGGCCCTTACAGGGACAAGATAGATTTTATAGACAAGACAGCCTCTACCTCTTTACTAAGCAACTTGTAAACACACCCAGAGGCTAACATACAATGGGCACAGCCAGCAAATAATAAAGTAAAATTAAATTATGTCATGCCTGCACCACAGTTCCGCCCATGGGCTGTCTCCTGGAGCGCGGAGCCAATGTTCCTGCCGCGGTGCAGAGACCAGCGCGGCAGAGCTGGAAGTGGGAGCTTGCTCCCTCCGCATTCGCACAGATGGAAAGCATGTTGCAATCCCTGCCTAAAGCGGACTGTGAAACTTGTTTCAAATGCAACCACGCATCTTAGTACAGTCAGGACAGCGGTGGGTTTTTTTCCCCCCCAAATCATCTTGGTTTTGTCTAGCACCTTTCTTCAAGGAAGTTTAGGCGGGACTATTTCTCATAATCAAATAAAGTCCTACATGACAACAGCCTCATTTTACAGACAGAAAAACACACTCGACGGATTTAGAATTTACTCAATATTGGAGGGTTAGTAACTTTAGGGAGGAGAAATTATTGCTGCAATTGTCATGAACATAATAGAAATCTTCCCAACCTTCTTCCTATTCACTGATTCTATAAATACTGCTTTGGGGTCTATTTCATGTTCTAAGCACTAGGGATAGATCAGTGAACTACACTCACAAAAGTCCTTGCCTTCAGGGAGCTTGTTATCGAGAGGGCGATGATTATTTACAACCATCCAACAGCTAACAGATACACTCCTGGGTTACCTTGACAGTATTTGGATAATCCAGTCAACTAACCTCAAACAGAAACCAGTTCTGTATAACTACCCAGGCCAATGTTCAACTCCAATAACTCTGTCTCCTGAAAAATACAATTGAAAAGCTTTCTTTATATGCCAGAGAAGAAGCAAAAGTTTTTAATCACCCCCTTTTTTGTAGTTTTAAAAGAATCCCAAATACTAAATTATGCTGTCAAATCATCTCAAGATGAACAGCTATTTGCACCAGAGGTCAGAGAACATCACAGACTTGGGTAACGTGGTGTTAACAATCAAACGCTGTGTTTTTCACACCATCCATAACTCGAGCTGTTGGCTCTTTTGTTTGACCCATACAGTTGGCCAAATTAAGTCTATGCTTGGGACAGAAACATCACTGGCGCTCAGGGAGTGATCATGAATACCAATTAATACTAATTCGGATTTCTTCTCTTTGACCCAAATAGCATGCATCGGTCTTGCTGGTATTACCGAACCTAATTCCAGGGCTACATAAACTACAACTGCTCCAACGACTAGCATGGGCTCTTAACATTTTTAGCTGCTTTTCCAACTATAAATTAGATAAAATATATGGACGTTGAGCTCAAGCATCAGCAATTAGAATCTACTTCATCCTTCTCTGTAATTTTGGGGCAGCCAAGCTTTGAAAAGAGAAGGGCTTCCTTTACTAAAAATGTGTGTAGTCCAAGGTTACCGCCATGTCTTAAGTACAAATACGCAGAACAAATAAGCACCAGGTAGACACTCAAGAAATGCTTGTTGCAGGAATAGATACATAAAAACATTACTACTGAATACTTAAGAGGAAAATTTTTTCTTAAAAAACAAAACAAAACAAAAAACACCTCCCACAGATTTCAAACACATGTTGGGATCATAAATTCTTTAAATACAGTTTCTAAAACTGATTTTTTTTACAGCTGTCGGACTGTGATGGTCAGATGAAAAAGGTATCTGAAGCCCATGAAACAACCAAAAGTTCATTTTTTACCTAAAAAGATACATTTTTCTAAAAATACATACTTTACTCAGACATCATAAAAACTGATTCCTCTAAAAGTGTTTCTTAAATTCAGGGGAAGAAGCCCACAGTTACAATGCTTGTTTTAAAACGAGAAGACTAATGTTTTCAACATTTTCTAAACCTGTCTCTTCAGCGGCTTCAACAAGTGTATTTTCAAAGTGTAAGCACAGCAAAGCTAATTTGTATTTAATTTATTATAATCGTCAAGCAAGAGTAACTTTTTGAAAGATCTATAAAATAGTATGCATTCTGATGTAAGCCGCTATTTAATTAGAATATCAAAATTATCAAAGGGATAGGTAAAAAAACAGCAAAACCAACTACACATCTATTATGTTTCAAAAGACAGACAGTGGATACATGGCATCTAAGCCTCTAGTTTACCGAAGCTGCCTGGGGGCTTCACTTTATATCCCCAGACCGCTGTATGCCCCCCCCACCCCCACCCCCACCCCGAGGATGCCTAACTTGTTCTCCAGCCTTTCCTATGCATCTCCTTTAAATCGGGCAACACTCACTCCTTGATGTTGATACCAGTCTCTATTTTTATAGACGGCAAAACTCGGGCTCCCGGGGGAATAAAATAATCTCCCCTGGATGTGTCAGTAAGTGGCAGAGTCTGAATCTGCACTCAGGTCGGCTCACTCTTCCCAGCCGCCAGGACTAGATCCCCCTGAAATCAATTCCACATGGCACAGGCTGGAAGGAAAAAATCCGGCGGGGCAATTCTAGAGCAAGAAGTACACTCCTGCCTCTCTGGTCAATACAGAGGGTAAGGTGGCGTGCGTGGCGTGCGTGGCGTGCGTGGCGTAGCGTGGCGTAGCGTGGCGTGCGCATGCGTGCCTGTGCGCGTAAAATGATGGCGTCAGTAGGGATTGCGGTGGTTCCTTTTTCTAAGCGAGAGGACGGTTGGCAGGTATGTTGGCACAATTAGTACAGATAAATCCTCAAACAGCCTATCTGCTTTCTGATTTTTAAATAAACAAAGGGTGAATGCTGTAATTAGGATCAGAAGTGCTTCTGAAAGACCAGATGGCAAAAGGGAAGTTACACAAAAAAGTCACTGGCAGGCAACTGGGAGAGTTTGTTATTCCTAAGGTGAAAGAAGTGACTTTTAACAAATGTGTTTAACTGGACGCCTGGAGGAAAACAGCCACCTCCCTGCAGAAATGATGGCTAGGCCTAGGGCAGCCAGCGTTCCGCCAGAGTGGAGGAAGCGAAGGCTGGTATTTAGACGTGCTCAGGGGGCACCCCGTCCATACTGCAGGGGGCTCTGCCGCGCTTCCTGCGTAGGCCGACCTCGCGCAGCTCTATGGTTGGGGTTTCTTGCGGATAACGCAGACCTAGAAAAGCAGTCAGTGTGGAGACCACACGGATGCCTGGAGGTCCCCAGAGTCTTCCTCCTTTTCTTATTACTCAGGAACAATGGCATCTCTGTGGCCCCAGTGGCTTCGGTGCGAACCTCTCCCCCCCACAATGGTCCCATTCAATCTCCCACCAAGAGTGATTGCCCCAAGTTTAACGGCCTGTGTTAGGAGAGCACCGGACACAAAGGAGGTGTTTCCAGGTTCAGTGAACACTTTACTTCCATTCATCAGAGAAGGAACAAAAGCGAATCCCCCCTTTACCTCAGGGAGGACAGAGGCTGGGCTCAGTCATCTCTACCAAAACGCAAACCTTTTTTGGGGGGGGGGGGGTGGTTAGGGTCCACATTGTGTTTCAGGATCAAGCAAAGAAGGTTCCTGATTATTTCTACCTTCAATGCCAATACATTTGCATAAAAATAGGATTCTTTTGTCTCCTAAGAAGAACCAAGAGGAAGCTGAGCCAAGAGCTTCAAAGGGGGACCCAGGAAGGCAAAGGGAGAAAGAGGTTCCCAAAGACCAACAAGGTCAGTAGATGGACCTTCAATTACACTTTGGAATCATTATTGGGAAAATAGCCTACCTCTTCCTCTGCTTTAAATCTTTATTAGGATTTATTGCTATTTTTATTAAGGAACCCAATGTTTACTTTGTAAAATTGTTTTAATTACTAAGTACTCCTGCTAGCAGCACTTAACCAGGATAGGCTACTTTAAGAAACACCCTTTCACATAAACCAAAAGTGTTATTTCCTTAATTGCAAGTGATATATCTTGATCTTGACCACAGATTTCTATAGCAATCTTGGGTATCAGTCAAGAGACCTGATTTTACTAGTTGGTTATAAGGCTCAACTTTTTGGGGGTGTGTGTGGGGGGGTGGTCTGTAGAGTTTATACTAAGTACTAAGACTCGAAATAGCACTAGTCATACCTCCCTCTCAGAGAGACACCCACCCACCCCTTTACTCAGCCAAGTTGGATTAGTCATACTAAACATAGCCCATTCCCAACCAACTCCTCAAGCTTTGGCAGGCCTAGTCCGGCTGACATTCCCGGCCCAGTTTAACATTACATAATGAGAGCTTCACTCCCATCATGGGCTGCAAGTCAAAACAAACTTGCTGAACTTGGAGGCAGGGCACCAGTTTGTTTCCCAGTAACAGGACAGGAGACTTACAAGGGGCAGAACACAACTCCAAGCAAAAACTTAAAAATCACCAGTGAACTCTTGAATCTGTTCTTATTGGTCAACTCAGTCATACTTGCTTTGAGTTCAAGTACTAGAGATCCCCAACCTAGACACTTAGCAAGTTTTATCACATAGTGTTGGTGTCAGACTTGTTTTCAATGAATCATTTTCACATATTTCTATGTTTGAGTTTTTAACAAAAACCCAGAAAGCAATACTGTAAAAGGATTCCAAAATACCAATCCTCTGGGAAAGAAGGTGGTGGGATTATATAGGAGGATAAAATTCCCTGCCAAAGGCTAGTTGTTTCTCCAGCATTCCCAACACAAATGAATGGTAAGATCTGATTTTTCTGGGTATTGCTGAAGGACAGTATCCATTGCTGGAAATGTTTCCAATACTTGCTGTGTGTGAATTCCAGCTCACCTCTTCCTAGTTAATTGCCAACAGGTGATTACATCAGTTCACGGTCATCACCATCATAAGCCTCCTGATCAACATTATGTCAACACCCAGGGTATCCCAGAAAATGAGGATCTCTCAAGTGGAAAATAAGTGAATTCATACTGAACACTCATAACTTCACACAATAATCTAGAAAGAGCTTAAAATTAATGGCATTCAATAGGAATGGTTCACAAAGTCAAACTCCACCTTGAGTAAGAGGTGGCAGAAGGGGGGCGGGGGGCGCCAAGAGGTCTAGACAAAGCCTGGATTCTATCACGGTCTGGATACATATGACCTTCTGGCAGCCATCCCCTTGCTCCAGGCCTCAGTCTCCCCAGGTTTACAGAAAGGACTGTACAGGACAGGTAGGTTTGATTACCAGTCACCTCTCATAACCCCAAGATTTTAAAACTGATTCTCCCAACCTGCCCACCCTGACCACAGTGAACAGATTAGATTACTCTGGTTGTGGTTAAATGCTCCAGGAATTACTTGTGCCAATACGTTAGGGCACTCAGGTCCATTTCTCTGACCTAACTTACTTCTTGCACCAAAAGCCCAGACCCTTGTGCACAATAATGTTACCAAGAGCTGCTACTACCCATAAGGTAATAATTTATTACTATCTCTTGACCCACAAGACAGTCCCAGTCTATCTCCCTAGGTAACCTTTATTTTATTTTATTTTATTTTTAGTCCCAGAGACCACATATTTTCTTAATAAATCAGGAACCAAATTAAAAACATTGATCCCCAGAGCACTGAGGGCTGTTTGCGCTATTCTAAATAGCTCCAGCTTATGGTGCATTTAAAATTCCTTTGCTTTGCTTCCTTTGCTTTCCCCTCCTTCTAAACTGTAAGAGGCTAAAATGCTCAGACTCTGGTCTGTCTGGAGCCCACAGAAGTTGTGCCCCACAGACAGAGATGTAGAGTAGATCTTTGTGGTCGGAAGGGAGGCAGAACAAAACTAGATGTTGAATGAGCAAGAATAAAAATGTGATGAGAAATCCCACTAGGTGGGCAGAGTGGAGGAGGAGAGGGGAGAGAGAAGGTGGAACCAGAAGGATCCTGGTCACCAGGCAGAGTGAGGATGAAGAAGCAGAGAAATGGGTCTGGCAGCATGTAGACTCTGGTCAGAACCACAGGCCTGGTAACTCCCCAAACTCCGAAGGCAGGCTTGTCCACAAAACACCCACTTGAACACGGCTTTCTTTGGCAGTCTCACTACCCAGATCATTCACACCAAGGTGGAAGAATGCAACAACTGAGGGAGTTTTTATTTCCCAGGGGCTCTGGGGGCAACTTCTGATGATGCCTCAACAAGGAGCAGACCTCAGGGTGGACTCTGTCCCTCTTATGCCTACATTTATCCTCAGCACCAAAACAGCACGTGCTTCAGAAGCATTCAGTCACATCAGGCTTCATGGGCCTGGCATGTCCTAAGAGCTGGTACACTTGTTATGTTATTCTAAGAGCCTGCAAGACCTGCTTCTACGGCTTTTTCGTAGTTGGTATGCAGAAGCAGGAGATGCCTGTCTTACGGAGTCAAGTGAATGGCCTTTGGGACAGCTCGGTCAGAAGTCTGATGTGGAATAAGTGGGGTCTGAATGTAGGGGTCTCACTTGCAACCCTGCGTCACTCCACAACTTCTAGTCTCCCTCTAATCCTCATCTGCCAAGCTAAAGAGATGGTACGGTCTTGTCTACGTGAGAACCTGGCCTGGGAACCAGGTCCTCCCCCAGACAGAAGAGTAGAATCAGCATTCCTGGAGGGTCATTCAGTATTGCAAAAGCTCCAGGCAGGTCGTCAGACATCGTAAACAACCAGGAGCAGAGCTCAATAATGCAGAGACATTCACGATGAAGTTGAAAGGGGAGCTTACTGTGTATTTTTTAGGCTGTTCATAAGTCGGTTAAGATACTGTACTCTTTGTCCTACAACTGCAGGTACTATACACAATATGGTGTGGTGCCACCAAAAAAATTACTCTGAATGTGTTGCCCTAAAAGGGATCAAGAAGAGGCTGGGAGCTGGTAGCATTAGGGATAGAATCTCACTTCTAAGACTTTTCCCCCAGTACTTCTCTATGCCCCCTCCCTGGTGTCCAGATGACATCTATTAAATTCAGGCACTGCTCCACAAGGGATCTTGGCCTCTGGCTAGGAGAAGAATAGCATCAAAAAAATTGCTTGCCAACAACCCATAAATTTAAACAAGTCAGGATGGCCTGGGAATCATCATAGAAGAGAAGTCAAAAGCAATGTGGTTTAAAATGGGACACACAGACAGATACCCCTCCAGCAGGATGTTCCTTCTTTCATAAAGGCAAATCCTTAGGGCTTCCACAAGGATGAGGAAATCCTCTCTTCACCCATGTGACTGCTTACTGTCTTGAAACGCCAAGGAAGGTTCTGGTGAGATGAGAGGAGTAAAGGACCTCCAGTGGACAGGACAGCGCGTCTGACTTGACTGAAGGCATCCACCGGACTGCAGCCCGTCCTCAATCTCAGGAACGGGGTGAGTGAGGGGAACAACATACGTGCAAGGGCACGGATGTCATTCCCACACAAGTGGGGGCACAACTTGCATAATTAGAGCCCAGTCCTAGGGAGCCCAGAGTCCTGGCTCCACTGATTCATTCCTCCCGACCTGGAAAGGGGTCTGTCTTACTCCAGCCTCAAGGGTGAGGTCCCATACAGTGGAAACTGTTGAAGCTGTGTCAGAGCTTCCTGCTTTTCCTCCTCCTCCTAACTTAGCCCACCATCATGGGGAGTGGAATGCAGCAGAAAGGACCACACGCTGTGCAAATATATGCTTTATGCTCTGGTCCTCACACCCACTCACACAAAAGACATACCATTAATAAGTACAAAAAAATGTGGGTTTCTTCCCAGAGCCATCTTGCGCAGAATCCCTCCCCTCATTAGCAACCACCGTTAACATTATTTGATTCTGAATTCAGACAAAGGAGGAGGTGAAAAACCAGGGAGCCTCAGCATTTACACATCTAACGCTCACTCTGCAAAATAAACTTTCCTCTTTAAAGCCCTGTTTTAATCACTCTACCAAGTGGCCTAATTTTTTTCCCTTAATTTGCGGGATCCAAGCAATTTTTACTGTGGGTGGTAACAAGAGTCTAACTGTTTCTAATTATTTAAAAAACAAAACCACACACACAAAACAAAACAAAACAAAAATCTATGCTGCCAATTGCCAAGAGACTCAGAAGCCACAACTTCCGGTAATAAAGATTTTTCTTTCCAACTATCATAAACCAGTGTATCTGGAGAGCATCTGTGTGTCTGCTCAATGCTTCCCGTCCATGACAGCGGTGAGCTAGGCCCATCCACATTACAGAACAGGGGGAGACTGTGCGATGGGGAAGTAAGCACCTCGCCTTTGCAAACATATGAAGACCCAGTCTTTAAATCCTACCCCTTAACCAGTTACTCTTAGTGGAACTAAGGACACCTTTTTTTTTTTTTTTAATTTTGTGCCACAATTTCCCTCTCTTTAAAAATGTGGACAACAGTCCCTACCGACTGGGAGATTTAATGGGTTAATAGATGAAAATCACTTCAACCAGAGCTGGTACATAGCAAGCACTCAATAGGGGTGCCTGGGTAGCTCAGTTGGTTAAGCATCTGCCTTAGGCTCAGGTCATGATCCTAGGGTCCTGGGATCAAGCCCTACATTGGGGCTTAGTGGGAAGCCTGCTTCTCCCTCCTCCCCGCTCCTGCTCACTCTCCCACTATCTCTATCTCTTTCAAATAAAGTCTTTTTTAAAAAATCCCACTACCTTATTTATATATAAAATGGGAACAATATTAGTTTTTCTCTCACAGACTAGCTGTGAGGTTGAACAAGAATATTACGAAACACTGAAGCCAATGCCCAAAGGACAGCAGATTTTTAACAAATGGTGGGTAAGTATTAATACTAAACCACACCTCCCACTAGGGAGCGAGTTCACGTTTCTTTCTTCCCACCAAAGAGATGAATTAAGAAATACCCACTGAGAATTAGAGCTAATGTTGACAGAGGCTTACCAGGTTCTGTGTATGCCATCTGCCTTACACACACAAATTCACTGAAATCTCCCAATAAATGGAAGATAAGTACAAAAATTTCCCTGTTTTATAAATGGAAAAACTTAGACCTAGACAGGCCTCTGGAAGATATACATACATGGTCATTCAGCTAGCCAGTAGCAAAGCCAGAATTTGAAGTCCTCCAATCTGGACCCCAGGCTCCTAATCCTTCCATGAAGCAGGCTCTGCAGTAACCATAACCAAGTACCAAAACAACATCCTCTCTTCTTGTGAGGTAAACTACCTACTACCAAAAAGACTTGCACGAACTACAATTTTGTCATTAAACTTGAAAGCTGGAATAACACGTAGATGCTTTTCATAGGAAATCCAATGGGAAGACCATGCCTGTAAAGACGCAGAAGGAGGAGATCAGTGCCAAAGAAGGAGGCAGAAATTTCTTTGGGCTAACTTGGACCTCAGTCTCCACAAAACGGCCCTGTTCCACTCAACATGAAAAAGAATCCAGCACAATCCTTTACTGTCCAACCTTGCTTTCTACCCTGCTTGTTAATCATGCCTAGAGGGGGGCACTAAGTTTAACTGCAGATAGTCAATTTTGTTAATGGAATTCTAAGCTCATCCGTTTTCAGTTGGGAGGATGAGAGCATCTTTTGCTGTGTTTCTCTAAAGCAAATATTTAGTGCTTTCATCTTTTAGTGCCCTAACATGCGATCTGTCACCCAAGTAAAAAAAAATAAATAAATAAACCTCATGTGAGTGTTTGTAGAAATGATACGATGCTTCCAATGTCAATCAGACATATGGCGAGGCCTTTCAGAGAGGAGCTGGGCGAACTGTGCTCTTCGGGAGGTATGTTGGAGAGTTACGGCACCCAGGCCCCATGGTTACACTTGCACCACTGGTGAAAATCGTGCCACTGGCTGGCTGTCTCAAGTCCCCTATCATTTCAATCCAGATGCAGAAAAGCAACTTGTTTCTAACCTGCTTTGGTCCTCTTGTTCGGCCTAGGTACCCAGGCTTGCATTGCATTGCTTAGCGATGGTGGTGGTGCTTTCTTTAAATGAAAGCCATCCTCCATCCGCCTGGAGGACATTCCTCTACAGAAACCTGGTGCCAGACAGTGGTAGTTTCTTATCAGCAAAACTCACTCCTCTTAGCTGAATCATCAATGCCCTGAATCTGCCGAACTCTGAGAGACTCCTTCAGTGTGGCAAGTGAAAGGCAGGGAGAAGGGGTAAAGCCAGGAAAGTCAGGTCACTTTTGTAGAAGGTAGTTGTAATCCTTCTTGATTCTAAAGAGTTTTTGGATGCCAGAAAGCCAGAAGGAGAGCTACGACTGTGTTTCTGGATGTCATCTCCCCCATAATATCTGCTTTCTGTACTGGGTCACTGCTCCCACTTATGGCAAGGCTCCAAGTAATTACAGAGACAGGAATTAGGTGACACAAGAATTTACATGTGTACAACTGCTTTTACCTTCCCCAGCAGAATCCACACTAAAGGCATCATCTGCTGTCCAGTCAAGTGTGACACTCTGAGCAGGGGACCTTCGAGGTCACCTCTGCTCACTTCTCAAGAGGAGGACAGGCACACACACACATTCCCACATTTCACTTTTCCCTAAGAAAGCATTAGCTCTGAACCATCACAGGTTTAACAGTAGCTCTGTCCTTCCCATGCTTGTCCCAGCTTCTCCCAGCACCTAGCTGGAGGCACCGATGGTCCTGGAAGCGCCTCGGGTGCTCTAAGCCCTCAAATCCTGCCTTTACTGGCGTAATGGGACAAGTGAAGACAGCCAGGGAGAACCACGTTGGGTCAACAAAAGCTACAGAAAATGCACCGTCTTCATTTTATACATTATCCTTAAACCTGGATAATCTGTCCTGACATCTGGGAAAGAATAATAGACAGAATTCAAAGCAGAATAGTTCCAAAGTTGTTACATATCACATTACTGCCTCTACAGTTAGCAATAACATACATCCTTTGTCCTTTTTTAACTATTTGTCTGTGGCCACTGTCAGAATTAGGAATGAGGGGCGCCTGGGTGGCTCAGTGGGTTGAGCCGCTGCCTTCGGCTCAGGTCATGATCTCAGGGCCCTGGGATCGAGTCCCGCGTCAGGCTCTCTGCTCAGCGGGGAGCCTGCTTCCTCCTCCCTCTCTCTCTCTCTCTCTCTCTCTCTCTGCCTACTTGTGATCTCTGTCTGTCAAATAAAATAAATAAAATTAAAAAAAAAAAAAAGAATTAGGAATGAATTCTCCTAAATTCACAGAATGGCCCAAAGCCTACTGGGTACATGGGCAAGAAGAGCCAGTATAAAACAGAGGAAATCCAACCAAGACTATCAGTAACAAGCTAACAACCAAGGCACCACAGGTATATCTCTTGGGCTGAAGAAGGCACAGAGGAAGAGCAGAGTCTAATAATCAACAGTGAAAAATTAACCCTCAGAGAGAGAGATGAATCAAGCCCACATTACCTTTCAAATGGTAAAAATGATAAAAATGAAACCCACATTTCCTGTGACTAAAAAAGGGACAGCATAAGAGTGTGTAGAAGATGATGGAGCAGTTCTGTATTCTGATCGCAGTGGGGTCATACAAATGTATGCTAAAATTCATAGAGCTACAAACCAAAAGAAAAATCAATTTTGTTGGATGATAGATTTTAAAGGTGTTTTTTTTTTTTAATTTATTTATTTGACAGACAGAAATCACAAGTAGGCAGAGAGGCAGGCAGAGAGAGAGAGAGGGAAGCAGGCTCTCTGCTGAGCAGAGAGCCTGATGCGGGACTCGATCCCAGGACCCTGGGATCATGACCTGAGCTGAAGGCAGAGGCTTTAACCCACTGAACCACCCAGGCGCCCCTGGATGATAGATTTTAAAATACAGTTAACCCTTGAACAACTTGGGGGAGTGTGAGGGGAGGGGTGATAGAGACACTGACCCTCCATGCAGTCAAAAATCTACATATAACTTCTGCCTCTCCTAAAACTTCACTACTAATAGCCTACTGTTGACCAAAAACCTTATCGCTAACATAAACTGTCGATCAACACATATTTTATATGTCACACGTCTTACACATTATATTACAATAAAGGAAGTTGGAAAAGACAACAGATTATTAAGAAAATTGTTAGGAAGAGAGGGGCGCCTGGGGAGCTCAGTCAGTTAAGCGACTGCCTTTGGTCATGATCCCAGGGTCCTGGGATCGAGCCCCACCTCTGGCTCCTTGCTCAATGGGAACCCGCTACTCCCTCTCTGGCTATATGCTAACTCCGCCTGCTTGTGTTCTCTCTCTCTCTCTGTGTCAAATAAAGAAAGAAAAATTCTTTAAAAAAAAAAAAAAACTGTTAGGAAGAGAAAATACATTTACAGTACTTGTACTGGATTTATCCAAAAAATCCACAGAGAAGTGGACCCATGTTGTTCAAGGGTCAACTCTGTGTGTCTGTGTGTGTGCGTCTGTGTATTTTTTTTAATCCTACATCTCAAAGGAAACCCGGTCCCCATATCTAAAATCAGGGGCACAAAAGCACACGCAGTAATTGCAAAACTGAAAAATAGCTGGTTGCAGGTGACCCAGCCAAGCAAAACCGCAACGAGGAAAGATATCTGCCCCCATCCCCTTGGGGATCTGATCTGAGTCCATTCTGCTGTCCAAAGCAGGACAGGGCCAAGGAGAAAAGAGGGTCCCATTCCCTTGAGAAGTGAACCTATCTATGCATGCTGAGAGCCACAGGCCCAGAACTGCCCCACTTCCCTTAGGAACTGTGAGTGTTCCAGAAGCTGATGCCACCGGCGGCCACCTCTCTGCCCAGCTCCACCCGTCTAGCTCCTGTGTTCATGAGAAAGCGGCAACAGGAAAGAAACATCCAGGAGAGAGAGTTGTGAACATCCAACAAGCTGGATGTCTCTCTGGATGGCTATGAGTTTCTTCCACTTTCTGGTAGAGGCGCTCCTCGTTTCCCAGGCAGAGAGGACCGCTCACAGGTCACCCTGACTCCCGGTGAACCACCGGGCCTGCCAGAAACCCAGCGTGGGGAGCCAGGTGGAGCAGCAGTGATGGAGAGCTCTCTGGATCCCTGTGTCCCCGGCCCCATAGCTCACGTGCAACCCCACATCCTCTTCTGCCAACTCTGTTTTCCTAAGCAGCGAGAGGCCACCCCCGGGGCACGGGGCTACATCGCAGAGGTTCCAGCAAAGCTTGGCAGACACAGTGACTGCTGGGACCGGGACATAAATCCAGTAGAGGCGGCGTGCCCTCTTCTGTCACTCCAGTTCCTTCCCACCTCCCTTGCCTCTCACCTTCTTTCTCTGGTGACTTTAGCTCCTTCCTCCATTGGAAGGAAATGACTTTCCAAAACAAAAACTTTCACTCTGAGCACACACAGTCCTCTTACTTGGACCTGCTCAGAGAAAAATGTTTCTCTCCTGCTGCATGTCTGCTTGTGGGGGCGTGGGGGCGTGCTTGTGCACATGGACAAGCACACGTGCCCCAGGAGGTTTCTAACTAGGAGTCAAACACTCTGTGGCTGTACAAAGGCCACCTCCTTCCTCGTTTACAGCTCAAGTAGAGGGGCCAGCGACTGACTGGAGGTCCACTATGGAAGCGACGGTCAGCACTTGCGCGTTTCCCCGTGAAGGATACTACGCCACGTCCGTCACCTTTTTCCCTAAAGCAAACAAAAAATGACAAGCTGTGTACTACTGCATTTTTTAACACAAACAGGCTTGAAAGGGACTTTTAGAGATAAGATAGACAGAGTGGGAAATGTGAGAAGTACTAAGACAGAAGATGATTTAATTCTTTGTATTGCCTCTTGCTAAACCAGCAGCATCGGACACATGAAGTATGTTCTGAATAAGGACTGGCCTGAGAAGGAAGGATTAAAACTCGGATCTCCTACTTCGCTCAGCTGACAGTAACAGCCCTAATAAAAATGAGTAAATGCAGCTCCAGAGTCTGGGCTGAACTCTGGTTCCTGTTCTCAGATTCCAAACATCTACCTCCATGGCATCATTAAAGACACCAACAACAGGAAAGAACTCGAGATGTTACGACAGAGAGACACACAGACTGATGTGACAGGTAATGTCACAACCATTAGTGGAAAGTACCCACTCCCCTCTTTTCAAGTATTGACCAAGTCGTTTGACCAGGGGACCCTATAAGGAATTAAAAAAAAAAAAAAATACTTCAGGGTAATTTAAACCCTTCCTGGACACAGGTTAGCCTATGAAAAAGTGATCTGTCACCTCACAGAATTACAAAAGGGGAGGGCCCACAACAATAAACTGTGTCGGTGATAACATGTCACGCATCAAAAGTCAAGTCTTCTCTATTATGACCTTTGTCACACAGGACGCCAAGAAAACATGTGACTCACAAAGAATGGGGAAAAGGGAGGTCGTCACAAAGATAAGAGCCGTGATAGAGCCTGTGGCGCCTGGTGGACGTCAGGTGGCCTGAGCGGCATGGCCACGGGGCAGGGAACACCTGCACCTCCCACAGCGGTGAGCTCCTTGCCCACCTCCAAGCACTTGGTTGCCCTGGACTTCCAACTCCATATACCAGCCGCACAGGGCGAGAGGAAAAGTATAAGAAGTGAAAGGAACAGTATTCACAGCATTTGGTCCGAGGAATGGCAAACAACATGGGAAGAAGGGCCTAGAATGATCCTGTCCCTCTCTGGGCCTATCTCCCTGGGCAAGTTGTGTCCAAGCTGCGTCAATCACATAGGAGACAGGCTACATCACGATACACCGGGAATGTGATCTCCCTGAGGCATTAGAAATTCCAAGTGGGGCCAGACAGGGTCCATTTCTACCACCGGGGCGATTCACGGGCAGAGGAACTCCACGCAGTCACTGGACCAGGAAGGATTCTACAAGGAAGCTTTGCAAGGAGAGAACACGAGAAAGGAGGAATAACAATACAGATGGGATCGCTAGCGGGACTGAGAATGAATCTGGCCAGGGGCGCGAACTTGCTGGTCAGCTCGAACAGGATGATCCAGGGCTGTAGCACGAAGCTATGGGCCCTATGCAGAATACACATCATGAGGACAGTACGGACTGGCGACATTTTGCCTTCGTCGGTTTTAACTCACATCTGCTCCCCACAACTGCACTGCAACGGAAATTTCACAGTCTGTAGGCACTGGGTGATGACTAAGCCTACTAAGGGATCCCCAAATCCACAATGGGCAACCTTCAGAAGGTTCACAGAGACTCTTCATGGCAAACATAGGAAGGCCTTTCCATCACGAGAAATGGAAAATAAACAGAAAACTACTGCATATAATATGATAGAAGTCTGCCTGGGATTTTAAAAACACATCTCTTAAAAGACAGGAAGGAAGTCTGTCACAATATTAACTTTGCCTGGGAGGCTCAGTTGGTTGGGCATTGGCCGTCGGCTCAGGTTATGATCCCAGGGTCCTGGGATCGCGACCTGTGCTGGGCTCCATGCTCAGCAGGAAGTTTGCTTCTCCCTCTCCCTCTGCTCCTCCCCCTGCTCGTGCTCTTACACACTCTGTCTCTCTCGAATGAATAAACAAACAAAAAAATCTTTAAAAAAAAAGAAGTTAACTTTGCCTTTGAGAGGTACTTTTACTGTTTTCTCTTTGCTTCTCTATGTAATCAGGAGTAGGAAGACAAACATTCTGGCTTAACAGAATGCAAAGTTGCAGTGCAGAGCTTTATAAAGCAAATACTTCTCTTTTAATGTACTTTGTTGTGTAAATCCAGATTTTCCATACATAACATGTATTGAAAACTAGAGTGCCAAGGAAATGAAGCAATATCTATATTTGTTTCAATGACTAACAAGCAAAAATAAAACTTCAGCTGTGATGCCATGCTTTTTAGAAATCAGACATCTAATAAGCCACAGATTTATAGGATGTGGTCTAATAAACCTAAGAAAAGTTTCATTTCCTCCACACCAAAGTGGTTCACTCCCTGTCTATGTGACCAGCTTTTGCAAAGTTAGCAGATGTCTCTTTTTTTCCTGAAATGTGTAAGTTGAGACATTAATAAGCACCAACAATAATAATGTGCCTGCTGAATACACATGCACACAAGCTCACTCACTCACTCCTATATCCCTAAATATGAAATGAAATGGGCTCAATACTAGCAAAACGGTAGGTCACCCAAAACATCAAAAGGGACAGAGCTTGCCATCTTGCTAATCCCCAGCCACTGATGGGGGTGGGGGGTAGAACACCTAGAGAAAGGGGGAAGCAAGGAATGAGGAAAGGAGTCAAAGAACTTTTCGAAAGACTGCTTGCAAGCATTTCTGTGAAAATGTTAGTATTAACTCAGCAATTACAGGAAAAAACACTCTTTCTTATCTGAATGCACTTATGCCACGGGTCACACCCTATTATTGTCACTATTAAACTTATGTTAATAGCCCCAATGTAATGACTTTGTGTGGCCAGCTTTAAAATGCACAAGAATAGCTAACTAGAAAAAAGTGACTCATGCCTGCCCAGGTGGATATTGACTTTCTTAGTCATATTTACTCAATTGGTCTACCAACCTTAACTCCCTGGAGGAAAGGGCCGAAGTGATAGAATCCAGCCAGCTTGTAAGGATAGACAGGGAGGGACAATGAAAGTTGAATCCAGCTGGGGTAGAAGGTGTCCTGAATGTCATACTGGTAAAGCAGAAACTTGACTTTCAACGTCCTGAATCAAAAGCTTCCTCCCAGGCTTTGAGGAGGCAGGGTGTTGAACGGGACCCAACACACCTTCTTTAACAAGTGGAGGACGGTTAGTACGGAAGGCAAGTGGCTAGTATGAAAGGCTCCAACCCACGGGCTGCTGCCGTGGTCCTCAGTAACAGCAGATTTATGGCTACACCCCTGTGCTGTGCGAGCCCAAGTACTTGCTACACCTCCCTGCGGCTCACTTGCCAAATGGGATCACAGCATCCCCCTCCTCGGATTGGGGTCAGGTTGTGAAGAGCTACTATGAGCCAAGCCCTTCCAGAAGCGCCTGGATCACTGTTTGAAAATCTCACCTTGTGTGAAATCTCACTCTGATGGGCATTTCCAGGCATCCTGGTAGGTGCCCCCCCAACCCCCAGAAGCAGGCTGGGCAGCTCTTCCACGCCCGTCCCCTTTTACAGACACTGGGAGCGAATCAGGGAGGAGTGAAGCCCCTTTCCAACAGACGTGACAAACGTGAACTCAATCCTACTTCTGACACCAATCTCATGTGGTTTCCATGATGCTACCCAGAGCCACATCTCACATATCCATGCTGCAGATCAGGGTTTTCCCTGTCCCACCACAATTCCTGAAGCAGAAAGTACTCCACATGGTACATCACTAACGGTTCCATGGAAACGTCTCCAGCTAAAGCAAGCTGTATAACCGAGTTACCCGAGCAGTGGCTGACCATCACACAGACACACTCTCCGTGTGGGATTCCCCAGGAATCCTGCTGTGTGCTCGTGCCAGACACCCGCTCGTCTCGCCAAGGCCCGCTCTGTACACTTCGCCTCACTGTATGCTCACAGCAGCCCACGTGTGATTCCCCTTCGCCAGCAGGGAAACCGAGGCACAGAGCACCTGGGTAACTTGCCCAAGTTCCCACAGCCCATGAGCGGTGCCTGTGTGTCTGGCCTAGTCACAGTTTAGGAACTTAGACCCAGTCCTGGAAGCAGGGCATACTGGTGCTTCCCCCGAAGATGTTTCCATGTCCTGAAGGCCAAGCTGCGAAGTGAACAGAGTCACCAGCGTCAGGGATCTAAGTGGCGCCTGCGGATCTTGGGTTATAAGGAAGAAACCCGATCTTCCTGTTTTATTTTCCTCATACACAGAATGGGTGCCTGGTTCTCCTTTATCTACCTCATAACTCTAACCAAAGATTAATGAGTTACCATTTGCTGGGCCCCGGCAGAGGGAGAGCTGTGTGTGGCACAGCCTTATCACCCATGGTCCAAAGAACAGCTAACTACACTTGTCACAAGCTGGACCATGGGGCAGGCAGCTCCAGAGAAAAGGCTTCTCTCGGGCCATGGCTGCTGCACAGAAGAAGGCCTCCCTGGCCCGTCACACCCAGACCCATCAAAGGACACGAGCTTTCTGCATTCACAGGCTCCAGGAAATCTGAGTACAGGCACCATCACGGGAGGAAGAAGGAGGGTTTCCAAAGAGACCAGAAACATCTTCCGTTTTATTCCCATCTGGCTGAAGAGGGGGCCACAACATAGGAAGATTTCCTCAAGACACCAACACCCGAAGTCATTGACCAGAATTCAGACACGGTGTAGTGTGCAGAAGCATCCTTGGGGTCACATCAATGAGAAGAAAATACAAAACTACGGGAAGGTCCAATTCCAATTCTGTGAAATATTTCTAGAGTTTAGGCACAGGAACGGTGAGAAAGAAACACATCCCGATATTAAGCCCTAATGCCCAACACAGCATATAGTAGGTACACTACAAATGTTTTCAAAAGGCAGAAGTCGCACTAATTTGGCTCTTAAATATTCTTTTTTTTTTCTTTAAAAAAAAAAAGCTAGCATTAATACTGAATCATCTGCCATTTAAGTCTAAAGAGTTCCTTCAAAAATATTTTTTATCTGTGTTGACTTTTGCTTTTCTGAGAACGAAAGCATGTTCTACACAGTCTTTCTTCTTCGGGACTGCTAATTTGAAGAGAACTATCACTCCCAAGCATGGAGCAATGTGGGGTATTGACATCGTATTGAATTATTTAAAGGAAATTAACAATGCCTCCTGTCCTTGGACAGCCACGTCTGTGAGAAAAGCCATTCACAGCTGCCTCAGGAAGGTACCACTGCAGAGAACTGAGCATTTCTTAGCACCCTGAAGTCTCCAAGAGAAACTGTAAGTCCTAAGTAACTACGAACAAAGGCAAAATTGAGGTAATAACTTCTATTTCCCCCTGGGAGCTATGTGAAAGGTGCCAGGAAATCATTTCCTGGGGGTCAAGTTTAACAGGATGACATACTGTTCATCCTTCTCACAGAAGCTACCCGTGACACTGGTCCACATGTGGGCTTTCCAGGGAGCCGGGCCCCTGGGGAATCAAAGGGGCACCACCCTCCACCCTCTCCTCATAAACCAGCATTCTTATGGTGATGATAAACCTATTTGTGATCACGACACCCAGACATCATGGCACCCGACAGCTACCTGACAGGAATTCAGAGGCCATGGCGCGTGGGCCCTGCCCTAGCGCGAGGTAAACTTTGGATGGGTGGTTTCATTTCAGAGCTAGCTCATCTCATACCGTCATTCTGCTCCGAGACCTACCTCCAAACACCAGGGCTCCCCAACCTTGTGTAAGGAGTGGCTCCTTTTCATGTCCCTGAAGACTTGAGTGCTGACAGTGAAGTCTGAGGGGGGGTAGAAGTGCTGACAGTCATGTCCCTGAGTGCAGCAAGGGAGGGGGCACTGCTGCCAGGAAGAAAGGGGAACAGAGTGAGGCTTGGGAGGGAGGGGGACGCAGTCACCAAGGCATTCATGGCCCCCAGCCTGACTTTCTTCCCTGACTCCACGCTGGTCTACAAACTCCAAGCAAGGAGGACGATGCATTCCAGTGTGACCCCAGGACACTTCCACCTCCCTGCCTTCCAGCTTGGGGGTCCCCTCTAGCAACATCTTAAACACAGCCTCCTCTATGCAGTGTTTCTGCTGCAGCCCTGCCCGCTGTCCCCACCTCTGCCCATCCTTCCCCCCAGCAGACGCAGCCGCTGATGGCTCTAAGCCTCCAGCGAGTCAGCTGGCCGGCATTCCCTCCCTCTCTCTCTCAACTTACCTTACTGAATCTTCTATGAATTTAAGCCCTGTGATACTGCTGGTATTTCTACCCTACAAAAATCCAATCACAAATGGTTCAACCCAATTCTAGAGCTATCTGGGGACCTATCTAGTCACCTTCCCCTCTGCTGGACTGCCATTTTTCAGAGAGGTGACCACACTTCCATCCCGGGACCCCTGGGAAACATCTGGCTGCACACACTTTGAGTGTGCAAGAAGCAGGAGCCACACTGAATTTCAGCACAGCTGGGGCTCGAGCACGCCCATGGCTTTGGTTCATTGCCTGCCTACTCTGCTGGCGGCTTTCGACGGGAACGTGCGTGTTGTTCCGCAGCTCCTCACAACCACCCTGTGAGGTAGGTATGTGCCCATTTTACAGAGGAGGAAACTGACTCAGAGACGTTAAGGAGCATGCCCAAGGTCACACAGCGAGTAAATGGCAGACGGGGAATATGGACCAGGTCTCAGTCAACTCACGGTGCTGCTGTGTAGACTCGGTTGCCCGTCCAGATATTAACTACTGCACTACCAATAGGATAGAGAATTTAGGGGCATAAAGAGAGACCTGGGATCCAAAAGGGGCTATTTCACAACAAAGAAATATCATTCTAATTGTCTTTTAGAAAGGAAAATGTCTGTGTCCTTTGTATGGATGTATGACTTCTTTATTCTAGTTTTTAAAGGGTTTATATGAGGGAAAAAATGCCATGAATAAATTCTTCACCCTTTTTAATCCCAAATAATAGAACTCAGGATTAAGAATATGAGATGGAGCACAAAATTATCTTGTGTTCTGGTATTCACCCAAGAGCAGGAGAATGAGCATAGTGGGTGCTAAAGACTCTGGGAGACAGGAAATCGATGGGAATAAAGGACAAATCCTACAAAACAGCAACCCCATTTCCAGAACAAACTACACGGTTACCATATTACCTGGTTCTCCCATAGTGGGGTGATGGGGGTATCAGGGTGGTTTTCAAAAGCCACATGAACTCCCAAAGTGGGAAGGGGCCATGTGGCCAGCAAAATGGGGCTACCCCAGGTCCCTAGCTGGCTGCAGCTGTCCCTGTCTGGACTTGGAAAGCTACCATTGCTGGAAGCCGAAGGTCTGCCCCCAGAAAGGGCAGCCCAAGCCCTCAGAGGAAGCCCTGGTTGCCCATGGCCAGAGGTCTCTGGTCTCCGTCTGGGAAACAGAACCTCCCACTCTACATTTCTCCACAGCGCTCACTTGTAAACAGAAATGTGAGTCATTAAGCAAGCAGAAGCCCATTTTCAAGATCAGCCCAGCTTTACAACTAAGGTAATCCTATTCTGCCTTGTCACGGTGGTGACTCACCTTCCTGTCTCCCACCAGAGGTGACATGGTGTAAACTTCCAGTTGTTCCTGGATGGAACCCAGCAATACAGGGGTTTCAGTCCCTCTTTGCTTTGCTTTCTAATCCAGTGCTGAGAGCAAACAGGCAAGGCTCCCAAGGGCAAGAGCCCCAGAGGAGTTTGGAGAAGAAATGTATCTAAGGTTACCAGAGACCACAGCATCTTTATTATCTTCCCATGGCCTTTCCTCGGGGTCTATACTCCCAGAGGGGCCTGTGGCTTGTGAGGACAAGAAGCGCGCACACCCCCACTCCAATCTAAGATCCAGATAGAGGAATCTCAGAGCCAAATCTGCACGTCACTTCAACCAATTCTGCAGGAGCTCCCGGTTTGGAGATGTGTGAGATTACCATTGTCCGCCTCTCTCCTTCCGGGCCTACACTGCTTTTCTTTTTTTCTTTCTTCTCATTTCTTTAAATATCCATTTCCAATCTTTGTGCATCATGTGAAGTCCTCTAAGCCACCTCGAAGTTTGGAGGGTAAAATATGCCTTCTAAACAAGTTCAAATGTATCTGCAAATATGAAATAATTTTGCAATGGGGAAAGAATTGTAGCAGAGTCTCGCCTAATAAATACAAAACTCTCCAACGGATCTTAAAGATGGGAAAGCAGACATCCACTGAGTTTCCTGCTCAACATCCATTCGTGCTTTTTCTGGTAGTAGTACCTTGAATCGTTTAGGGGGTACCACCAAACCCTCAAGCCATGTCATTTACGTGGAATGGACCCCTCAGTCTAACCGTACTCAGCATATTACATCCCCTGACCACAACCACTGGTTCAGAATTATGGGGGAAGAGAAGATCTCTCTGGACTTCAACCTGCTTTCATGAGGAGACATCAACCCAGGGCCAAGGAGAGAAATGGTGTCCTGGTAAATGGGCCCCTGGATCCAGCCATGCCTGATGCAGGTCACCTGTGCAATTTTAGCCAATATACTCATTTTGCTCAGGCCAGTTTGGGTTGGGTTTGAGGAGAAAGAGAAAGAGGCGTCCTGACTAGAGTAAGCTAGTCACCTAAGCCAGGCTGACCTCAATAACTGTCCATCCACGAATCAAGAGGTAATCTGGAAAGAACCAGAGACACTCCAGGAAAAGTAAATGAAGGCCTCATAGTTTCATGCTCCTGGCACAATGAGGGGGTTGTTATAAGGCGGTACTTTTTCAAAGAAGAATGACTGTGGCTTGCGGCCACTGTCTGGGACAGGGAGAGGGACCCTGAGCAACATCTGCAGGAATTGACATTCGGTCCTCCTGCTCCTCTAGCGCCACCGACACCACTGGCCACTTTGAACAACTTTAAGATGTGGTCTCCAGAAGGCAAGAGACACAAATACTTAGTAGCACCAAATCTGCCTCCTAGCCTTCTCCAGATACACCGCCTGTTTGTGACAGAGGACCTGGAGAGAGGCATTTCGCCTGCGGAAGGCGAAGGTCTAAAGCCGAGGCATGTCTGGAGAGAAAGCGGACAGAGCACGTGGCGGGTCTCATTCTCCCCGGTGACTCAACCCCTGATGACACAGTGTGCTGACCAGTTCTGGGCACAGCCACACGGATCAAGAAGCAAGATGTGTCACCAAAAAAGTTGTGGCAATATTTGTGTACTCTACTATTTTGTTCCTTCCTGAGCTTAGAGCCCCCTTCAGCAAGTGGCTGGGCAGTATTCAAATATTAAATACAGTAGAATGGAACCCCATGGCCAGAAAGTACAATCTGCTTCATGCAGGAAAAATAAAAGAAAGGACTATAGAAGGAGGAGCTGAAAGCACTGAAGAAACAAAAACCCTAAAAAATACTAAAGGCTCCAGAGACAAAGACAGTGTATGAAATAATGTTATTCAAACCCAATTTGGCCAACAGCTACTGGCTGTCGGGAGAATTCTGAGCCTACCTCTAGACAGAAAGAAAAAGAAGTTTCCAATTTTGTCTCAGAAAAAAAGTTTGATGTGAAAAGGAAAAAAAAAGAAAGAAAAGAAATGTTTGATGTGATGGTTAATTTTATGTGTCGACCGGACTGTGCCACAGGGTGCCCAGATATTTGGTCAAACGTTATTCCGAGTATTTCTGTATTTTTGGACAAGTTCAACATTGAAACTGACAGACTAGCGGTGCCTGGGTGGCTTAGGCATCTACCTCTTGATCCTGGCTCAGGTCGTGATCTCAGGGTGGTGGGATTGAGCCCCATGTCAGGCTCCATTCTGAGTGTGGATGGAGCCTGCTTGAGATTCTCTCTCCCCCTCCCTCTCTATAAAACAAAACAAAAACAAAAACAAACAAACCCTGTCAGACTTGATAAAACTGATGCCCTCTCATGTGGGTGGGCCTCACACAATCTGTTGAAGGCTGATCCTCCCCCCAAAAGGAGAGACAACTTCTGCCGGACGGCTGCCTTCAAGTGAAGCACTGGTTTTTCTATGCCTTCAGACTCAAACTGCAATGTTGGCTCTTCCAGGGTCTTCAAGCCTGGCAGTCTTTGGACATGAACTCCACCATCAGCTCTCTTGGCTCCCAGGCCTTCAAATGCAGACTGAACTACATCACAAGCTCTCTCATATCTCTAGGTTGCCTCCTGCAGATCTTGGGACTTGCCTGTCTTCAACATGGTGTGAGCCAATTTCTCACAATAAATCTCATTACACACATGCACACACACACAAACACACCACTGGTTCTGTTTCTCTAGGAAACCCTGACTAATACATTTGGGTTTTTTTATGTGTTTTCTCCCCCAAGCAGGAAGGAAAGGATTATTTGGGGGTCTCCAAAAGAAACGAGAATTGTGAAATAATGGGTCTTATAAATCACATAATCAAATTCTTTATCATTTTTATTTTTAAATCTCTAAGTCTAGACATAAAAGGACCTAGCCAGGATTATACAGAAAAGAAGAAAGCAAAACCCAGACTTTAAAAATGAGGAGTTCAGGGTTCTATGTTTAACATGGAAGAATTTTATTTTGAAACTAATTCTCCATCTTCGGAGAATTAGAAATCCATCTGAGAGGCACCTGGGTGACTCAGTTGGTTAGCATATGCCTTTGGCTCAGGTTATGATCTCGGGGTCCAGGGATCGAGTCCTGCATCGGGCTCCCTGCTCTGTGGGAAATCTGCTTTGCCCTCTCCCTCTGCCCCTCCCCCTGCTTGTGTTTTCTCTCCCTCCCCCCTTTTTCCCTCTCTCTCTCAAATAAATAAATAAAATCTTTAATTTAAAAAAAAAAAGAGAGAGAAATCCATTTGAGAAAAAGGCACTGGGAAGAGCTATTCCACTAAAGAAGCCAATGAGCAAAATGGCAAATTTTTAATTGCTAAGAGGGTAAAATCTTCAGTCTCTTTATCATTTACTCACATATCACGTGCGTACAAATAAGGACACGGGAAATCAAGCAATAGCGGCCATGCATCCAACCATCCAACCAAACAACCGAACAACCGAAGCCCACAAACACATATGACACCTTGGAAAGAGAGCTCAGGTCTGCACAGGTCGTGCTATTCTAGCTCTAAGCGCCATCAAGAATTCTCACCTCTGAAAGTGAGGTAACTTTGGTGAGAAATAATTACATTCAAAATATGTAGTCAAACAACTTAACACAGATGCCAAGAAATGTAATCAGAGCTACTGACAAGCAACCATTTTTGTGATTAAAGGTAAAGCCAAATCAGGACACAATCAGACATGACCAGTGGAAAGCAACAGCTTTTCTTCACAACTATGTTTCAAAACTGGGAGCACGTGCAAGGGACAAAGTGGGGGAGTCTCTGGGTCTCTGCATCCCCGCAGGTATGCACACGCAAGCAGAGGTAGGCGGGTGTCATCAAATATGGCCGACCGTGGCCTACAGGCAGGAATGGCAAGCAGCCGGCTCACGGACAGCAAGTCTTTCTTCCCTTGCCAGCACCCGTGTCCCTGAGCCACCCTGCTCAGAGCTGGTGGGAGGTAAAACATGATCCCATTCCTACACGCAAGGGATGCAGAAATGAAGTCTGCCTTGGCCCTCAAGGACCTCATCTTGGTGAGAAAGACCAGGATCCAAATGGAAGGCAAAATGGGAAGAGGAAGCCAATGGTAAGTCCATCCTTTCATGTCCCTTTTTTACAAAGCAAAGGTCACCTCCTCTCCATCGAGGCACAGAAACAGATGCAGGACCCCAGAGTCACCGCCATCTCCCACTAACTAGCTGTGCGCCCCGCGTTGCCAAGGCTCAGTTCGTCACGCCACTAGAGGGCGCCTTCTAAGGGCCCTGCCTGCCTCCAACATGCTCTAATTCTGCGGGGGCGAACAGAACGCAGAGGAGGGGAACTCACGGGTCCTCAAATGGCTCTAAGTACAAATCCAGTGTGCCTTGACTTCTGGACATGGCCCTTATCTCCTATTTACTGAAGAAAGCGACACCCAAGAAGAAAAGACAACACATGCACGGTAAAGCTTTCTTTTACCAGATAAATATTTTAGGGATAAGGTATCACCCATGGTGATATGAACCATCAATTCAAAAGATGCTTTTTGGCAAAAAAGAATTTTGTCAATCTGTTTTGTTTTCTGGGGGAAAAAAAAACTACTATATATCAGATACTGAGAGCCTGGAGATAAAACGTATTTCCTTCAATTACAGTATCATAAACAACAAAGGAAAAGTAGGTGTAAAATAGTTCCTTAAAGAATTTGGAATAAAGGGGGTACCTGGGTGGCTCAGTAGGTTAATCATCTGACTTTAGCTCAGGTCGTGATCCCCGGGGTCCTGCAATGGAGCCCTGTGTCGGGCTCCCTGCTCAGCGGGGTGCCTGCTTCTCCCTCTCCCTCTGCCTCTGCCTTGTCCCCCTGCTCATGCTCTCTATCTCTTTCTCTAAATAAATAAAATCTTTTAAAAAAAGAAAAGAGTTTGGGATAAAGTAATAAGAACTTACTTGGGGAATTCTGAGTAAGGGAGATAATTTTACTTTTCAGCTGGTATTAACACTAAATCAACTTTATAAGTGATGGGTAGGCTTTACTGGGATGAAAGGTAAAATGTCAAATGGCTACCCTCGATATTGGGAAATCAGCCAAGGCGTGCAAAAAAAAAAAAAAAAGAATGAATTTCCAACAGACATCGCTGGAATGCCCAACGAAGTCCTTTCTGAGACCATCCTAATTCCCTGAATACCCAGACACTAGCAGAGCCCGGTGTAGCTCTCCCGTCTGCCGCCTCGGTCAGTGAGGAGGTTCCATGATGACCTCGGCACATGGAAAGTGAAGCTTCTCCCTGCAGCCGTCCTCCATCTCCGTTACTCGCCTAGGATCCCCCTGCCTTTACAGTGCAATCTCCCCCAGACAAGCAAAATGCCAGTGAGCTCAAGAAGAACCATGCTCAGCAATTCCTCGGGAGCTGATTCCCAAGTGCTGACCTACACTATAAGCCCATCTACCATACCCAGAAGTCAATGCTACGGAAGAACCGGAGGCAGAAGCCTGGTCCCAGAAGCACGGGCTGCAGAAAGCAGTGTGAATCCAGTTAATGGAGGGCGGGGGATACTGGCCTTTAATGAGATTCCCACTAATGCTAAGTTCCTTGTCCCAGACTGCACTTGGGAAGGAATGTAGGTCCCCATTATGTCCCCGGGGACCAGGAGCAGCCCCGTGCAGAATGGAGGAGGCAGGAGGCGGAGAGGAACTGAACGGGCCTTGTACCGTCTACTAGCTGATCGTCTCCTTCGAAGTCAACGTATCTCCTACAGAGACAAGCAGCCAAAATGGGACTGAGCGTGGCCGTTAATGACAACACGAGGCTGGGTGTGCCTGGGGACCCCGTTTCCACTTGGGAAACTGGGAGTGCTTTGCTCTGAAAGAGAAAGCAGTGTTGATCAACAGCACCTTCCTTCCCTATCTGTGGAAACCAAATGTTTTAAAATGCAAATAACAGGTTTCTGGAACAACCCTGGACTCTCTCCTGGAAACGTTTTCATAATTCACATCTTGTTAGCCACAGGAGCCCCAATTACACTCCTTCTTCTCTCATCCCCACTAGCCAATTATTAGCATTAGAGCCCATACTATTTTCTGCTAATATGTTTCCTGACAACATCAAACTCCGGAGGGTCCTCTTGGTGTGGTAACGGAGTCACTGTGCAGACGAGGGCAGATTTAGGAGAAAATGTTATTCAAACCTCCTCGGTGTTTATGAAAGCGCTTCCCCAATTACACAAAAACTAATAGTAAATTGAAATAGTTGGCAAAAAGTTCCCTCCAAACATTATAAAAGGAGGGATCCTACTGGCAGGATAGAAGGATACAAATATTCCACAACAATGGATTCCCACAGGCAGGACCAAACGATGACGCCATCTCATTCAGAACCGGAAGGTAAGCAAGAATTTAGGGGATGGCTTGCCAGCTCCATTCACGAATACCCCTGGTTCCAAAATGACACTGGCCCCTTTCTGTCATCCCCAGAAAGAATCAAGCTGTTGCCAATCAGATTACTTGAGCGGTATGCCACCGGTGGGGGCCCATGCCTGGGCTGTGCTGATGTGGCAGGAGGCAGCCTTGCTCTCCTCGAGGTGGACCCTGCCTGAGTCAGATGCCTTGTGAGTAAAAGGGTGAAAAGAGTCTTGAGAAGGGCGCCTGGGTGGCTCATGGGTTAAAGCCTCTGCCTTCGGCTCAGGTCATGATCTCAGAGTCCTGAGATCGAGCCCCGCATCGGGCTCTCTGCTCAGCGGAGAGCCTGCTTTCCTTCCTCTCTCTCTGCCTGCCTCTCTGCCTCCTTGTGATCTCTGTCTTTCAAAAAAAATAAATAAAACCTTTTAAAAAAGTTTTTTTTTTTAAAAAAGAGTCTTGAGAGAGGAAAATAAATCCTAAATTTGTGTGTACTGCATGTGTGCATGCGTGTGTATATAGCAACAGAGAAAGCACACACACCAACTGGAGGAGTCAACCCATCTTATGCCCATCTCTTCCCACCACTAACGGATGGGCGCACCTGCTAACACTGGAGCCCAGAATAACGAGCACATACTTATTCTCACCTAGGCGGCTCTGAGAGAACAATTACTTCTCAGGGTTCTCTCAAAGACCACTAAAGTTTACCTTCTTCTTCTTTTTTTTTTTTTTTTAAATAAACATATAATATATTTTTATCCCCAGGGGCACAGGTCTGTGAATCGCCAGGTTTACACACTTCACAGCACTCATCCCAGCACACTGGGGAGGGTATGTGCTGGGGTGAGTGCTGTGAAGTGTGTAAAAGCTTCTTAAAGTGAAATTCATCTTCCTCTGACTCACACATGCAGCCAATAAAGAAGATAAAAAAAATTCAAGTTTTCCTTGAAAAGTTTCTCCTCCGAGTACTTAGGGATATTAATGCCCTCGGGTAGTGGAGACTAGCGATCGGGATCGATTTATGAGGCACTGGACCCAGGCCGGATGTACCCTGACCAGAGAAACTCCACCCTTGGCCACACCAACCCCAGGGCCAACTGCAGCCAGTGTTGGGAATCTGTAGCAAGTGTATTTCCCTACTTCCAGAATGTAAACATACCTGGGGCTCTAAATATTTACCACAGGTAAAACCAACAACCAAGACAGTAACAAGCAAACCACACATACATTTAAAAAAAAAAAAAAAAAAAAAAAAGGCTCTCCAGGCTGGATATAACCTCATCTGATCACAATCTTTCGGATGCCATTTGAGTGATGAACACCAGAGGAAAAAATGAGGAGACAGTCCCGCTATCAGGGAACAGGCCTGAGTCACTGGAGATACCGTCACAGAAAAAGTCACCAGCAACACAGTTATTACCTTTACACTTGAAAAAGCCTTGTGTTTCAGGGAGAAGAGGAACTCTACCGTCATCTTTACCCAGTATTTGGTTCCAAGAAGAATTCGTTGAGGGTAGTGTTTGTTCTAACATGAAGACCACTCACAGACTTGGAAATCTTTGCCCCAGAAGACTGTTTACCATAACAGCACTTAACGTCCAATGAGAGCGAGGGGATCGTTTTGAAAATTAAAGCACAAGGTCTAGCTTGTATTTTTAAAATTCCGAAGTTTCCCATCAGCTGACAGATCAACCAAATGGGATCTATCCGTATGAGGGAATATTACTGGACTCTAAGAAAGTAAGCAAATATCGATGGGTGCCCCAACACGGATGAACCTTGAGAATATGACGCTGAGTGAAAGTAGCCAGTCACCAAGGGCCACATCTGGCTCAATTCCCAATGTATGAAATGCCTGGAAGAGGCAAATCCACGAAGACAGAGAACAGAAGAGGGGATGGCCGATGCACTGGGGGAAACAGGGAGTGTTAACAGTGTGGAGTTTCGTTTCTTTTTTTTTTTTAAGATTTTATTTTATTTTATTGACAGACAGGGATCACAAGTAGGCAGAGAGGCAGACAGAGAGCTAGAGAGAAGCAGGCTCCCCGCTGAGCAGAGAGCCCCATGTGGGGCTGGATCCCAGGACCCTGGGATCATGACCTGAGTCAAAGGCAGAGGCTTTAACCCACTGAGCCACCCAGGCACCCCGTGGTGCGGAGTTTCTTTGGGGGGTGATAAAAATGTCCTAAAATTAATTGTGGTTAAGGTTGCAAAATTGTAAATACACACAAAACAAAACAAAACAAAAATTAAATCATTCACTTCAAATGGGTGAACTACATGGTATGTGAGTAAACTTATTTTTTGATGTTTCAATTGGCACAATTGCCATTATCTTATCTCTGACTGCTTTCTCTTTGAATTCTGAGCACACTTCATTTGAAATGAATACACAACTCTGAGAAACAGGCAGGATAAGAATTATTATTCCCATTTTACAGGAAGCAGAGGTCCAGAGAGCTCCTATTTTCTATTTTCCACTGGGCTGGCTAGGTTTCCGCAGGGCACAGGGAGGAGTGTAAAGCGCAGGGTTGGGCAGGGAGCAGCGGTCAGGGGCCTTATCATCCCCCAAATCAGGGAAGGACCGACAACAGCTCTTGCCTGATGTCTAGAAATGTACATGGCTCGGTCATACATACATGCTCCTAAACAAAAGACATTTGAAAACGGCACTTGGATTATTGCAATGCAATTCTCAACAGCACGAAATTCAGGTTAAACAATTTAGCTCAAAAAGCAGGGGAGGGGGAAGAGTCATCTCTTGAGCTGATATCCGGTGGGGTGAAAACACACCCAATTAGATGTGGCCATATAATTTTCACATCAAACATCCTGTGCTCCCAAAGGCAACTAATGGCACAGCTTGCTGTGGATTTTCCCAAGTTTTCAAGAGCAGTGACAGCCCTCTTCAACAAAGTCATTTAACATAACAGAAGGTTAAAGTGGGAACCACAAACACTTGCTTTTCTTAATTTACACCTTTCATTTACTTCCCCAGAAATGTCATGGAGGAGCCATGAAATTCATGATGTACTGTCAATAGAGGACTCCTTTTACGAGCCCGATTTAGAAAGCAAACTGGGAATTCTAGAAGGTAATCTGGAACCATACCTTTAAAAACAAGCAAACAAACAAACAAACAAAACTGGTAGTATTTCAGGAGAAGCAAGATGATTTGCTTTGGATCCCTCACTTCAAAAAGAAAAACAAAAGATGATTAGAAGAGTAGAAGCCGGGGGTTTTACGATCTGCGAACGTACAGATTTCACAGGATCTCTTCTCCTCCCCACACAGGATCCCAACCCACCACTGGACCACAGCACACAGAACATGGCCCACAGGGCTGCTCTGTGTCGCAGACCTCTATAAAGCCTGAAGAGTCACTCATGTTCGAGTAGTATTTATCTTTTTTTTTTTTTTTTTTTTACGAATACGCTAGTAAACCACCAAGATATTTTTTAAGTACATAAAATAATGGGGGGGGGGGATATCTTAAAATATGCATCTGCAAGTTGGTCTGCCACTCACTTTAACATCTTCTTTCTTTCCTATGCCTGTGTCTGTTCTTTCATTTCAGGAGGGACGGCTGCTTTACCTCCTCCACACCTCAGCACGACCAACAGCTGACCACTGTGGCAGTGGGGGCTGCCCTAACAGCATCTCTAATACCCGCTAGAGGACAGCAGCATCCCCTGCCCCACTGTGACAACCAAAATTGCAGCCAGACATCATCAGATGTCTCGTGGGCAGCAGAATTGCCCCAGCTGAGAACCAGTGAGTTATAGGAAACCGGCAGGAAAACATTCCCCTGGCATGGACTGATCCAGAGCCTCTCGCCTGAAAAAGTAGCCAGATCATTGTGGCAGGAACAGCAAAATCACCCAACCCTCATTTAAATCCCCAGAAAACCATGGTGAAGCAATCGTCCCCACGAGCACCTCAGTGACTAGCGTGTAGCCTTTGGCGACATCCAAGGTCCCGGGAGCCCTACAACACTTTTAATATGGTCCCTAATGTTGTCATTTACGAATGCGGGAAGTGACAGTACTAGCAAGAGGTTAGCACACAGCTTAAGGCAAGGAGGAAGGGGTTCCAGTTACGTTCAGATCTCTTTAAAATCACGGAACTTTGGTAATCGGCTGATCTATAATAAATAACCTAGTCCCTCAAGAAAATTCAAACTAATACCTTTGCAGGGTCGGGATAGCCAGCTGGCAAAACAATGACATTTTTACCTCTGATCTGCTTAATGAAAGAATCCGACCTATAAAATAAACAATCTTATTTTATACTACTTTCAAATAGTGGAAGTAGTATAAACAATGAAGCCGAAGTCTGATTTATAAATCTGGAATGTTCTGCATAAAGCGAGTGAGAGTCTCCACGAGATCCGAGGTGACATCTGTGCTCAAGGAAGGGAAGTGCTAGCCTCACCATCCCCGCTGACCTTTGGGGGATGACAGTCAAGCTGACCACTCTCTAAATGCCACAGGTAAGCACTCCCCTGCTGACCAGCCACAGCAGCCCACCAGCGATGGCCCCAAGAGGGTACAGCAACACCAGATGCAGGGGTATGAACCCCAGACCCATTGTGAGCCCCCACTGCCGCCGGTCCAGAACAGAGGAAGGCAACAGCGCATCATCACGGCTGGGGCGTGCTTTGTCTTCTGGGCATGGTGCCAGCAGCTCCCGCCCGCAGTCACCCAAGCCACAGGGACGGGCAGCAGTCTGGCTCAGTGACGCATGCCAAAGCCTACAGGTCGGGAGGCTCCAGAGAATGGAAACGGGGCCGGAAGCAGCTCCGAAGGGAAGAGTCGGGAACATCTTGTGACTCTTTAAATCCAGACACTTTCGTGATCACATCAAAACCTGGCTTTCAGGGTTGGCACAGGGATAACTCGACAGTTCTTTCTCGATAGATGCCAAGGGGAAAGGGAGCCTCTGCTCACTGTCAGGGTTGCAGCCTGGAAAGGCACCTGCTTCGAAGACAGACACACACACCCCACCAAGTGGAGAGTGCGGGACCCTATATAACCCTGCACTGGGCTCGGCCCTATGGAAACATTGCCAGTCACCCACATCCGAGGGTCCACACCCACCCTTGGGGACATGAAGAGTGTGGTCACTCCTGCTCAGAGGCCAGGTTCATCACTCAGCACTTAACACCTGAATTTATTAAGAACCCTGGTCTCTTCATTACTCCCTAAGACACCAGAAAGGTCTTGAACCCAGTTGCCAATGCCCACATCATTAACATGACATATACAGGGAAACCCACATTGTTTCTTGTGGGTTTTTTCCACCCAAAAGGCAGCCAGGAAACACCAGAGGGGAAGAGATCAGGTAAGAACCAAGCTATGAGCACCCACCGAGTCACATACAATCAAATAAAAATCTCTGAGAGTCCACTGCCAGCTTGCGAAGCACGAACAACAATACTTTTACTTAACTAGTTTATAAGCAAGTGAGTGATCTGAAAAGCCCCTGGCCCACCTAGGAACAGTCATTCTCCTTAGGGACCGTCCCTGAAGAAGGGGCACACTGACTCCACTTCCCTCAGCAACCACACAGCCCCAGGCCAGCCCCCCTGAGCCACAGGAACCCACTCATTTCGGGAGAGGTGACAGTGCTCCATGGATCTATGCCAACGTGACCTGCCCGATAGGGTTTGCACCAACCCCATGCCAGGCTGGTGAAGACAAACCTCGGAGGACGGACGACCAGCTCACAACCTGCACAGCTTTTTTGGGGCTCAGCTCAGGTTCCAGTTCAGGCACCAGCAAGGTTTGGTCTTGGGCCCAGTCCCAGCGCCGATAACACTCCTTCCAGCTGTCGCCCCCGGAACAGAAAAGGTGAACGACTCCCCGAGCCAAAGTGTGAACCACGAGAGAAAATCGGAGGACAGGGGTGAGATCACACAGAGAAAATGAGGTTTCCCAAAACTCTCCTGGGGTCCCCCTTGGCACCCAAGGCCTCGGTTCCACAGCGGCACGTCTGCTCTAACACCAAAGTAACAGGCCCTCCAGCTCCTCCTGCCCGGCACACCCACACAGCAGGCCTTGCCCGCCCTCCACCCCTGACCCCACGAGGGGAATGCCAGGGAAACTCAGGCCCAGCCCTCCTTGGGCAGCACATAGCCCCCTCCTTACAGACACTGGGACCCCCAGGTATTAAAAGGAAGAGTCTGTTCCATCCAGGTCCGGCTCTAACCCACCAGGGATGCCGCCACGCATCCCAGCATCGCGTCTGTTCCCAAAAGTCCGCTGGGTGTTTCTATTGTCTGGCTTCTTGTGGCAAAGCAGGGTCCTGGAATTCCAGTAGACCAAGGTGCCAAGAGGATCTCTTAGACCCGCTTCCATCCCCAGTGTCCCCATTTTACTAAGGGAATCACAGTCACAAAAGACCCCACACTGTAGGATTCCGCTTACATGGAATGCCCAGCACAGGCAAAGCCACGGAGACAGAATATACATTAGGAGCCAACTAGGAACGGAAGGAGCTGGGGGACATGGAGAGTGAATGCTAACGGACATGGGGGTTCTGGTGGGGGGCGGGGAGGGCTGCACAGCTCTAGATATAATCACAACCATGGAGCTATACGCTCAAAACAGGTGAATTGTATGATATGTGAACTGTATCTCAATAAAGTACTATAAAAAACAAAAAAAGTTTCTTCGCTTGAGCTATAGCAAACATGGGCTTTTGTGGTCCCCTGGTTGAGAGGCCCCTTTTAGTACCATCTCGGGGACCACAAGTCAAGACGATCTGGAAGGTCCTTAGAACGTGTGTGGGTACGTTATTAACCTGCTTGAGACTCAGGCGCTTCATATGGGGATAATAATGGTATTGACTCTAAAATGTCACAGAGATTCCATTAAAAGGGGCCTATGAAGAGCTCAGCGCAGGGCGTGGGACATGGTAGGCCTCAACAGACCACATGTCTTTGTCACAGGAAGCCCCAGCGAGAAGGACTGGCAGCTACCTTTGCCTGAATCTTATTGCTTTTTCCAGTATTCTTCCAATACCTGCAATATATGACTTTGTCCAACTTAAAAATAATGAAAGCTGAAGATCTGGGCGCTCTAGGGAAGCTCTGTCTGCAATGGCGTGTCCTAAAAATATGCCACACAAACTTTCCTGCAGGGCTGTCCTGCCAGGAGGCCTTGCCCCTGGTCTGTGGAGGCCACAGCAACCCGGCAGGGAAAGACGCCCAGAATGACACTGGATTCTACCGAACAGGGTGGCCGTGACCAGCTCAGTGTGGTTTAGCCCTTATGGTCTCCTTTATAGGGGACGGGAAAAATTCATGAAGAACATCCAGTGGACACCAAAGGGCTGAGAATTTCGCACCACTCACTGAACACAAAATTCGATTACTAATTGATAACTTTTTTAAAAAGACAGACTCCTGCAAATTCCCCCAGACTTCCCTACCACCAGCCAGTCACATGACCCACGGGAGCTGGCGCCTTCTTCCATGATGGCCTGCCTCTCGGGGCCTCACTGACTGATCCAGAAATAGCCCAGACTCAAGCCAGCCAATTAGAATCCTGCCCCAGAACTTTTTCTAGTAAATCTGGGGCAAGAAAGAGTCCCACCGACCTTCTGCTCAAGGTAAAAGCCACAATACCGCGCCCCCCCCAAACTTGCCCGCCTAAAAGCCACTATTAGAGAAAGTGAAGACGAGGCAACAGAGGGGGCGCCCTCACAGGGGTCCAATTACTCCATTACAGGAGGGATTTTTTAGGTTTTAAAGAAAGGGGGAGAGGACTGCAGATGAAGTAAGTTTTCTTTTCTTTTCTTTTTAAAGATTTTATTTATTTATTTGTCAGAAAGAGAGAGAGCACAAGCAGGAGGAGCGGCAGGCAGAGGGAGAGGAAGAAGCGGGCTCCCCTCGGAGCAAGGAGCCTGAAGCGGGGCTCGATCCCAGAACCCTGGGATCATGACCCGAGCTGCAGGCAGACGCTTTCCCGACGGGGCCACCCAGGCGCCCCTCTAGATTAAGTAAATTTTCTACAACACACAGATGATAAGGAATGAGGCCAAAAACTCTGACCTGGCTATCTGGCTCCAAAATTTTGGTTAGGCCGCTCCACGACAGCACACCACGCCCCTGCTGCTATCCACACCGTCTGCCACGGGGCGCCTGGGCAGTTACGCCTCTGACTCTCGGTTTCAGCTCAGGTCAGGACGTCAGTGTTGTGCAGCAGGGAGTCTGCTTAAGACCTCCTCTCCCGCTGCCCCTCCGGCCCCTCCCTGTGTGTTTTCTCTCTGTGTAAAATAAATAAATCAATCTTTAAAAAAATAGTAATAATAAAATAAAACCCTCTGCCCTGAACGAGGCCGCGGAGTGCTCCCTGAGGCCCTTGGCTAGCCCTTAGAGGATTCCCAAGGTTGTGCCCACAACCTGCACGTGCACATTCAAACTAATCAGCTGCCAACAGAAGGTGCCTTCTCCCAAGTCAGCACCAAAATAACTAAATGTGGACCCCCTGAGGCCTGCGTGAGTGTGTGTGCGACGACAGGCGTAAGGGTATGGCTCCCCACTATGCCCCCGCCACAACCGTTCTGTCACTCGATGTGACAGAACACAGGGCTTCTACACTGCAGGTGCTAAAAGACAAGGGAGACACCATGCCACGCAGTTGCCGCAGGATTCGTGCTCAGAACCCTGCGTGGGAATTAGCAAATGGATCTCTCCAACACAAAGAGCATCACCAGTGTGGCCTCAACCAGGACTGGACACAGCTGATCTCATCAGGAATCTCAACCAGGCTGACTCCTCAGCCCTTGCAGAGCTCCACGACAATAAGCATATGTGAAAACAGGTGGAGGAGTTGCCCTTGGTGAATGTGCTAAGCTCCAATTGTATACAGTCTCTCAAGAAGCAGAAGATCGGATGGTCCACTTCATGAGGCATGTCCCGACTCCACTTCTGAATGATGCCCAAGTATTCAGGGCAGCTTGGTCCGCCCCACCACACCCTCCTGGAAGGCTCCTTTGACTCAGGCAAGCAGAAAGAAATGGCTTTCTGTTACAGACACACACCCACCTCTGAGCTAGACGCACAGCTCATATTGCCTACCACACCCACTGTCCACTTCTAAGGGGGTCCACCCCACCCCGGGTTGCACTTTCTGCACCATGAGACAGCCCCTCCCTGCTAACTGGGCCGAAGGCAGCATCTCACCCAAGCACAGCCAGCCAAGGCTGAGCAGTGGTCAGTGATGTCAACAGGCAAAAAACCACCACCATCCAAACAAGGGTGAGCGGGGCCAAATTCTTGTTCTTGGGTTTTTGTTTTCTGTTTTTGTTTTGTTTTAATGGGAACTCAGGAAGAACTGGAAGCCAAAGGTAAAGGGATACAAAGAAGGAATCTGTGAGGAGATGCAGAGGCTGAGGGAAAGCGTGCGGGCGCAGCAGAGCAGAGCTGGCCCCGGCGGGAGGGTCCAAAGCAGACCCACAAAGATAAGAGATTCAGCAAAGGCCCGAGTGGAGGGCCAGGCAGCTCTGCTGCTGGGATCCCTCCAACAGCCAAGGATCCCAAAGAGACCCCCTTTTCCGAGCCTTCCAGAGCTAACCTCCAGCAACACCTGCTGTCTGTGAATTCTGTGCACATCTCCGCAAGGCCCAGATGCCGAAGCAGAGTCTCTCTTTCCTGAGTCCACGTGGAGCCTCATAAAAAACGCCACCTGACTCGGAGTCATCGAACTGCATCCTCATATTCCCCAAGGCCCACCTCCCACCCCCTTCCCGGCGTCCTGGCTCGCTCACAAGGGTTTCCGGGTAGGAACCGTTCAGGTGGGCCAATCTTAAGCTAAATAAATAAGTCTCTGTCAGCTGTCAACAGTGAGCAAGAGTGTACAAAACCTTTTTGTACAAAAAAAAAAAAAAAAAAAAAAAAAAAAAAAAAAAAAAAAAATCATTGCATTTTACTCAGAGCATTACTTCCAAACAGGAAAGTTGGTCTAAGTTTCATCAGCATTTTTTTTTGAAGAGAGCTAAAATAAATGGTCTCTCAGGACTATACCTCCTCAGCAGGTTTGATAAGGCACTTAAGATTTTAAAAAAATAGTAACTTTCTGAAAGAGTTTAACTAAAGTCCATAAAGTCGTATTAAATGTCATGGAGGAAGACTTGTACATAGTTGAAGAGGTTATTAAAGGGTTCCCAGAGATTAAAGAAGAGAAGAACAAGGAGGAAAATCCTGGTTCTCCAAGATTATGAGGATCTGCCCATTTTATTTTCCACTTTCTGGTCACAGCAGAGGACTCAGATCATTGACTGTCTAAGTTGCCCAGCCATTGCAGACCAAGAAAAATCATAAATATCTACTACATTTTTTTTTAACCGCTGAGGTCAAATGTGACGAGCCTTGCCCATGCTCACACGGCAAGGGTCTGGCACAGGTAACACAGAGCCTAGGCTCCCTGGGTCTGAGCCCCAGGAGCCTCTCCTTGTGGCCCTGGCATTAAACTTTCAACACACTGAAAATTTCTGTGAAATCTAAATATAATTACATCAAAAACCAAGCACTATTTCTTATGAAATCGAACATAAAAATATACTGCTTCTCAGAAGCTTCACAAGAGAGCCTTGGCAACAGAGAGAAATTATAGCTGAGTATTTCTGGGGGGAAAAGAGGTACAAGGAAGTTTGCGGATAATAAAATCACTTCCAACCCAAACTGACCCACATTTGAAAGTCCAGATCCAATTAATCTGACATGAGTCAATTCTGTGCTGCAGCCCGAGCATTTGAAAATTTACTTTGGGCTGAGTGTTACCAGAAAATTCTTCTGCCAGTGGTCTGCAGTTCATTTCTTTGTATGACAACCTCGATGCCCAGAACTCCAGTCCTTCTGGAGCCCATCCTACAGGCTCTTAACTGGTGGATTTAGTTCAAGGTCCTCAAAGTATATATCATTGTCCAATCCACATAATATGTTAATAACCACGGGCTATTATGTTGATTTATTCAAACCCGCTCACAGCAGAAACGCATATTCTTTGGGTCGTTCTTCCACTATGTGCTCAAATGCATTGCGCTTACAGTAAGGTTAATGTGCTGTGCCCATTCTTCCCAACAGAATACAAAAGAACGGCAGTACATTAAATGCTCAAATATCGCCTTCTGATGAGCCTCTGTATTCACCGCTCCCCATTCATGCTGCAGCCAGACTCCTTCCAAGGGGGAGATGGGGTGCTGAGGGGTTGGAATGCGGACAGACTTTCGATGGTGTGTTTACGGAGAAGCCGGCTTTGCAGAGCAGCCCGGCCTCGTCATCTATCAATACCAGCGCCTCCCTTTAACGGTCAAAAGGGACATGAGAACTGAGAACTTGGGCACTGCAGAATCTTCATTAATAGAATCCTGCGAAATTGGTCTGCGTGATCTTCTAAGTGCCGGTATCTGGCACGGTCACATCTAATGACTCTGGTTTGCTTTCACTCTTTCTGCGCAGCTTAAAAATCGTCTGGTCTGCACGAACCCTCTGCCCTTATGTGATCAAAAGTGGGCTTGGAAGCTTTCTACATCGCATCCTTTTGAAATGCAGAGCTCCAGACGGCACAGCCTTTACTCAAATTATATCCGCACCCAGATCTAGCTCCACCCTTCGGAGACTCCCCTTAGTCCTACGTATGATTTCTGAAACTTAGATCCGTATAAAAGGTAGATAAATTTAACTCCGCAGTGTTTCCTTTCTCCCTGAAAAACTGTTATTAGATTAAAAGCCTGTCTTTTGACTGATGATATATTAGAATTTAGAAAACACGGGATTGCAGACAATAATTCTCATGCCCTTGACGCCTGCATTTTTCTGGCAGCTTCTTGCCTTCGTGCACTGAAACAAACCAAATAATAAGAATTATCATAGCCTTATAATGATGCAAAAGACTTATCATTTCCAAAGCTCTCCAAGGATTAATGCCTTCTCCCCACACATAGGGCAAAGCAACATATCCTGTTTGAAAAGCGATGCTGTATCAGACCACCTGGCCCTTCCAACATCTCTCACTCCTGACCACAACCCACGAGAGAGCTAAGTATTATTTTCCTCACTTTACTGATAAGAAAACCGGGAAATCAGTAACTTCCCAAGATGACACAACAGAGCGGGAGCTGGCTGGTGTGAGGGAAAGCCAGGGTCTGTCCGTGTGAAGCCAGCACTCTCAGCTCCCACGCTGCACGCACAGCCCTGCCCTTCCCAAGCCACGGCTGTCCCCACTCTTGACAGATGAGTAAATCGAGGCTCCGTATTAAGCAATCAGCACAAAAATCACACAACGGTGAGTGGAAACCAAACCCTATGTGAGTTTGCAGACAGGAAGTACTTTTTCCAAAGCACTAGACAAAAATACAGCACAGTCCCAAATAACTCCCTTAAGCTTAAGGAAAAAAAGAAAACAGTAAAGATGCGTGTCCTCTGCACACCATGAGTATTTGGGATGAAGGCTCCACCTACAAGAATGGATCTGTGAATGTCTTCTCTTCTCTGCCCTTGACCCCACCCAAAATATTTCCCAACTGTTTGGACATGACATTTCATACTTCTAAACAGGAGGCTGTTTTCCCCACGTTCCAAAAACAGGCCTTCTGCCAACCCATGAGGTTGTTGCCTGATAAACAGCTTTCACGCAGGCCCCACTAACCCCCAGCCTGACGCTGGACTCCAGAAGGAGCAGTGGTCACCAGAGCTGCGGCAGCTTCTAGGGAGTCCCAGCCCTTCCTGGCCCCCGCAGCTCCACGACAGGCAGGTCAAGGAACCTGACGGGACTCCACTTTTCTCTCTGTACATTGGGAAGATCCTCCCATCACTCACGGACTCAAAGCCTTCCGTTCACTGCGCGGACATGGGGGAGAAACGTGAACACAGGGCACTATTTAGGTCAACGGTCATTAGAAGGGACAACAGTCATAAACAAGTTTAACTGCACAGCCTGCTCGTCTCCCGATTCTGGCGAGACACTGGTTATCCTTCAGCTGAAAAATCTATGAGCCTGCCTCAAGAGGGGACGGAATTTCACTTTAAGGAATGACAAAATATTTTCCCAGGCCCTCGGCTGCTTCATTAATGCTTGCCTTATTTGGGGAGAAAGAAAAACTGGCTGAGGCATCCGTGGTAGTTTTATATGCCGTGAACTGGCAATGTTTTGGAACAAAAAACAACTTTTGCACTAGGGGTACTTACGGCATCATTATCGCGTTTTCCGAGCCCGGCTGCCGCCCTGCCAGGGAGAGAGGGAAGGGGCCGGGGAACAGTAGGACCTTCACCGGGGCAGGCTGTAACAAGAGGGCTTTAGAATAAATCTTGGTCTGTGCACGTATTTATGGCAAAATAACCCACGTGCATTTACCTTATAAAAGTGTTACAGGTAGGCATACTTATGTAATTTATTTAATGTTCTTTAACATCCATGCTTACTTGGGTTTCATACAATTTATTAAGTTTTCAGTCTGGCCTGCAGAAATGGGAAAAATAAAAGCAGATGTGAACGTCCTATTTAAACGCTCACCAACCTCCTGCCAAGCCTGGAGCCACTGAGAAACACCTCCAAGGCTGCCATTCGGAGCCTGCCCTGGCCGTGTCCCTCCCTTCCAGCCCGGGAGGCCTGTCCTTAACGAGCATGAGGGTCTCTGCAGCAGGCTTGAGTCAAAGAACAAACATCTCAACAAAGAGAAGCTTGAGGCCTGACTGGAAGCCTGGTAGACATCCCAAAGGAAAGGGTCCCAGTTCAGGAGACGAGAAGCCAGCCCGGCCCCGACACCTCGCCCAGTAGCCATGTACTCCCCGCTCCCCTTCCTCCCGCCCAGGGCCCTGGACAGGTCTATCCCGGGAACCCCACAGCCTTTTAGGCCCACCCTTAAGCCTACGGGGCGACACATAACCACCCACCCAACAAAACACCCATAACACGCTTTGTGCCTGCCTGCACGCGTGTGTGCACACATCCACGAGTGTGCACACCCACATGCACACATCCACGAGCCTGCACACCCGCGTGCACACGCACTCTCTCTCCCGCCTCCCTCTGCCTAATCTTCCCGTGCTTGGCCCTTCAGTTTAATATTTACCAAGTTTCTTGGCACGGTGCCCTTTCTGCTAAATAAAAACTCTTTCACTGCTCTTTTTTTGGCCCCTTTTTCTTTCTCCAGCCTCTGGCTCCTTGGGAGAGGCCCAGAATCAACCATTGGGGAGGGGTCTCCTGAGAAGCCAGCCAGGAGGAGAGGGAGGACCAGGAGGCAGCAGACCGGATTGGACAGCTTCAGATAATGGAATCAAAATCACGTCACACGGTGTAGTTTCCTCTAGCCCAGAGCTCACGCCTCCTCCTGGGTCCTCCTGGGTCCTCCTGGGTTCCCGGGTGCTCCTCCCTCCCCACCTCCCCTCCACAGCGCCCAGACCCATCTCCACCCATTCTCCAATTCATCCATTCACCATTTAGGAGGGCACTGGAAATTCTCAGTTGCTTCACTGTGAAGAAACCAGCGGGAATCAGGAGTATACTTCTTGACGTCAAATAGTTTAGTCTGGGGCCCTGAAGCCCTTGGCTGTCAAAGGGGAAGTTTATTAGTAAATACAAGCATTAGGGGGCGCCTGGGTGGCTCAGTGGGTTAAGCCTCTGCCTTCGGCTCAGGTCATGATCTCAGGGTCCTGGGATGGAGCCCCGCATCAGGCTCTCTGCTTAGCAGGGAGCCTGCTTCCTCCTCTCTCTCTGCCTGCCTCTCTGCCTACATGTAATCTGTCTGTCAAATAAATAAACAAAATCTTTTAAAAAAATAAAAATAAATAAAAATAAAAATAAAAAATACAAGCATTAGCCTATAATCAGAAAGTGAGTCTAAGGTCAAATTTACATCCCCCAATACTACTACCCCAAGGACAGAAGGCACGTAGATAATTGGGGGCAAGGGGGTTGCTTCATAAGCTTAGAGTTCTTTCTTGAAGCCAAGCTATTTCTTAAAGTCAGACTTAGGAGGGCCACCCCCAGAGAAATGACAGGAAGTGTATCATACCACAACAAAAACACTGTCCTATCTGTGAGCACTTTGGTTGAGTAGGGGAGGTAGGATTGAACTTTAAAGTTTCCAGGTCCTGAGTTCAGTCAGTGCACTGTTCTTCCTAATGTAAAATGAGAAATGTTACACATAGTCCCCAACAAATTTCACATGATATGTGTGTATCTATAAACACACACATACACACACATACACACACACACACACATACTCTCTCTCTCTCTCTCTCTCTTTCGCGCTCTCTCTGGCTGTTAATGTTTAGGGCAAAAGCTTCACACCCAATTTATCATTCAGTCTTTGGTAATAAAGAGCTCAAAATGAAACCCTCACTCATTTATTAAGACCCCCGAGTGTCCTGCAGGCCCAGAGCTCCAAGGAAATTGTAACAGACCACAAAGCCTTGACCTCCAGGTCTTGGTTCAACTCCTTCCTCAGCTTCTACAACTTAGTTGCTATTAAAACACTTAATGGTCCCTTAATTGGGTTGATTTTTTACCTAGATGACTCAAACTAAGCAGTCTGGCCCAGAAAGACCCAACTTTCCCTTAACGATTATCTGCTTATCCTTTCTGTTGTCACACAACCACCTCTCCCCAAAAGGGGGAGGAAAACAAAAAAAGGGGGTGGGGGGAATACGGTAGGACTACGAACGAACCACACCAGAAAGAAAGAGGACCAAAAGCAGTAAAAGCGACCCCTACACAGCAGGAAAACATTAACTTCTCTTCCTACTGGGTTGTACACCTAGGCTAAGGCTCTTAGGGAAAGTGTGATGTGGTCCTGTTTCTCGTGGCTTCACACCGATGTATCTGGAAGCACGTGGGAAGAGAGAGATTAAGAACTACCCATACCCCACAGAGAGTCCTTGCCCATCGAGGGGCAAGATGGCCAAGGACACGGGGGTCAGAAGAGGCCCTTCTGCCGGCCCAGGGAGCGTGGCTGCGGAGGGGGCAGTAAGTGACTCGTTGAATGGCTGAGCAAAGGTCACCTTGAGAGAAATCTCTTCTTCCTCTGAAATCACCTTTCTACTGAGCAGCATGTCCAAACTCTTCCAGCCATGGTCTCCCACTTTGGCTCCCCATGCCCTCCCCCAACACCAGTGAAAGATGCAGAGGAATCTCCTGCCCTTTGTTGACAACAAAATAAACAGATGTAGGATGACAACGTTTGCTCCCTTCCTCTTATTTCCTCCTGCCATGCTTCTAAAGCTCTCTTCACTTCTCAGTCACCAAAGAGATTCTTTGAGAAACATCTTCTAGCTCTCGAGCAGGACGAGACTGAAAATACTGAGCCTCTCAAGAGGGCAGGTAGTGCCTACTTTTAACTCCTGACCTGCTCGTGTATATGCCAGCTAACAAACTGGGAATTCTCTTTGTCGAGAAAAAGATCAGAACACGGACGGTACGGATGCAGGAGAGAATCAATAACCGTCAGAGGGGGAAAAAGGGAGAAAAAGCAGGCACTTAATTCACTGTGCTTTCATCTCAATGGAAGAGCAAATTTCGTTAGGTGACACAGCCTTCTCGTTCCTCCAAAGTCTTGTCTAAATAAGGCCACGGGAAACCCGTAGGACTTGGATGCGATCATTACGAATATACTCATTAATACCTAGACAGAAGGGGGCAATTGGAGAGTGAAGTTTTATAAGCCATCACAGAGGTTAATCCTTCATATTGGCAGAGTTTATGCCTCTCCCTTAAATTAAGGAAATGTGTCTGAAATGCAGCAGTTTCTCTACTGAGCATCCCAGGGAAAGACCCGGGGTCTGGCTGGGCATACATGCCTCCCCGGAAGGGGCGGATGAGGGGTGGACAGGATCATGGCAATGCAGGAGCTCCCTGGTGAAATGACCAAGCACCCCACTCCAGCAACGGGGGGTCATGTCCATCAGCAATCCCCAAAGTCACTAGGCTATCTCTCAAAAAAAAGCCATGAGACTGAGAATCTGACTTGCCTGAAGGACGGGGCGGGCGGGGGGGGGGGGGTGTGATCCTTGATCAACCGATGACAGCAGGGGAGAGGGTAAATGTAAGACACAAAAACCTTGACAATGGATTCCCAAGACCTTTGGAATATTTGAGGTAATCAAGAAGAGCTTTGTTGATGGTCATCCCTCAGACCTCAGGGCTCCCAAAGAAACAATGTGAGATCTCACTCCTAGACAGGAAGTTCACTGTGGCTCAGAGAGGCCAGGGCTCCCCGTGGGCAGCCTCAAACTCATCCCCACACCACAGCCACACCACTCGGGCCCTGGGCCCTTGGAGCAGCAACACTGAGCCCTTCCCGGCAGCGCCCTGGCCTTGGGGACACTCCCTCCCCTTCCCCTCCAGGGACACTCTTCCCTAGGTATTTTGGGCACACCGCGATCACACGGCGTACCAATTTATTCTTCCGCATCTAGAAACACAGTCTTCTGGGAAAAACATGCTCTTTTCGGTGTGGCCGGGGAGTTTTGCCACAGCTTGTAATTTTGGCTAAGGAAGTGATTTCCTGTCTGACAGGAAGCAGGAGCCAAAGCTGACTTTAGCTGCTGCAAACCTCAGGCTTAAAAGTTAAAAGGGAGAGAAAGGCAACCACTTCCACTTATCAGGGAGTCCGAATCCGAGGCTTCCAAGAACGTGGACCTCTCCCCTGACCCCTTTTTATTAAAACAAGTTTATCTAACAAACAACCTCAGTGCATTCTGTCCCGAAAAAGTAAGCTTGGTCTCTGCTCTTGTAACAACATGGTCCTTTTAAAGCTTGTAAGGACATCATTACCAGTTGAGTTTTGAACTTTGCCCAGATAAAGGCTGATACACTAGGCTTTGCTGTTTGTTTCTCTAATCAAGTAAATTCAAATGTGAACAGACTTCTGGACCTTCTCTGTCCCCAGTCCTCTCTCCAAGATACACTTATTTCTCCCCCTTTCTTTATCACTAAGTACATTTTTAGGGGCAGCAGAATGTATGTTGTTTTAGAGAATTCCTAACATTGGATTTTTACTCTATTCAGCCATTTTCAGAGGAACAAACACTAACAGGACATTAGCTGACAGCTAAAATTTAAATTATCAGAAATTCTGCTTTTCTCCCTGACCCCACTGCCACTGCCACTAGAGGCCGAAAGCTCACACGTAGCTATCTTTAAAAACTGATAATATACAAGGCTAACATTTTAAAAGAAATACCTTCGTTCTTCCTTCACACACACACACACACACACACACACTCCAAAAACATGGAGCTAAACGGCAGAGAATTAAAGAGAACACTATCTGCACGATTCCTATCACTTACCAACATGTTTAATAGTTTCTAAATAAAACTGTGATTTTCTTCTTGCCCCCATCTCACAGCAATTTCCCAGCCAGCTTTGGGCAGTAAACAGTTAATATTCCACTCTCCCCTGCTGCCTTGAAAACCAAGGAAACAATTGAGACATTGTCCAGCGAACAAGACTCCCAGGGACTGACATTTTTGTTTATGTCCCAGTTCTTGGCCTGTCAATTTCCACTAGGCTGCCTGACCCGCACCAATACGGTCCGCTGTGAGCTGAAAGGGCTCCGCTTCATTTATTTTATTAAAGCTTCGGTGTCTGTTTTTGATTCAAACTCCAAACCTCCCCACCCCCGCCTTTTCCCCAGAAAGTTGCCTCCTAACTCAGAGGCTGTGTTGCAATTTCTTCTTGGGACACGTTGCCAAGAAAAGTAACAAAATATTTTTGAATACCAATGTTTGCATGGTTTTGCCAAAAAAAGAAGGGGGGGGGGAAGTACCTGAACAAGTCACCCAGCCTTGAAATCCTCATGTCTTTATGGAGTCTTGAAAATATTCCTCTGAAATGTCTATAGGAATGGATATCTACACGGTGATCTAGCATCCAAACTCCAGCACTTCAAAAAAATTTAAAAATCCAGATACATCCGAAAAGCCCCAACTTCACATTCGCAAGCAAAAAGGGTACATCAGTATTTTCCTCCCAACTGATGCGGCTGCCCGGCTAACTACACACATGACAGCCCCCAAGTGCCCTCCTCACAGCCTTTCCCCACCCCCACTGCCACCCCAACACTGCCCTTTCTGGATGTGGGGACCCCGTCAGGAACACTTAGAGGCCCTGCATCTGACACTTTATCTCCATGAAATGCTCATAGAGCAGCGAGCCCCGTTTCCTGTTTGCAGAGGGAGCAGGAACCAAATCACACCGTATGCAGCAGTTTCGGAATTCAACCGCATATGGCATCCTGCAAGATTTACTGGGGAATAAAGGCAGCAAAGCTCTCCTGCTGCTTCATATCAAATCCTGTCACTGGGTGCTTGAGGGTCTCTCTCTTTCCTACTGGCTCAAGACCATCTCTCCCCCGTTAAGGTTTAAGACACACACACACGCGCGCGCACGCTCCCAGACCCAAAACCTGGAACTTTATCAAGAAACGGGATACAGGAGAACTTGAAGGACCCATGGATCCATGCCTCCCTTCGTCCCCCTTGACTGCTTCAGTTAGAGACATAGACCCTCTTCCCACAAGCAGTTGTGAAGCCCACCCTGACCTTGACTCTCGGGGACCCCTACACGAACTCGGTGCATAAAACCACATTTTCCAACGACCCATCTCTACCTTTCTTTCCCTCTCGCCCTCTCCAAAAACAGCATTTGGCTATCTTCCCACTGCGACTCGTTGTTTAGAATTGAGGATCCCCCACCCCCTTTTCATCTCTGCTCTAAAGGGCCTCTTCAGACCCTTTCAAAGCCTCGCAGCCTCCCCAAGCTCAGGTCATCAGACACTGAAATAAATGGTGATACTTTTATGGCATATTTGAATGTAACAAGCCATTCTCTTTCGTTTCCTAAAAGGAAGCCCTGTTGGGCAGTCACAAGTTATTACTGAACCAAGGTTGAAAGACAGAATCCCTAAGGGCCAAAGGTAAGATTGTAACATTTACAGCCACCCCGTTCTTCCCCCTTTTAAGGTCATAATGAGCCAGCTTAGGGCATAGGCAAAGCATTAACTCCTTCCTGCCAGAAGCTTCCATTTGCCCAGCTAGGTGAGCCTCGCAGCCCTGGCCCCTCCCACCATTCAGATCTCTCAGCTTGGACCAGGTCTGCTGGAGGAGCCCTCCCCCTCCCACCCTATGGTCCTTCTCTGTCCGCCTTTACACTCACCATAGCTCCTACTGCTATCTGAATTGACCTAGCTTGTTTTCAGCTAGAAGGGGAGCACAGAGAGTAAGAGCCTGGCCACTAGCCAAACAAATACTGCAAAGGTCTGACCTTCTAGCTAAGAAGAAGGAAGCCATTTCCTTGCTTTCTGGGCTTCAGTTTCTTCATCTGTAAAAGGGAATAATAATAATAATAATAATATCTACTCTCCAAATGGCTCTAAAGATTGAAGTAATTAATACTTGTAGAATCTGACAAATAAAAGTGGCCAAAATATAATTTTTAAATTTTTTTTTAATTCTTTTTTTTCCCCCCATATTATTTGTTTACTCGTTTGAGTCTCTACACCTCTCTTCCCTGCCCCCTCCCCGCCACAGTAGAACAGAAGCTCCATGAGATCAAGAATGTTTTCTTGCCCACTGATCTATTCCCAGCCTGTCTCCTCATGGGTAACCAACTAAATATTTGCTGGGAGGGGGGGAGGGAGAGAAAGAAAGGGGGAAGGTGGGTGGCTGGAGGCAGACATCTGGCCTTCCAGTTGGAGTGATCAGTAACCACCGACTCACCGCGACTTTCCTCAGTGGACACAAAGGGGCAAAGACAAAAAGACGCTCATTGGTTGTGAGGTCTGTGGTCTTCAGATAGACTTAGATAGATACTGTTTAGTCCTGACTCCCCCATCTCCTCTCGCTTCCAGGAGGTCAAGTCGCAGAGATGTTCGGAAGGGTCTGCTTGGCAGAGGCCCAGCACAGGGACTGTGTCCCAAGAAAAGCCCGCACCTGCCCACCAGGCGTCCTCCCGCCGCCCGGCCATCGGAAGGGACTGCTGCTTTTCCAAGGGGTGAATGAATCATGTCAGACCAAAAGCCATTTTAAAAGTACACTTTGTAAAAACCTCGTACTACAGCACATTTCATTTATTAATTATGCTATGGATTAGGGATCAAAGTGGTAGAAATCTCAGTGTACTCGAAATAAATGGCTTTTGTGGTTACCTAAATCCTCAGAGTCCCCTGGAATGTAATTCCTTAGGCAAAAACAGCTTCCCAGACGTCTTGCCAACCCCCCCCTCCTGTAATACAGAAGAGGCTGATTACTCAGCGTCAGACCTGCATGATGCAATTATTTGGGTTGTTAACGTTTAGCTCTATGAAACAGGGGACGATTCCCTCTGAACCGCCCTCCTGGTGATGGGTGTCATCATTTCCACTTTTCAATCCCAAGTCCTTCCCCTTTTCCTTCCTGCCCTCTACCCTCACCCCCTCTTTCTTCCCAATTACATTCAAACTGAAAAATACCATAGAAAGATGCTGGAACTCAAATTCTTATCTTTAAGATGGGGATAAAACTGCCTACTTCAAGAGAGGCTGTTGGAAGATCGAGTATAGAAAGCTTCTGTCCAGAGCCAGCACCTGGTACCTCCTCACTAGGTGACCAACAGTTATTTACTGCCTTCTGCTTCCATATTTTTAGATAGGATCTGGTCCACAGTTTCTGCATCCCGCTCTAAGTGAGTTTATTTTTAATCATATTTAAATTCTAGTTAGAAAACAAAACAAAACAAAACAAAAATCAATCCTATGGTTTAGATTTTTCCACAGAAAAAGAATGTTCTTAGATGGGGCTATCAGATAGCAGACACCTCATCAAAATCACAGTTCTGCACAATTGCTTAAAGAAAGTATGAAAGGAATGCATGGAGGATAAAATTAATAAATTCGAGTGCGTTTTAAAAAATTAAAACTTCATTATTTATATTTAAAAACCCATCTAAGCAGAGTTTTAAAACATTACACACTGGGGAAAAAGTAGCTCCAACACATAACCAATTCTCCAACTTATATAAAGAGCTCCTATAAATCAATAAGGAAAAACTATCTGATTCTTTAAAATGTGCAGAGGATTAAACCAGGCAAGCCACAGAGGAGATAATAAATGATAACAATAATGTCAACCTCAGGAGTCAAGGAAATGCAAATTGGAACATGATAAGATGTCACCATGCACTCATCAGATTGGCAGAAATTTAAAGTCTGACAAGATAAAGTGTTGTTGAAAATGTGGAGAGAGAAAAGTGTTTATACACTGGTGATGTGTGTGCTAATTGAGCTAATCGTTCTGGAAAGCTTGACATATTTTGTGAACTCCAGTTGAAATCCAGCAACCTACGTCCTACCCATTCTTCTATATGGTACAAACCCAGAGAAACACTTTTCATGTGGCTAGCCCAAGGATCGTTACAGCAACAATAACTTCTTTAAGATGTTGTAACCATGTGTTAAAAGAATTTATTTATTTATTTATTTATCTGACACAGATAGAGAGAAACACAGAAAGGGAGCACAAGCAGAGGGAGTGGGAGAGGGAAAAGCAGGCTTCCCGCTGAGCAGGGAGCCTGATGCCAGGCTTGATCGCAGGACCCTGGGATCTTGACCTGAGCTGAAGTGAGATACTTAACTGACTGAGCCACCTAGGCACCCCTAAGACTTTGTAATCTTAAAAATGTTAGAGGAACCCAAATAACTCAGCACAGAAATGGGGAAACTGGTATATCAATAAAAGAAAATAGTACATAGCAGTTACAGTGAGTGAAATTCAAATGTAATGTTGCATAAAAGAAACAAACTGTAGAATATTATGAAACATGAAACCGCTTACCTAAAACTTAAAAGTCACTAACATTAATTACAATACATTCGTGTGTGTGTGTGTGTGTGTATGCAATCTGGGACTAGGGAGACACCAAATGATAACAGTAGTCATATCTCTGGAGGGGAGATTATGGATCCCCTCCCCAGGGAGGGAAACCCAGGTTTGGTTTCGTTCTTTTGTTCTTTGTTCTTTTTGTTTTGTTTGTTCACAAAGGATTACATTAATAGCTGTTATTTTAGGTGGCAGGTAATGAGTGTGCTTGTTATATTGGCCTCTGTCTCTTTCACCATTTTTTTTTTAAGAACTGCCAACCATCTTAGAAAACTCCACTATGTAAAAATCTAAATTTCTACAGAAGATAAATGAGAGAGTGTAGATGCCTGGCACCAAATGGTTGGTGATCTGAGAAAAGTACCCACAAAAGGCTTCCGTCCAATGTAACTTACCAGAAAGATTTGTAATTTGCCCTCGAGTTGGCAGGCACACACCCACATTGTGTGAAGGGAGGTATAATTTGAGCCGAATGGAAGGCTCCTCTTGATACAAATCTCCTTTTGCTGGTTCCTTTCTTCTGCCAAGAGTTCATACATTCTCCTCCTAGGAATCCACAAAGCCTCATTTCCTCAACAGGAACTAACAGCATCACAAAGGCGTGACAGGCCTGGAGTTTCCTGGTGCGACAGTCTGATGGGCACCAGCCTCTGGCCTGGGTTGTATCCGGAACCCTGCCCTTCCCTGGCTGTGTGCTGGCTCTCCAGGGAAGCAACAGAATACCTATCGGTGAGAGCCCCAGCGCTGGGGCCAGGCTCCCCACATTCAAATTCCAACTTCACCCCAAGTCACCTTGGGCATGCCATCCACCCCCCCACACTGCTACACTTCCACTTCTTCATCTGTAAAATGGGATAGTAACCAGAGCTAACTCATAAGGTGCTGGGGGATTAAATGGGACAATCGTGTAAATTACTTAGAAGAGCAAAACAGGACAAGAGTAAAATCACAAGTGCTCAGCAAACCTCCAGGATTATCATCATCTTGAGTACTTCTCACCATTCCTCAGTGAATCCATTTCTTAAATGTCACAATGAGGGCTTTGCACCAAGAAAACTACTAAGTTCCTTTTCACATGTGGAGTCCAGGACTAAGTCTGAGAGCGCAAAAAAAAAAAACAAACCCCAGGAACAGAAGAGCTAGCATGACAGAGAACAAGGAAGGCTCGGGTCTCTAATTTGCAGTTTGCAGTTCTGTTGGAACTGAGGCTCCAGGACAGTGCAGGACAAAAAGGTCCCCCAACCCTTTGCATAGGCTTCGGTTCTGGCCTCAGGTATCGTAACTCTGTGCCTAGCATGATCCCGACAATCCCCGCCCTTGGCCCCAGAACCAGCAGGTTCCATGCTGCCAGCTCAAAACCTTTGGAGGAAATTCACATAGGCATCCAGACACCAGAATACTAGGCCAAACCCAACCCTGCTGGCCTCCATATGCGGTCCTGGCCACCTCTGGAACCCCAGCCCACTTCCCGAAGCCAGCGGCCCGCCCTCTGCTCACTCACTTATTCCACACAGATGTCCAAACGCGCACTAACTCACCATAGGTCCTTACTGCCTCAACGGGTATACTTTTCACATCACGTCCTGAAACTTAACCACGAGATTACTGGCCCAGGAATCTTTGCTTGTATCTCACATCAGCCCCAGACTCCGAGTGCAGATAGTAACTCAGGACGAGCGTCATCACAGGTATGCCCCAAACAACAAACAAACACAAAGCCTCCCCTTCCCAATTAAAAAGCTCAGAGAGCATTAAAGAGATCACCTTCTTCTGACTTCTTACTGTGCAAGTTCCAATTTTAAGGTCGGAGGAAGGGAGCAATGCAGAGCCCTTCTTTTAGTAACTGTCAAAAAATAGGACTATGGACCCTGCAAACATTCACAGATGTGATATGCAAAAGGCGGGCGGAATCTCTGTGTCACACTTGGTCCCTGTCACGTCCTGCAAGACCTATCAATCAGGGCCAGCGAGGAGGCATCCCCCCCCACAGGAGGGACTTGGAGGAATCAGTCAACATGGTAAGCCACACTACCTCCTAATAAGCCTAGCGTCACTGGCTTAGACACATTCTCGTTCGTCGTTCTGATGAAAAATGTTCCTCTTTCCCATCACTTCTTTTAGAACTGGTTTTTAAGTGGTGAGTCACAGGAACCTTGTTCACCGTGACATCTTAATGGACATTTCCCTGGGCTCCAATAGATCCAATAGGAGGCTCGATTTCTGACACTTCCTCCCCCATAAAACTGACTGGCTAAAGCAGAAATGACAGCTGCGACACCACTATCGTCCCTTGCTCAATCCTTCCTCACCCTTGACAGATATTAATCTATTAATGCATTATCTTTCCTTCAGCCTTGACATGGGGGGCCTCGGAACCTCCCTCAGCACGATGTCCCAAGCAGACCCCACGCAGACTGCAGTCTGGGTGCAAATGCCACGCTCAGCTCAGAGTCTTTGGAGCAATCATTTTAAACTTTTGGAGTCTTCTTAGACTTTTTGTAGCTTACAGGTATTTTAAGGAAAATGGGTAGACCCTTCCCCAAATAGTAAACTTGTAATAATCAAAAAATCACACAGAAACAAACACCTATATGCTCAGCTTGCCACCAATTATCCATGACAAGAAAGTAGTGCTTCCAAAATAACAGAAGTAAGTGTTAATAAGTAGAGGAGATCACCGAGGGTGCGGCGGCATCTCCTTATTTATGTGGGTTATTATCACATCTTGCAACAAAAAGAGCAGTGCTTACTACTATTAATTAGCTGGTTATTCCTTAATTGTCCCTAGGAACGGAGAAAATAAGAAAGCCTTTGGCAAAATATATTATGAAGGAGTCAGAAAACTGAAAAACTAAAAATGTGAAAACGGGAATTTTACGAAAATACCTTAAGTTCATTTTCAAAATTCCCCTGTGACCACAGGACCAAACCATGGAAATGGCTTCCCCCAGCCCCACACACACACACAAGCCTCTCTCTCTAGAAATTGTTTGTGGGAGAAAATTGTAGAGACTATGTCCCCCCCCTTAAAGCAACTCTCAAGACTGGTACAAATCAACCCATTCCTAAAGAAGGCAAGTGGGTCCCCCTCCCACAGGTCCCTGATTCACACACAGCAGCGGAAGAATCCGTTCATGCTCCAGCACTTCTAACTCAAAAGAATTAAAAACTCAAAAGAAGAAACACTGGTTTTGTTATAAGCCTAAGGCTTTGAAAACTCTATTAGTTGGAATTCCTCGGGTTGTAAGCAACAGAAAACCTCTCCGACTAACCGGCTTCCTAACTGGATAATCCAGGACTGGAACTGGTTACAAAGGATTAAGTGGTATCATCCAAGCCATCTTCATCTTCTGCAAGGGAGCACCCTCTATCCGGCACACGTGCGTGTGCACACACGCATGTGTGCATGTAAGCCTGCGTGTGTGTGTGTGTCCAGGCCATTGCAAAGAGCCATAGATTTACACCCTCTCTGCCTACTGAAGAAGCCTAAGTATCTTTGCTTAAATAACATACCTTCCCCTCTGCCCCATCACCTGTCTGCATGGGTCAAGAGAGCAGGCGACATCATTTCCCTATAGTTGAGGGGATGAGGAGGATGCTGTTAGCAGCAAACAATGGTGCAGAGAAGGACGCCATGTTCAGAACCCTACTCCATTTTTTAACATTTGGTTTCTTATACGGGAAAAGTCAGTGCAGAGACACTATTCTCAATATCTGCAAACAACTGGATTGTTTAAGAAGAAAGGATAATAAAGAGCGTATCAATCAAGTCCTTCATAAGAGTGGGAATGGGTAGGGGCTTGAGGAGGAACGGAAGAGAGATGCTTGGCTGGATTTTAAACATGGGAACGGTTTCTACCCGTCGAACTTACCAGTTTGATCTTTGACAATGCCTTGCCTTGATCATTGCAATTCTGGGTTTCAGAAATTCTTCATTTATACGCTTTGGCTGAAGGGGGCTGCTACCTCTTTCCAAATAAATATTTTTCCCTGAGTTTCAACTGAATCATCCTGAAGGTTCTCCCGGGAGTCCTTCTGCCAAGCTACAGTCCCCATTCTGTTACTGTGATACTCTTTTTAGATTTTATATGTTCGATCTCCTCCCAACAAGGTTGGCTTCTCTGAGCTGAAAGGGCTGGGAAAACACTTCTCTTAGAATCTTACATGTGTCCCTGAGGCTTAACTTCAGGAGGTACGGTCCAAAGACAGGTCTCAATAATCGGCAACCCCCACCCTGACCCTAACATGGTCTCTGGGGGCCATGAAATGGTCTAGTCCCAAGGCATACGATGTGGCATGTCTTCCTTCCTCTTCTAGCGTTCATAAACTTTTGCTACTTTCTTCACCCTGAGCGACACAGACCATGCCCTTGAGAGACAAATGGGCAATAGGCACCTCGAACCCGTGGGAGCAAGAAGAAGATGCTGTGCCCAAGCGCCCTTGGATACAGGGCGACCCCATCTCATCCAAGCCTATTAGAGAAGCCTCACTGATGCACTTAATCACTGCTGGGATCCACCCATGAGCAGGCTCAGGCTGGAACAGATTGCATCACACCAGAGTTCCTCACAAGCTTCTAAAGGCAGACAAGATACAGCTGGGAGGAGGAAGGACTGCGGGATTCTGGAGAAGGGCGGGGCTCAGACGCAGTAGAGTGGGAAGCCTCTGGGTCCTGATGGGGTTGGGGTAGGGGAGGGCAGGGGCAGAGACCCAGACACCTGCCACATCCTGCGGCACGAGCGCAGGGCTAATGAAGGGGGCTCCCTCAGTCTACGTGCCCACCTCTTGTCCCCGGCCCTCTCTCCTCCAGCTAACACAATACTCCTAGCATGCCCAGTGCCCGGCCCCAACTGCTTTACACACCCTCCATTCCAGGCCCTTGAATCTCAAAGTTCTACCTTTCAGTCGGGAGACGGGGCAAGTGCCTACTGTTAGCTGTTCTGGGTCTCTTTCAAAAGACAAAATGGCGCATCTGCGTGGCTCAGTGGGTTAAGCCTCTCTGCCTTTGGCTCAGGTCATGATCTCAGGGTCCTGGGATCGAGCCCCACATCACTTCCCCCTCTCTCTCTGCCTGCCTGCTTGTGACTTCTCCCCCACCCCCAGCTCTGACAGATAGTTAGATAAGTAAATACAAAATGTATCCTCCAGATTCTCGGTAAGGGTAGGGGATAGGATCTGTCCAAGGATTTAAAAGGCCAACTCAAGTATGGGAATGCAGCATAGGGACCAAGGACAGAAGAAGGCAGGTCACAAAGGTAAGAAGTGTAGGAGGCCAGGGCAGACGCCCCAGCAGCATCCAAGCAAGTCACTACGGTCATCGTGGTGATGGTGGCGTGCTGAAAAGGGTCTGGCTCCACACTGGTTTGAAGGAAAAACTGATATAATATGCAGATGGTTATGAGCTCACAGGACAGACAGATGGGTCGGATGTGGGGTGTGAAAGCAAAAGAGGCATCAATGACACACTTCAGGGTTTGGGGCTGACGCAATTGGTGGATGTTGTTCATCTTTACTGCAACGCTGAACACAGAGAGCAACAGGTTTGATGGTGGGGAGGGAGTGGAAATAAACAGTTGGACTCTGGACCTGCTGATTTTCCCATGCCTATTTAGCATCCAAATGGAGGCTGAATCTGGCACTCAGGGCAGCATGGGGCTGGAGCGAGGACCTGGATTAACTATCTGGATGTGGCCATTCCTGCCCCTGGAGTCCTAGGCAACTCAGCTCAACTCACTGGACTTTCACCCCCTTCTATGCAAAATGAACCTAACAATAAACTTTCCCAGCCCAGTCCCTCGAGGATCCCCTCCCCCTCCTTACTCCCAGTATCTTCCAAGGGGCAATTCTGAAACCCAAGTGTTTTTCCCTCGATAGTAATTTATTAAAAGAGATGAAAATCGGACCTGCAAGTCACTCACAAGACAACCACAAAGTCACTCCACGTACCCTACAACATCATTGCTGAACATATCCATTTCCCATAATAAATCATCAAGTCCCAGATTTCCCAACTGGACACTCTCGTAAAAAGTTCCAGCGGGCCATGTCAAGATTCCTAAGGAACAATCAGTTTAAGTCAAGACTGGAGACAGACAGAAACCCTACCAGCGGAGATCCGACGCGCCCCCTTGTAAGCTAGAATGCATACGGGTGGATTATCAAGTTACTTGCCAACCATGTACAACGTCACAACCCCAAACTCTGCTTCTTCCAAACAGGCTACCCCAATAGGTAGAAAGTAACACACGGGGACAAGCTCTTGTGCTAACCGGGAGGACTCTGAGCACACTCAGGTAACAATGAAGTCACGCTTATTCCAGACGAAATCAACTCATGTCCCCCACCAAAACTGGTTTTCTGCATAATTAACAAAGCCCCACAGTAGGAGGGGGAGAAAACACATGGAAAGAAAGAAACCATGGGGATCCTTGGCTTCAAGAAACTTACAATCTGGACACCCGAGGCCCGTACTTAGCGTTAATCAACAAGGCAAGGAGTGACGAGCAGGACAGGATGGGTGCCAAGTGAATACTTTTGTTTACTGGAAAGATAAACACAGGCTAAGACCATGAGTTGAACTCTAAGTAGATCCATGTTGATTTAAAATGGGCTCCCACGCTCAGTAAACAGAGAAGGTGCTGAAACTAAAACAGTTTTCCGGGGTCTGCTCCAGTCCTGTCTCTAAAGATGCCGAGGGACATTCTGGGGTCGGGCAAGCGTCCAGAACTGCCCGCCCCCCGAGTGTCCAAGCATCCAGAGGACTCAAGATCCTGCCCTAAAGAAGCTCGCTGACTGTGCATAACCAGTGCTTCCCTAAACCTATTTTAGGAGGGAACCCTTTTTCCAGTAACCTTATTAACACTCGGTGAGACCAATGTCAGGAAACGCGAGCCCAGAGCTGCCAAAGACTTTTCCCCCAAGCACAAGACACAGCATTGAGAAATGGTCAAGGATGATCAGAGGCGGTCGGCCTGGCATGCACTGTGATCTTAAACACAGCAATAAGTAACATCTTCGACAAGTCCGTATGCTTTCCTAGAGACATAATCCAGAAGCGTATTCCCCGTTTCTTGTTTTTAAAGATTTTATTTTGAAGTAATCTCTACATCCAACATGGGGCTTAAACCGAGATCAAGAGGCCCGTGCTCCACCAGCCAGGTGGCCCCAGAAGTCGTATTCCTGACCGAGTTCAGACACAGCATTAAATATTTCATAAATATCTGCCCAATAATATGCCACTTAAAAAAAAGGATACTAAAACCTAAAAAAACAACAAAAGAAAAACAAACTAATTAAAGAACTGTACAGTTATTTGAAATTATAAAAGTATCCTCCAAGACCTCTAAAATTGCCCTAAAGGTGCAGCACAGATTCAGGGAACTAATAAGCTGCACCTAAAAAGGATGCCTGGGTGGCTCAGTTGGTTGAGCATCTGCCTTTAGCTCAGGTCCTGGGATCGAGCCCCATGTGGGGGCTCCCAGCTCTACTGGGAATCTACTTCTCCCTTGTGCTGTTGTGCCTGCTCTCTCACAAGTGCAAAAACAAAATCTTTTTTAAAACAAAAGAGTACTTAACTGAAAATGTAATTGCTCATCAATTGGCAAACTGATTAACCAGTGATATGCATATAATACAGAATACCATGCAGCAGTTTAAAAAAGAAGGAGGTAGAATTACACAGGTATGGATGGATCTCCATTTGTTATCTGGATTGTTAATTGAAAAAAATAAAATAAAATAAAAAATTAAAGGTTACAGTGTGAGCTCTCAAAAATAAATATATATAATTATATAAAACCTTGATAATGTCAGCTAATGTCAGCTGACTTTAAAGCCTCCAATTATTTAAGAAGCAATCTTGTTTTTCCCCATGCTGAAGGTGGAGGTCTTGGGAAAGACAAGGTGAATGGCTTGGGTGGGTCTTTTTTCCGGAGCTCAGTGGAGTTCAGGTAACATTCTTCGAGGAAAGCCTGAACTTTTTCTTTTGTTAAATTCCCCACTTAAAAGCACTCTGATCATAGTAAATCTAACTCTCCTGCATGCTGATAACTGTAAAAACTGAGACCTTTCTGGAAAATATTTGTGGCTATCTATCAAGAGAGTTTTAAATTTTGTTCTCTTTTACCTGTCTTCCTAAGAATCAGTCCTATGAAATGATAAAGGAACAGGGCGGGGGGCAGGGGGAAGGATGGCACAACGATTTATGGGCAAAGATGTTCATCACAGGATTACATAGAATAGCAGAAACAAAAGGCACAGGATACTCGAAAGGCCCAACAATGTGGCACTGATTAAGCAAATGGGTATACAAGCATATGAGGGGCTGCTCTGCGATCATTAAAAATACTTGAGAATTTTAATGACATGGGTAAGTGCTTATTCATTACAGCAATTTTCCTTTTAAATAAATAGTACAAGGCCGCAAATATTGAGCACTACTATAAAGCTCAAGAATGTTAACAACAAACAGAAATATTAATACGCTCGGGAAAAAGTCTTAGGAGCAAATATACCAAATACGCCAAATTATTCACAATGTAATCTCTGAGTGGCAAGATTATGGGCCAGTTTCCAAGCTGTCTATAATGAACACAAATTTTATGAATGAGGAAAGTGGCATCGTAGCATTAATTTCACTGGCTTTAGGGGTAAGGTTTGGTTTTTTTGTGTGTTTTAATGGAAAGGTTGAAATCCCCATCCTTAAATAGCTGAGGATCAGTCACTGAAGATGTGAATTACAATGGAGGGTAATCTAGAACAGAAGATTCGGTCCTGAAGGAAGAATGTACAATAGTCACCTTCAAATTTCCAAGATCGGTACCCAGAGCCCGAGCAGAACAATGGGATTAAAAAAACACACGTCCAGGAGTGGGCATTTCAAGGAGAGACCCTTCGGCACAACAGAAAGTCAGAATTCTAAGGGCCCATGGTGACCCCAGAGGAAATGGTCCACCCAGAGGAAATGCCCCATCTCTGAGCTCAGGAGCACTGCAGCCAACAGACCACTGCTGGACAGTGATCCAGCAACAGAAGGGACAGCAGTGGGAGACAGGACATGTGATGGCAGGTTGTGAAACTCTCTGTGATTCTAATCTGAAGGGGACACAACCAAGCTTACACAATCCTCCCGGGTTGAATATTTTCCATAGCCACGGCGCTCAGCTGTCGCACCATCAACTCAAACCTCAGGAACTTCAGAATTCCTCATCATAGAGAATTTTCTGGAAAGAGAGAAGGAAGCTTGGACTTTTAACTAGAGACTGTTTTGGCTGAATTACTCCACTCTCTCCTCAGAGCACAAATGATCCTTTCCACCACTTCCTCCCAGAAAAAAGATACCCTGGTGGCCTGCCCCTCAGGACTAAACACTCACAGCTCTCTTCAAAAACAGTCGTGTTTTTGCAGTGCTCACCCGCTCGCTTCAGATCCTCAGACAAAATACACGCCCTTACCACAGTTCCGTCTGTGAAATGGGAAAGCTGTGACTCAGCTGCTGCTAGGAAACACATGCCAAATATTCTAGAAAGTCTGGCTGAGTCACAGATAAATGGGGAAAAAGACAAACCAAGGGAAAAGTATATACGCAATGAAGGGAACAGACATGCTGCACGGGGAAAAGCTTGCAGGGAACCGGCACCAGCTCATACCCTAAAGTGACCCCAGGTTCACCTGCCCCGGGGCAGTGTGCCTCCCTGCCCACAATGTGTCAGCCCCCACCTTTGCAGTACCCACTCCAAGGACACCGACTCCGAACCCTAACCAACCTCTTGTCCCACTGTCCAGTGGCACCAGTGGATTCTCCCTGAGCCATGCCCGCCCCGTCTGGCTCCTGGTGCCACCGCCCACCCTCCACCAGCAGCAGCGCTGGGCACACCACACTCTGCCTGTCTGGCTCATCTTTCCTCACCATCATTGTGGTCAGGGGCTGAGAGGAGGGCACGCTCCGGCTGCCCTGTCTCACATCCTGACTCCCACTTAACCACCCTGTGCCTACTTCCTCCTCTGTGAAATAGGGATCACGGAACATCTGTGAAGCACCTAGAACAATGCCTGGCACGTAGGACACGTGACCGGCTGATCTGCTTTTATTGTTAGAATCCTTCGTCATCGACTCTGCTCTCTCCCGAGGTCTAGAATGCTTGTTCCCGCACAGTAAGCAAGCACTAAGTATTTCGGGGAATCAGGGAATGAATCCATGATTGAGCGACGGTAAATCCAAGGCCAACCGAAAGACCAATAAAAGCGACTTACCCAAATTTGGGAGAAGGAGAATTCTCTACCATACCCTAAATATATTCTAAATAAATATAAATTTAACGGATCATTGACGTTACTTTTAAGGGACTAATTAAAAGTTCAGATGGTTCTCATTTCATATTGCTATGGGGGTCATGAAACCTAGTATCTGAATCTCTCTAAAAAGGCAACTCTTGAACTGAAGACCTTCTTCCAGAGACAGTACCTGAAATATACCAACAGGTACATGAAAAGCTGTTCAATATCACTAATCATCAGAGAAATGCACAAGGAGACACCACCTCACACCTGTCGGAAAGGCTGTTGCCAAAAGACAAGAGATGACAAGTGCTGCTGGAATATGGGAAAAGGTGACCCTGTGAACTGTTGGTGGGGACAGAACTGGGTACAGCTATTATGGAAAACAGTACTGAGATTCCTCAAAAAATTAAAAATGGAGCTACTCTTTGATCCGGCAACTCTACTTCTGGGTAGATACCCAAAGAAAATGAAAGCAGGACCTCAAAGAGATATTTGCACTCCCATGTTTGCGGCAGCATTATTCACAAGACACTGAAACAACCTAGCTGTCCATCAACAGATAAATGGATTTTTTTTTAAAGTGGCATATATTCATACAATGCAATATTATTGGGCCATAAGAAAGAAAGAAATCCTGCCTTTTGTGACTACGTGGATGGATCCTGAAGATATGACACTAAGTGAAATAAGTTAAAGACAAATACTTGATGCTATCACTTATACGTGGCATCTTAAAAAAAAAAAAAAAAAAAAAAAGCTGAACTTACAGAAACAGAGTGAAGCAGTGGTTTCCAGGGGCTGGGAGGTGGCAGACATGGGGAGATGTTGGTCAGAGAGTACCAACTTCCAGTTACAAAATGAGTACGTTCTGGGAATCTAATGTACATCATGAGAACGATCATTATATACTTGAGCTGCCTAGAGAATCGCTCTCACATGCTCTCACAGCAAGAAAGAAATGGTAATTACGCGATGGGGTATTAGCTAACCCTCAGATGGTAATCATGTTTCAATATGTAACTGTCTCAAATCAACACTGTATACCTTAAACTCATACAATGTTATATGTCACTTACCTCCTAATACAATGTTACATGTCAGTTACATCCTTTAAAAAGGTAAAAAAAATAAAAGTGAAAAAAGAAAATACAACTCTCCCACCACAAACTTGCCCCAGTCACTGAGCAGCATCCCCACTCACCTACCTTTGACTCTTCCTTCTCCCTCAATGCCACCATGCGACCCACAGGCAAATTCTGCCGCTGTTCCCTCCGAATTTGTGAACCTCACCATTATCCCCGCAGCCAGCAGTTTAACACAAGCCAGACCACTCATGGACTTCCCCGGATGGTTAGAATCACAAACACCAAATTCTTACCATATCCCACCCCAGGCCATTCTCCCTCATCCCTCAAGACCTGTAGACATTGTAGCTGGCTTTCCTCTTCTCCCACAGCCAAGGTCTTTTTCCTTTTAGGAACTTCATACATGGTTTGCCTTCTGCCTGGAATGTTCTCCCATCTCCCACCCATTCCTTCTCTCATCCCTTTATCTGGCTAACTCTAATTGATCCTTGAACATCTCCTTTTAAATATCAGTTCCTCAGGCAATTGTCCCAGCCTGTAATCCCACCAACGTCTCAGTGGAAATCTCATGTCCCTGTCACACCATCCCAGGACCTCTACTCCCACCAGACCCTGGCACAGGTGGGGGCTATGATGGTTTTGCTGGGCTTCAGCATCCAGCACAGAACCTCCCAGCACATAGCACAACAGCCAACAAGCGCTTCAAGGATCAGATGCGAGTATACAGCCCAGGCCACAGAATCCATCGAGACATCCACAAGTACTGAATAACCAACAGGATGTTCTCAAAGTAGTTTTTCTTACTGACTATGAATAGGTGCTCCTTCCCCCAAACTCTTCAGACACAAAAAGCACAAGTCTCACCATGCCCTCTGAACTTACTTGAAAATGCTCAACGCAGGCCAGCAGAGACCCTGTCCGCGGCTCACCCATCACGCTGTATTTCATAAGTTTTCTGCCCTCTTCCAGCATTTAAGCAATAACAACAACGACAACGAAAAAGTCCACCACCGCGGTCAGCAGGCCTTGCTCCTCGGGATACAGATTGCTTTCTTATCCCATACCTCAAAGCTCGTTACACAACAAGACACATAAGACCAGGAACAACTAGAAATTCACCCCAAGGTAAAATTCCACATCAACTTCAAAAAGAAGCCCCCAAGATAAAATGGCAGGAACTTTTGAAGCTTTTTGCCATCTTGTAAGATACAGACTACACAAAAATACCACCACTTTTGGTACAGAATCTTTTTTTTGCTGGGTACGAAGGAAATTAAATGAAAGTCTTTGTATAGCAAAGATACTGGAGGTGGTGTGGGTGGACACGGTGCCTCCTAACCCCACAGCTTATGGACTGCTGAAGGCAAGTGCGCCAAGACTCCAGCACCACCACTTAGCACAACCAGACCGCTTGGCCCTCACGGCAGGGGTTGGGGAGGGATGGGCCAGGACACAAAGAAATATAAACTTAAAACACCACAGAGAATGAAATAGGAGCTAGTTATGTGACTTAGAAAATGGGCCTGGAGGGGAGAGGATCCTAGAACCTGAATTTCTCAGGGGTGTGGGGAGGGAAGTAGGAGGAGAGAGAAAGTAAAAGAAATGGAGGGAGAGATGGATCTGTTGTGTAAATTCTTATTTTTGTGGCTGGTTAAAAAAAAAAAAAAATTCAAGATATCATCCTGGGGGATAATTTCCTCTCTCTTCTGAACACACACTAGGAACCGCTGCCTTCTAATAAACAAGATGCCCTACCCATTACAGTGACTAAAATTTGTGGGGCTTGTTTCTTAATTTAAATATTATTTGATCAATTAAACTCTATTTGTTAAAAATATTTATTCTGCACATCTACTTTTTTATAATGTGGTAACCTATGTACCACATTAAAAAAAAAAATCTAGGTTAAAATATTCTGACAAAGAGCTTTAGTTTAAATCCCCATGTGAAAATTCTGCCCCAAATGGGTACTAGAGAAAGTTATTTTCTTAGGAACTGATGGTAGTCACAGTCTCTAATGATTATTAACAAACACTGAACACTTCTCTAGTTTCAAAAGAAAACATTAGAAATAATTATGAAATAACTTGGCCCAGAAATTACAATAAGCCCAAATTTCGGAGAAACTAGGAAGCAATCCTTAGACAATTATTTTGAAACATGTCTGATGAAACGGCGTGATGGGACGTTTTCTTTAAGAGAAGGAAAAACAAAATGAGCAGAAGAGCCCAGGGTGTGGAGGAGAGTTAGCCATCCACCAGCAGAGCCGGATACAACCCAGGCTCTATGAGCCAAGGCTGAGCTATACACAGACCCAAATGACCCATGAGCCATCGTCCAGAATGGGCCCTTTATAAATACAGACATGCTGTGCCTGCCAGATTGATTTTAGCTGACGCACTGCCTTATGCCCAGTGAAAAGGGGATTATCCATTCGTAGTCCCAAGGTGTAGGACTCCTCTAGTCCCCAAACTGTATGGGACCACTAGATGGGTGCAGAGGTCAGCGAACACAGCCTTTCTTTCTCCAGCCTGACCTGCCCATCTCCCTCTACCAACCCCGCCCCCTCCAGTTCCGCCTCCTCACCCCTTAGTGCCAGGTGAAGACTGCAGAACTGCACAATTACGGGGCTAATCCGTGTCACGGAAGACACCATTCAGTTGCCACAAATTTGGTTTCCTTTTAACCCAGCTGATGGCTCTGCCCCACTCCCAGAGTCCGCCCTCCTCCACAGCCTAGAAACTCTACGCAATGGCCATTCCCCAGGCCCCCAGGAGCACAGCAGAAAGAAGTTGCAGTTGCCAGTTGTGGCTCCTTGGGACAAGGAGTTGTGGCTCCCTGGGACACTCCATCTGCAGTGTGGCTCGGAGTGGCGGCTGTGGAAAACACGCCTCCTAAGACAGCAGAGGATGAAGGAACCTGAGTCCCCTTGAGCTGCCCTGGCCAAAATCCACACTGGCTCTGGACAAAAAGTCTTTCCATCTCCTCAGATTGTTCATTTCTAAACATGAAAATAAGTACTTAGGGTTTACACCGGGCCAACAGGTCCTGTGGGCTCTCTAGAGGGGCGCTCTCAAGGCGGAGAAGCCCCAACCTCACCCTTGGGCGATGGTCACCAGAGCCATCCGCAACCTCCATCCACCCCCACAGGGGGCTGTGTCCACTCTGAACCACTTCTAAGATTGGCACGTTCTCTCCTCTCAAAGAGAAAAAAAAAAGCCTCCAAGAGATTTTAAAGATAACATCCTTTCTCTGTAGCTTTAAAAAAAAAAAAAAAAAAAAAAAAGTGCAGCCCTGCCAAGCATTTCCAAAAGCAGAGAAATAAATTTCAAAGCCTGGACACACAATGGGAAATGCAGGGAGGCAGGAAAAGTGAAAAAGACGTGCTTCCTCGTTTTACCCTCCAGGACACGGTAACTCTCGCACTTTTTAAAAATCTTTGTATATGACTAAAATGGTTTTTATATGGCATTCACGTTTCTCAGAGAAACCTGCATCAGAAACCCAAACCGACAATATCCCGTCATCTGGGACGCTACCCCTGATGATGACCCAATTTATAGTTCACGGAACAGAACCAGTCACAGAGAAGTGACTTTCTACTCCCTTAGGAAAGAACAAGCTACGAGGCTCCGGGAGAGGAGCCGAGAACTGGGTCCCATCCTCGCTCTGGCCACTAACTCAGCGTGTGACGTTGGGCAATTCACTCAGGGCATCTCTGGGCCTGTTTCCTTTTCTGAGAGCAGGTGGGGGCGAGATGATCTAAGGTCGCTTCCAGCCCTGAAATCTTGACATTGGAGGAGTGTGGGTCACCATGAGTATCCGTGTTTCTACAGGCTTGGGGGAAGGAGGAAGCTTCTGGGAAAATGTCAACCTTGCTCTGTGCCTCATTTATAACATAAGAATTTGTAGAACATTTTCACACACAATGACTCAAGATGTGGTTTAACGGAAATAAATCACTTTGTAATACACACACACACACACACGTATATTTAATATTCATATAACAGAGGCATAATTCATTAAGTAATATATACTCAATTACACCAAGCTACAAAATAAGGAGGCAGTGAGCCTGAAATCTGACACAATGCGTCTTAAGATTTTTCTACTTAAGAAAATCATTTTGCCATTTTTAGAAATTACAAGTAACATCGAGGCAAAATAGATTAATGGGTAACATTTTGTGGTACTTAAATAAAAAATATATGAATTATTTCATCCTTTGCATAATTCTACCTGTCATACATTCGTTATAAAAATGTGTCTCCCATTAATTATTTCAAAAGTATGAAGTCCAGCTCATGATATAAATATACAGAAGAGAATATTCTAATACTGAGCCATCTTCTCAAGAGGTTAATTTATAAATTCCACTTTCATAGCCTACAAAATCCAAATGTACATTAAAAATATATGTAGACATATACTCTATGTTGTAGTCTCTCACTAGTAAAAACAAATGTTTCCTTTGTTAAACCCACAGGCTCTCAAAGCCATGGACGTACATATTAAGTTTAACTTAAGCCTTTCCAAATTCATTTCTTCTCTCCCTTTACAATCAATCAGTCCAGATAAAATTTTGCTGATGTTAACGTAGAATGTTACTTTCCAACAATTAACATAAATTTGGGTGGGGAGGATTGGAAAGTCTCAAATCCAGCGCTTCCCTTTTGAATTTTCTAATTCCCTCTTCTGCAATTCACCTCCGCTAAATGAGTTTTTCAGAAACGGATCTGAGGTTGTTTTTTCTTAAATTGCTTTGGCACCATCTCCAGTCTCCCCCAAACCATGGTGATAGTGTCCCATTAACTGGAGACCACAAGGCTAGACTAACCCAACACCAGGAGGAAGGAGTGGTGGAAAGACCTGGAAAATTTCCGGGTGCATAACAATCACTAAGATCCAATACCAGAAAACAAATATCTTCTAGATATAAGCCATATCCAAGACTATTCCAAAAATATATTTTTTTAAAGAGAGAAAAATGGATAAACAACGGCTGTTATCAACAAAAGAATATTTTCTTCATCTCCCCCCAGTAAAGGAAGCAAATGCCTTTATAAGGTCACTTACGACAATGTGTGCCGGCGACGGAGAGCGGGCATCCTTGAGGGCTTGTCTGCTCTGGAGGGTCCCCGCCTGGACATCAAGCAGTGGCCATTTCATCTGGAGATACTGGAGGAAGGAAACAAAATGAATGTGGCAAATGAGTTTAGAAAAGAAACGCAAAACCGCTATCCCAAGACATCACTCCTGGGATGCCTGATACACAGATGAGTAACTTATAAGGACATGCAAATAACAACACTGAATAAACTTTAAAAAATTTTTAAAAAGCATGCAAATAACAACAACATCAACAGAAAAGTCATGCCACACCAACAGGTTCTTCCTTAGATTAGAGCTCATGTTCAACAGGTGTGTTTCTAGAACATCAATACTATCAGCAAGTAGAGTTTGGTCTTTGCAATCAAACGTCAGGCTGGCTCCAAGTTACAGGATTTCATTAATCCTGCCTCGTGTAGAGGGAAACATAGAGATGCGGGAGAGACAAGAAGGGAGCGAACAGAGGCCTTTCAAAGGAAAAAAGCAAACCAGAGTCTCCAGCCGGAGGTGTCTAGGAGACCACCAATTCCAGATCTGCTCTTTGAGTGACCTTCACCTCTAAAATGCCATCATCCTATACTTCAAAGTTGAGTGTACATACATACACGTGCGACTGTCCTTTAGTAGAAACTTCCCCAGTAGTTGAGGATGGAATTCCTCATCCAACCCAAAAGCTTATAAAACAAAACTACTTCTCAGGGCACCTGGGTGGCTTAGTCCATTAAGTGTCCAATGTTTGGTTTTGGCTTAGGTCAAAAAAATAGTAAGACATCAGGGTCTTGAGATCAAGCCCCATGCTGGGCTCCACACTCAGCGGGGAGCCTACTTGAGATCCTCTCTTCCCCTGCCCCTTCCCTGCTTGCTCATGCTCTCTCTCAAATAAATAAATAAATCTTTGAAAAAAAAAATACTTCTCAGGAAAAGATGTACAAATAGGACATAGTGCAAATTATACATTCATCTTAAAGGCCTGAGAAAATTCTTAAATATGCACAAATTTACCACAGAAATTAAGTTAAAGGTATAAGCCAACGACGTCTATCACCACTCCTCTCTGAGGTGGAAAATACATGGCACAAGGAAAAGGAAGTTATTTCTGTCACAAGTGATACGTCAGCTTTCAGAAGGACTTGAACAATCAACTGACCCAACTCCCTACTGCACAAACAAGAAAATGTGAGGTGAGGTGGCTTGCTCAGTCACAGAGATACTTAGCACACGTATAAGCAACACCAAAACATTTCACTTTGTGGGTGACATCACACCAATTTTACTCAGGAAAACTTCAGAAAACTGAACAGAACTGAGGACGCAATGTTTAGACTTTAACAAGGACATCACCAGCCTTTGTATGTCTGAAGGCCCACTGTGTAAGGCACCAGTTAATGCTTGGAGGTAATATAAGAGGCCATCTTATCTTTTCAGAGGTCCCAAAGCAAATTAAATGGCTAGTTTTCATATAAATTATACAGGGAATTTTACTCAATGAATATTAATTAAACTCTTTGTACATGGCCTTCTTGTGAAGGATTAAGAAAGATGTCTGCCCTCAAGGAGCTTATGCCTGTGGGAGGGAACCAACTCACACTCAGATTCAATCTAGATAGAGTGTAGTAGAAATGGCAGACTCAAAATCGTGCCTCGGGAATGTCAAGAAAGAAGATGGGATTTCTGAGAAAAGATACATGGAAGGCTGCACCGAGTAGGTCTTGTTAAGTCAGAAAGATTTCAACAGAAAGACAAAGGACAGCCAAGGGCAGTCCAGAAAGAAGGAAGGGTTGGCTCAAATCCCATATGAAATAGAAGGGCAAAAGCCACAGACAAGCTTTCTCAGAGCTTCCTTAAAGGTACAACTGCCCAGCGAATTAAAACCAAACACAGTGACACCTAAAACTAGAAGGTATACCTTCTAGTACACCTTTGGTAGGCATACCAAAGTGCACAGCCATTTTCCCAACCTAGATCTGTACAAGGTAAGAGCACTTTAACCTCAGAGCTGTTACCCAGAAGGCTCCTGTGTGAAGGAACCTGGTTACTGGTTCTGGTGACACACCACACAACTCTGCATCAAATCCCTCTGCTTCCATGGACCTCTAGTTTGTCATCAGTCAGCTGATGGGGATGTCCTATCTGGGATGGGGATGAGGTCAGGGCTGCGCCAGCACTTACGGATTCTGGACTCTCAGACAGTAAATACGAGCAGGCACTCCACTCCCCCCCTCAGTCACCCTTATAAACAAGTCATTTCCAAGTATCTTCTTTGGGGACCGTAGCATCCCAAGTTGAGAGCCACTCAATAAACGTAATCTATGTTTCCGTGGTCTCCTCAGCCTGTAACCCAAGTAGGCCATAGGAACCTACTCCGCCCCACCTTGCCCTGACTGCTTCCCATTCTCACCTCCCACATAAATATACGAGCCTCATTGGTCAGAACCACTCAATAGCATCAGTTCCTTGAGGCCAACCAAAATGGACACCTGCCAATACTCATCTCTCCTCTCATAAAATCATGTGAGGAAAAACACCCAGCTGAGTGCCGCACACCGACGCCTCATGCTACCCTCAGTGGGCAGGGTTAGGTGAACAGACCGGTTCCCATCTTTGGCCATCTGCAAAACAGATTTGATTGCATCCAAATCCCTGCTCCATAGAATTCGGAAATTTAGGCTTTGTTTAAGGTGACAGACCTGCCCTGAGGACCCCACCAGAGAACTGTCATACCCATAATGCAATATTAACACGGAGTCTTATAATTCTTATTTTACATAAAAGCTTCATTGTGTGCCATATCCAATCTCCGCAGGCTACCTGCACCACTATTTTTATGAGCCTACATTTCAGCGCTCCGAGCCTACAATACACATAATTTTCAATTATGTTAGGGCAGCCCAGGATCACTGCCTATATAACATTACTGGTTGGAGGAAATGAGACTCGGCCCCACTGCCCAGAGAGAGCTAACCAAATCCAGATGGTGGAGGAAGACAGCCCCAGTCCTGCTGGCTTGCAAGGACTCCATGGTGACAGCCTCAACCTCTTTCTCCCAGTGCAACTTGATCCCACAGAAAGGCTGGGCCCCTGCAAATCTGTGCCCGTCCCTTGGAAATAACTGGCATTCAGGCTGACGAGGTTCCTTCTGGGGAAATAAGTATTATGTCAGGATTTTTTTAAAGGAAGTTATTAACCTCCTCCAAAAGTGATGGGTTTCCCAGGTTCCTTCATCTTCTACAATTGGTCCTTATTAATAAGGAAAATAAATAAATAAAGGGAAGAAAAAGGAAATTAGGTCCGATTAGAGCCTAGAGGCAAATCTTTTCCTTCCTGGAGACACTAAGAAGCGGGAAATTCTGTTCTGTTGGGTCCTAAAGGAAGACCCGAAGGAGGGGGCATCTCAGGTTTACGGAAAGGGCTGGAACACCATGCCACATTTTCCCCCTGGTCCAACTTCGGTTTTATATCCTTTTGGGGAAGGAAAAAAAAAAGTTCCCACCATCCCACTATAAAAACAACACTGCGCTCCAGCTCCCTTCCTTTCAGGCCGTTCAACGTGGAAATTATGAATTGCCTACAAAAACATTAAACTTTTCAGCAAACTGCAATCAAATGGGGCCGTGGGAATTCCTGCATTGAAAACTGTTGAAATGGAGTCCTGCTCAACTTGCATTTTGCAAAAAAAAATAATAATAAATATATAAGGCCATCTTGGCTTAAGTGTTTCATCCTTTGTTTAATACTAATGTTCTGCTCATGGCCCATTAGGGTTTTTCCCCAAATCATATTTTATGATATGTCTCAGGGAGCTTAAGTTAAGCTTCAGACCTGTGGACAAAGTCTCGAAATATATACAAAACCCACAGTCTGAGCGGAATCAAGGCTCTTTAAAACGCCTGTTAAATTGTCAGCGAAAAAAGAAAAAAAGATATGCAACTCAAAGTTCTCCTCCCCCTCTTCCTCCAATAAAAAAATTAAAAGGACAAGGAAAGGCAGAGGGGGGGGGGTCTTCTGAATCAGAGGATCCCCCCCAGGATCTAGGTACAAGTGGGCCTGAGGGAACCTGCTGCCAACAAAGTCACCCCATTATCGTGGGTCCAGCTTCTTTCAGTACAAGGAGGGGCGGCTCCAAGATCCTGCATCTATCTGAGGGCAAAGAGGCCTCCGTACAAAAATTAGTCTCCTAAACAAATAGGGCAACTCAAAGGCCAAAGATGATGCTGATAAGAAGGTTCCCAGGAAACCCCACACGGCTGATAAAATACCAAAGCAGCTTGGCAGCACTTCCTGTCAGTCAGTCCATCTCACAGACGGACAGGCAAGGGGAGTCCATCCCCTTACTTGTTCAGGACGGGGTTGGCAAACTTTTTCTGTCAAGGGCCAGAAGACATACATATCTTTGGCTCTGCAGCCCATCTGGTTTTGGTCCTAACAGCTCAGCCACGGCAACACAGAAGCAGTCGTGGGCAATACCTGTTCCTACTATGTCATGGCCATGTTCCAATAAAACTTTATTTATATATACTGATATGTAGATTCCATAGGACTTTCCTGTCACAAAATAGTACTCTTCTCTTGTTGTTGTTTTTTCCAACCGTTCAAAAATAATAAAAACCATTTTTAGCTCAAGGCTATACAAAAAGAGGTGGCAGGACAGCTTTGGCCCTGGGCCACAGTTTGCCACCCATGGCTTATGGAATGAATGTATAAGACCTGATTTTGTGTCAGACAGGATACATTCCTTCACTGGGCCTAAAATCCAGACAGCCAAACACGATTTTTCAGTGGCCCAAAGGCGACATTTTGGATTGAATCGTCACTGGCAGACTCCAGTTTGGGGAGAAGACCTTGGAAAAGAATCTGAGCTCTCCAGCCGTGACTCCCAGTCACAAGGTCTACCCACTAGACCACAACCTCTCCGAAATAACTATCCCTCCTTTCCAAAATGGAAGTTTGAAAAGCCCTGAGCAATTCTGACTGGAAAAGGTTCACGTGTTCGAAAGTTCTCTCCCACTTCCCAGGAAAGACTGGCAATGTGTCACATGTCATCGAATCATCTGGAAAGAGCACCGGGCAGAAATGCCACAGGTCATGGGCAATGTGCCCCGTGGGCTTTGGGAATCACGTTTCTAGGTTGAGAAGCTCCCCTCTCCAGAGCCTTTCGGTGTGTACTGCTCTCGCACATCGCAAGCCTGGAATGAAACCGGTACCAATGCTGCCCACCCCCAACAGATGGCATCAGCTATGGGCACCGGCAGGATGGGGAGGCGGGGGCCACCGTGGGGCCTGACCAGACCGCTAAACGGAGATAAAACTGGCTTCTTCTGGAAAACTAGGCCCCATGGAAAACCTATCACCCAGAAAAGGACTGATTTTAAACACCAGGAAGGCCTTGCTCCCCTCCCCTGCCTGGTAGATAGGCATCCTTGACCTAAGTACAACAACAAAACAGCCTCTTCAATCCCAGCTTTCTCAGCAGGTGTGCTTCTTCCTAGGAAAATCCATTTTTCAATAATTTAAAGTCATTCGAAACCATCCTCATGAAAAATCACAACACCTGAGTCGTCCTAACTCCCAAGCCCCAGAAAGCACCTGTGTTGTGTTTCTTATAAAACAGAAAGTCACGGGGCGCCTGGGTGGCTCAGTGGGTTAGGCCGCTGCCTTCGGCTCAGGTCATGATCTCAGGGTCCTGGGATCGAGCCCCGCATCGGGCTCTCTGCTCAGCAGGGAGCCTGCTTCCCTCTCTCTCTCTCTCTGCCTGCCTCTCCATCTACTTGTGATTTCTCTCTGTCAAATAAATAAATAAAATTTAAAAAAAAAAAAAAAAAAAAAAAAAACAGAAAGTCACTACTTTGCCCAAACACCCAAACCCAAGAGACCACAAGCCAGGACCTCTCACATCCAATCCCACAAGTCCTTCATCCTCTGCGAGATGACCGTTGACCCACGTTTCACGGCCAAATCTGAGGCCATGCTGATCTGCCCCAAATGCGCCAGCCAGAAGGGGTAAAGCATGATGGTAAGGTGACACCCCTCTACTTTACAAAAGAAAAGGCTACCAAAAGCCACTCCTGCTAAAGAAAAATGGAAAAACTCCAAGAGTGAGACAACAGGAAGCCCAAGTATATCGCCAACAGCACACACGCCTTTCTTCAGGGGCTCACGTTGGGAGGCACAGCCTCAAGGGGCAGCACCCCCCACACACACACACAGGTCTGTTAAAGAACACGTTTGGCTCTCTCTTCAGAACCTACCTCATTTCTCAGAACTGGAAGATGGAAAATTCAGCCCATCTTCTATAAATAAGTAATTCTGTCCCGGGGGTCAGGGAAACCCAATATATCCAGTAAAGTTAAATTATAGAAGCAGTGATTAATATTCTGTTCTACCCTGAGAATCATACAGGTACCAACAGGTTTCCCAAAGCTAGCATAGATCGCATATACCTCACAATGCAATGTCACCAGAAGTCATCAGAATCCTGAAGGACCCGCACAGCCACCATTACAACATAGGTTTGAGCAATTTTCCCACAGAGGCAGGAGGCACAGATTAGGTTGCTTTGTTCTCAGTTAAAACACAGCCCAGGAATTGCTTCTTTTTTTTTTCTTTTAATTAAGATTTCCCTTATTTATTCAATAGAGAGAGAGAGCAGCAGAAGTAGAGGGAGAAGCAGACTCCCCACTTAGCAGAGAGCCCGATAAGGGACTCGATCCCAGGACCATGGGATCATGACCTAAGCCAAAGGCAGACGCCTAACCGACTAAGCCACCTAGGTGCTCCAGGAATTACTTCTTTTGAAATATCCACATAAGAGCCTAAGATAGAGGCTCTAGTTAAAGAAGCATTATTTGCCCATAAAATTTTCTTACAGAAAAAGAAAATTCAGGAACGTGTGATTGTGGCTAGATGGGATATAACATATGCAAGTATATACTATAGTTAACAAAGGAAAGAAAACCAAAGACTTCGAGGGCTGGGTACATTCTGAACTTGGAGAAGGAAAAAAGCCACAGAAGAAAATGAAATAAGAAGCTAGGATTGACTTTATCCCCCCCCCCTTTTTTAAGTAACACTAAACATAGTAGGAACTTAGGAATGTTTCCCTTAAAGTCACTATCCATTTCTCGACATAAAAGGCATATGGGGGAAAGGAGGGGTATCAGGTTCTCGTGTAAAGCAACAATTTAATAGCTCTGCCTTCTATCTCTAGGAGTCAGTTGCTATGAGATTTTTAAATGAAATCCTTGCAGTTCCCCTTTTCTTCCTCATCCTAACAATCCAAAGGGTCATAACAGTATGGCTTCACATTTAGGGAGCCCTTTGGAGTTCAAAACCACATTCACTATAATCCTATAAGATAAACTAGCAGGAAGTTGCAACTGAAGCCAGTAGAATCGAGACCCAGCTTACCTGAGGGCCCTGGGTCAGCTGGCCTTCTTGTGTGTAGGCCTCCAGGCCACTGGTGTGTTTGCACACCAGTATCTCACAGGGAACATGGCCCAGTGGCCCCAAAGGAATGAACCGTTCTCTCCAGCTCCTATCAGCTCTCTTCTTCCCCCTAACGAGGTCACTAGGCAAACATTAAATTATTTTCTTCCAAAGCTACTAGAAAATTATTTCTACCAGAGCTACTGAGGCCACTGGTACTAAGGGGGTAACTGAGCAAAACAAGCAAATAACAAACCAAAAAATTCAACAACCAAAACTTTTCATGTCACCAGCCCTCACAAGGACCCCTGTCCTTGAGATATTTTTGCATTTCCTAGATCAGTGGTTTTGCAGGGAGGCTATGGTTTGGCAGCTCAGGGAAGCACAGTTGGATAGAATTTCACCAGGCCCTTCCTCTCAAACCCAGCCAGCCCCTCCGCGGGCTGGGACCTAGGCCTTCCTTCCATCCTCCCAAAAAAGTCACTCTGAAAATCATGGCTGTGCATGCCTGGGGTAGCAGAAGAGGGAGAAAGTGTCCAGTAGCCCACTTTCCACGCCCACTTCTGCCACTATCTGGACGATCACTTCATTTCTTCACTTTGGCAACCTCTCCCTCACTCTGGGCCTAAATCTATAAGCAATGAGTCACTAAATTCTACTCCTGAAAACAATATTACACTACATGTTCACTAACTAGAATTTAAATAAAAATGTGGGGAAAAAATTTTAGAAAGACTACCACATGCCACTAGAGATCCCAGAATTTCAGCGTCATGCCAGGACTGGATAGGACTTTGGAGTGAGTAAGGGAGTAAAAGTAAGCACACCCTCCTATGATAGGCCTGTGTACTTCCGGGCCCACGTAATGGTGTGGTGGGGTCATGTGCCTCGTCGCAGCTGGTGAGCTGGGACATGTGTTGTGTCTGGCCTGCAACACTTAACCCTCCAGAGTGGATTTCCTTTGTCACAACAATGCAGAGCACGTGAGAAGGTGGCTTTTCCACCAACCTATGACCCAGATTGAAGAACGGAGCAGAGCCTTAACAGCACCAGGGACGGATACGTAGTCTGAGCAGTAAGTAACAGTTTGATATAACCCACTGAGATTTAGGAGATGTTATTTACGACAGCATAACCTAGCCTCTCCTCACCTATATACCCACTTGCTTTCCTGCTTAGAAGAGACATACAACAGAAGTAATCCATGTTCTGTTTTCTACGGCTAACAGAAAAAAAAAAAAAAAATCGAACAGGAATTCTGAAATCCATTAGCAAAGGAAGGAAAGAAGGAAACTGAGGAAATTCACTCAAAAGTTCCATTCTCTTCTAACACACAAATTACCGCAGCACTCAGAAAGCTCATGCTCTGGGTCCAGTGTGGACTAATTACTGAGGCCTAGAGCAGTCATCTAAGAACCAGTCAATGGGACAATAAACTAGCCAATAGTATAGGGACGAACCCAAGGAAGTAGAAATATTATAAAAGAAGATTTAATTCTTGATGTTGACATGGTCCCTACAGTTCCCACACCTTGAGTGAGGCTTTCCCCCGTCCCACTCTGGACCTGCTCAATCCAACTATCTGGGAGTGGGCCCAAGCATCTGTAATTGTCACGTGACACCAATTATCAATAATTAGATTAAAGTACCGAAACCAGGGCAGTATCAATACTGAGCACGTTGTCTGTTTGTAGGCTCCATTTTTCCCAAAGTTGTTTTAAACTTCTATAGTGATTGTCACTCCATTTTTTTTAGGTAGCCAAAGCAGAAAAGCTCCAGACCCGATTTCAGCTCAGGCTGTGATCTCAGGGTCACGGGATCGAGCCCCACGGGATCAAGTCAGGCTCCATCCTCAGTGCTTGGGATCCTCTTTCTCCCTCTCCCTCAGCCTCTGTCTCCCACTCACTCTTGCTCTCTCTCTAAAATAAATAAATAAATAAGTCTTTAAAAAAATCTACGAAAGTGAAGAAAAGCAGAAATGAAGTGGCTTAGCCCCGCAGTTATGAAGGGATTCTGAACCAGAATGTAGAGTTCTAGTATTTTCAGGCCAGGACTCTTAAAATCTCTTAAAGGAGATGCACGGGGACAAAACAGACAGTGCAGCACGCACCCCTACACAGGGAGCAGGTGGGACATCAGCCTCAGAGACAGTCTCGTGCTGGCGTGACCCAGAGCCACCCAGGACTCGCCATGGCAGAGTCTTCAGGCGGCCTCAAGACCCAGCTCCCCCACAGAGAGCTATGGATCTATCCCAAGCCAAGGACAGCCCTACCAAAAGCAGCCAAGTCCCTGAGCCATGGGTCAGAGGACAAGAAGCCACTGGAAGAACTTGAGAGCAGAAGCCCTCGCCCTCCTATCCCGTTCCAACAGGTCGCCCATCATCACCCCCAGACAGGGTAGAGCAAACTCCTTCCCCACAGCCCCCCATGGTAACTAGCAAATAACGAATGCTCGCATGCCACTGGAGGAACCTCACGTTAAGAGCCAGACCAAAGATGACCTACTCTGTTCACCACATTCTTTTATTATTGCTTTCTATTTAAAAAAAGGCCAAGTACAGTCCAACTGATTAGAATGTGTTAGTTAACACCTGCTTGTCTACACACGTGCTCAAGTGGATAGAGGCACCTGCAGGCCAGGAAAATCAGCTGGAAGATACAGAGTGGCAGGTGGACCGGGAGCTCAGCAAATATGGGGTCCACTGGGGTAAGAGCACACCCAAGACTCAGCTGATAAACGGGCAGGGAAATGGTGGTCTATCTGTGCACTGGAATATTACTTGGCAATAAAAACAAGGCAATACTGACCCATGCTACAATAAAGATGACTTTGGGAAACACGCTAACTTAAAGAAGGCAGACCAAAGTGTTCACATATGATAGGATTCTAGACAATTCCATGGAGACAGAGATTAAATTAATGATTGCCAGGGACTGGGAGGGGGGAGATGGGGAATGATTACTAGTGGGTACAGAGTTTCCTTTGGGGGTGACAAAACTGTTCTGGAAATAGTGGAGACATTTACACACCACGGTGAATATACTAAAACCGGCGAACTGTATACTTTAAAAGCGTCCATTTAATGGTATGTAAATTATATCTTGATTTTTAAAGTGAATTACAAAAAAGTGCACCAAGGCACTTGATGGTTATCAGACTCATTTCAAAAACAAGCGGGCAGGGGAGGGCACACAGTCATGTCTGCATAGGCTCCACCCACAATGCCATACCGCCTAAAGAAGGAACTGAAAAAACAGGTGAACAAACCTATTCTTTCAAGAAACATCTGACCCTCCAAAGCTTCTTGGGAAACAAGCAGCTTCCAGACGTGACTGGCTGGGGCAGGATCCTGGGAAAGGACCATTTCCATAGCAGGGGAAGGCCAAGGCTCGAAGAAGCTGGGAAGAACATAGCACACCCCCGATGAAATGCGCGGAGGGAGAGACACAGCAGACAACTACCCAAGTGGGTGATGACTGTCTGTTTCAAGGCAAACCAAACAGAGGGGAGCACTTGAGTCAGCAGAAACCTGACCCCTCTCAGAGCCCATTCCCCATCACCCTGTGGGTTCAGGCAGGCCAAGCCAGCTTTGCGCCTCAGTTTCTCTAGCTACGACGTGGGCATGGAATCACCTGCCCAGAGTCTCCCAGAGGACTTCCTCGCCGTATTGTCCACCCCAGAGGATACGCTGTGTAAATGGACGGGACAGTTAAGATTTGTTAACTTCTTCCTTCAACTGTGCGGGGGAGTTAAAAGCCCAAAGTCCCAAGTCTCCCGGGTGGCAGAGATGACCTCTGAGAGCGCAAAGCCAGAGAGTAACAGGGTCCTGGTGACCTGAGAGGGTTATTTTCCATCCATGACTCGGCAGGATTGCGGCAGATATGAAAATCAGGAACTCTTAAAAGAGGGCTTTCTTTCTCCGCAGCCAGCAGCTCTCAAGACTTGGGATTTCTACGACTCGGTTCTCCTCCGTATTCTGTCCTGTTTCTCTCCCCCCTGTTCCACAGCAACAAAAGACAACGCGAGTCTTGGCAGTCAACAAGCAACCAATTAACGTGCTTTTAGTCAGTCGACGGGGGAACAAAACTGCGAGACAGACCTCGGCTCCTGTCCTCAAAGTCCAGCTGAAACTGGGAAGCACGCGCTGCATTTCCCTTTTGTTTTTGCTTCCCCTTGTCACATTTGAAAGAGGTCGGTGGCTCCAGCAAAGGTCTCCCTGTCCAAATTTTTATTGTCCGAGGCTGGCTGTGACAAGCATGTGGAGATGCTTCGCAACGCTCCCCTCAGGAAGCCAAGAGGTCAGCGGCGCCTCTGGTTCATTTTGCTTGGGGAGGAAAAAAAACCCCAAGCCAGGGTGAAGATTTAGTGAGGCTGACCTCCTGGAGGCCCCCGACCCCCCTGCACACAAGTCTTGCTGCCTCAGCCAGAAGCCGCCTGCCACTCAAGTATCATCTTGCTGTAACAAATTACTCCTAACCCAGGATTACGGCTCTTTCCAAATCCCTCCTAGAGAGCAAGGAAATAAACATTCTCTCCCAGGACTCTGCCCTGGTTGTTTCCCCTGTTGGTAATCCGTGTCTGTATTTGCTTCTCCTACAAGCCTTCGTCTGGGAGGTCTGCTAGACCATTCCGGCCCACTTTCCTTTCAGACATAAGCTGAATGTCTCAATTGTCCATTAGGCACAGTAAAAGATGAAGGCGGGCTTTCTGTCCGGAGGAGCCTCACACAATAGTTCTCTTTGCCCACACACTTCTCGTCTGACTGCAGACCCGACTGGCCTAATCCTAGTCACTCACGGAACTCTGCACCCCAAATTCCTTCCTAACGCCCCGCAGGGACGAGTGCCGATGGGCCATCGTGAGGCCGCACTGCTCCAACTCCAGGCCAGGACAGAGAAGCAGGCCTGCCCCCACCCCAACCCACTGCCGACCCCCACCCCCAGGGACAGCAAGCCATCTGGGGACGAACTGACAGGGGAGAAAGATCTAGAAAGAAGAGGCAAGACAGGAGACTGCAGACAGGAGAGACTGCCTCTGACCCCATCCTGTGGTTTCCTTTAATAAACTACTAGGAGATATTTTGAGCACAATAACCTCACTTTGGGAAGGAAACAGTTCTGTCCGCTTCCAAAGTCTCCTCCGAAAACCCTGGGATATTCCAGACCCTTCAGATAAGAGAGGGCTGCTTTGTGTTTTTAATTGTATACATACAGTGACCAGCATATGCCAAGAAGCAAAAGGGCAGAACAATGGGACGTGGGTGATGTGAGGCGATAGGGATCTTAGGGTTGTTTTATGCGAGACTTTCTCCCCGCAGAGAGCAGCTGACACACTCGCTGACACACTCAGGGCTGGGAGAGGAACTTTCTGAAATAACCCAAAGGCATGGAGAAGACAGAAATATCATCAACAATCCAGACAACAAATCAAATTCCTATTTCTAAAAATGGAGGGGCGGGGGGGGTACCAGTTGAAGAAATGGAATTAGACAATACTACTCACTCACTTCCCCCGTGCAAGCCCACCTTCCTTCTCTCGACACGGCCACCGTGACTCTCCGAACAGACTTGGTCTCTGCGTTCTCTGCTTTCGTGGCTTTAGTCTTTAAAGAGCCTGGCTCGGGAAGGAGCAGTAGCGATCTGAAGCTAACAACTTAGCTCATTACTATGTCATCTGGGCGGGAAAATCAATTCTAACAGCATCGAGTTTGGTGATCTCCTCCCCTGAAGGTCTGCACTATTAATAGCGAGAAAGTTTCCCAGGCTTTGGTTTATTTATAATGCCAACCCAGTCCTGACCACAGAACCTGGACATCTGCACTCCTAGAGCTCCCGGGGACCCACAAGATGGAATTCCAGGTCTCAAGTCTTTCGACGGCAGCAGAAAGATGCAGAAGGTAGGCCGAATTTCAAGCAGGCAGAGTCAGTTCAAAGAGGACTCAATCCCAGGAAAGGGCTAGAGTAGTCAAGGGGAAAAACTAAGTTAGGGTCTCTCTACCCTCTAACCAGCTCCTGTGTGTGCTCTTCCAGGCTGAGCTACAGACAAAGGTCACAATGTTATCTCCCCATTGTGAAGCTGGCTGACAGAAGGTTCTAGAAGATTAGTTAAAAATAAACTTAAAACCTCACTAATTCAGACCAAGGTGGTGCAAGCAGAATGGTTAAGATGCGCAGGAGCAGAAGATGGAATACCTAGGCTCAAACCCAGGATCTGCGGCTTTGTGCTTAGACACAAAGCATTGGGGCCTTGGACAAATGGCTTCCCCTCTCTTTGCACCCAGCCCTGGCCTACATAGTGAGGATAATAACGTAGGGATAACAGTGGCACCTCCTTCTTGATGATGCACAGGAGTGATTGGTACTCTGTGCCACAAATGAGGCCCAGTTTGACCTATGAGATAGAAGGCTAATGGGGCTCATGGTCATGGAGGGAGCCATCTCCCTGCTGGATGCAGAAAGGGAGAAAAGAGAAGTGTAGGTTTCCTGTCAGTAAATGCACTAAGTTACAGAATGCTCAAGGTAGGTGCCCGAGGAACAGACCCACTGTTACAACCCACCGTTACTATCCACACATAAATGGGAAAGAAATTATCCATTCAGCTATTTTAAATATATTCCTCCTCCCTATGTACCCTGGAAAAGAGAATTCAAGTCCAGTTGTCTGAAGTTTCCCAAACACCTGAATGAAGGAAGTCAGATGCCTGAAGTCCCACTCAGGCTCTGCCCAGGTACAGGTGAATACACAGCCATCCCAGCCAAAGGGTCTTCTTGAGTTTGGCCCCCTCTCACTCTGCCGACACATGGCCACAAAGCAAATCACACATTGCCATGATCAGGGAGGAAAAATGCTAATTCAGCAAACCATCTTGGAATGACAGCTCATGCTATGCCTTTCATGTCCCCATGCCCAGGAAATACCCAGGAGTCATGCTCCTTGCCCTCAGGACCACCGAGTCCCTGTTAAGTCTATCTGCTACTGTGAGGACCCAAAGCAGCAAAGTAGGAGCTGTGGGGGCTGTGTGCGCTCAGAACAAGTTTCCAGACCACATCTGAGGGCAGCTCAGACCCAGGTTCAGATCCCAGCTCCAGAACTTCATTCACCCATAGGAGCGCCTCCTATGTGCCAAAAGAATTGGGCTCATTGAGAGGGAGTATCAGAGCTGACCATTCCATTTTTTAAAAGATTTTATTTATTTATTTGACGGAGAGAATCACAGCAAAAGAGAGAACATAGGCAGGGGGAGTGGGAGAGGGAGAAGCAGGCTTCCCGTCAAGTAGGGAGCCCGACACGGGGCTCGATCCCAGGACTCCAGGATCATGACCTGAGCTGAAGGCAGGTGCTTAAGGACTCCGCCACCCAGGCACCCTAGAGCTGACCGTTAAAAGCAGGGTCAGCTTGGGCAGATGGCACCTCTCTGAGCACTGGCTTCCTCCACTGTAAAATGGGACTATACATAAACATCCACGTTTCAGGGTTCTTCTAAGGATGAAATGCTTGGCACAGCGCCTGGCCTACTGCACGTGCTGAGGAAACGCTAGCTATTATGTTATTAGCTGGCTATTACATTGCTATTAATATAATCAGTATCCTCAGAGTAAAACTCCTTGAGATACTGCATGACTCTAAATCATCCAGAAAAGTAAATCCCAGGTATGTGTATTATCCATCGCTTAAAGAGAAATAAACCGTTCCCCTGCAGTAAAGCAAACTGACCAAAAACATTCCTAGTTGACCAGGCTCGCCTCTCCCCACCCCTCCTTCCAATTCATTCACTCCTGGCCTCCTGGGGAAGTGGGACTTTCCCATACCTACAGTTGCCCCCCCCATATGTCTGGTCCCCTCTCAGGTATACTAAGGCTCAGATTCGAGTCCTCTGTTCTGAGCCACCGCATCTCTCCCCTCCGACTGGCCCGCAAACTTAAAGACACTTCTTAAAGGTCTGCAACCCCAGCAGAATTCTGATTCTTGCCCCACACTCTGCCGGGTTAAGGGGTAAGGCAACATGACTGTTCTGCCAAAAGCAGACACGCAAGACACAAGTTGACACACAAATTGGCGTGGTGAGGCATTACAGTGAACATAGCAGCAGCTGCTTAAAGCCTACCAAAAACCACACGAATCCTCACCCCAAAGAGGTTTTACACGTGGACCAGAGAAAAACGAGAAAAAAAAAAAAACCCTGCCACTTTTTCCCCCAGCTATGTCACGATTTCCTTTTTCTTTAAGATTAAAAACCTCGCCTGTTAAAAACCTCGCCTAAAGAAGGGGTAAGACAGTTGGGAAAAGGAAATGCAAAGAACTCCCTGGTGCCCCTGGTTTACCACCATCAGGCAGCAAAACAACGGTCAGCCACTTGGCACCCTGTTTGGGGACCATCTCCACCCGCTGGTTCTATCCCAAATCCATGTGGGTTTCCTCCTGCACTAACCATGTACTTGGAGAATGAAGTACACGGAGAAAGCAAAGGTGCAGGCTGTAAACAAGATATGGAAACGCCCAGCACGAGCGCGCACGCGCGCACACACACACACACACACACACACACACACACACGGAGAGATTAAGTTTTAACTACGGTTTCAAGACTGGGAAGTCAGACCAATTCTGGGGTTTGGATCCCAGACCTCCACCTACTTCCTCAGAGGCTCCCGCCAGGTTCCTCTACCACCCTGAGCTTCAGTTTCTTCTTCTATGAAACAGAAGCTAACAGCAGCTCTGAATCAGAGTTGCCAAATCATGATCACGGAGAGCGGCATGGAGCAGCCCCGAGCATATGGTAAGCCGCTCGAGAGATGCCAACCCCTAGGACCACTGTTGGGGTCGTTACGAAGTTCCTATCCGTCCCACTGGTGATCTGGGCCATCACGTCGGGAATACTTTTACCGTGGGTCCTCCAACGACAGCCTGTCATCAAGAATGGATATTCCCAGAGGAGGAAGGGGGAAAGGGAGAAACTGTGTGGCTGGAAAGTTAAAAAGAAAACACTAAGTAGTAGAAACCACGTCACATGTGAGATCTTACGACAGGAAATGCCCTCTGCTACGTCCTTTACCCATTTTTCGGATGACATCTCAGGAAACTGAGCTGGGAGAGCTTAGGCAAGCGGCCCAAGGTCGCGGGATTTGGAAGTGAAGGTTATGAGGGCAGGAAACACGCTCATCTCCCCTGTGCCCCTGTGCCAAGCGTGAATGGTCTCTTGAAGCCTCATTTAACATTCGACAAATATTTATTGATGCCGGCTCTTTGCCGGACATTATGCTGGGTACTAGACAGAAGAGAAAGATCACAGAGCCCTGGAGTCAGGTGACCTGGGTGACAATTCCCAGCTCTCGCCCCCCCCTTGCTGGGTGACAGTGGGCAGAGACTTCTGCCCTCTGACCTCCAGCTATTGTGAAATAATTTCCCTCCACCCCACCTCACAGGGTAGACACAAAAATTCCATTAAACAGTATCTAACTACTTGGCAGCTTCCAGGGGAGCCTCGGGATTCATTCAAGGCTGCTCTCCTTCCCTCTGCCCCCACAGTCCCCTCCATCTCCCAAAACTAGCCCTAGTTAATACATCTATAAACTAAAGATAATAGTAAGGTATCTGAAAAGCACTTCCACCATAAAATATAATAGGAAATATAAAACCACATGTTGTTGTTGTTGTTGTTGTTGTTGTTATTATTAGAACGCACCCTGCCTTATTATTATTATTATTATTATTATTATTATTATTATTATTGGAACGCACCCTGCCTCCAGACCAGTGGCCTCATTGCCACTAGGAACGAGGTGTCTTCAATAGTCTCAGCAAAGCCCCCTCCCTCAGGTAGAGGCCAACTCAGTCCTCCAGCCCTGGAAGGCGACAAGGATCGGGGATCGGGGAGGCAGGGAGGGCCACCCAGCAACTTCTCAGCGGGCCCCCATCAGCATGGCGGCCACGGCCAGCTGGCTTCCAAGCCCCAAATCAATCAAAGAAGCGTTCCCAGGCCCCTGGGATAGGCCAGGCACATTCTGGGTGACAATGACCCCTGGGTGAGGGGTAAAGCAACATGACTGCCCTCACTGACCTCATTATCTTCAGGCCCAGAAGATTCATTAGGTAAAACAACACAACACACAGACTTGCTTCTAGAAAAGCTTACCCTCGGGCCCCAGCACTTCCCAATATTTTAAGAGGCATCAAGCCCTCAACACCTATTGTTCTCTTGTTTTTAAAGAAGGGCAAAGGTAAGGCTCTGACCCACCACTAGCCCAAAAAGTCACAACAAAGGAACCCCCAGAGTGGCTCAGGGTTGTCAAGTCTTTAACATAAGGAGAATCTGCCTCCCTTGGGGCGGTCCACTGTTAATCTGCCAGAGGAATAAGGCCCAAGTTTGCTTTTCGTGCAGGGGCAGGTGTCAAGCCTGGCTGGAATCCACAAGAAAAAAAATGTTGGCTGCCCATGTGACCCCAACGCACACCTGAAAAGTCAATATTCCAAACCACTCATCTGTTTACCACTTTAAAAAGAAGAAAAATTAGCCTCCTTTTTAGCAGTGCTTTCCTCTAGGTAGTAGAATTACAATTTTTTTGTTGTTGCTTTCTACTTTCTAATATATTATTTTAATCTTAAATTATAAAAAAAAACAATTTTTGAGAGAGGGAGAAAAAGCAGGGGGGGAGGGGCAGAGGGAGAGGGAGAGACTCTCAAGCAGACCCCACAACCCCACAGCCAGTGCAGAGCCCAACACAGCGCTCGATCACGACCCTGAGATCATGGTCTAAGCTGAAACTGGGAGCCAGATGCTTCATCGACTGTGCCCCTTAAAGTTTCTAAAGAAAATACATTTTTCAGCAAAGTGTCTGTAAATCTATGTCTAAAACTATGCCTAACTATGTATGATATGAGAAGGGTTACCATGCTTGGTGACATTTAAATCTGGTTGCAGACCCTCAATTAGGTTGGCTTGGGTGAAGAACTGCATTCGCTTCCCCAAAGGGACACACAGGCTTCTAACACCCCTAGGGAGTTTTTCTAACAAACCAGAGACACGGTTTCCTCCTGTCCCTTGTGAGGACTTCCTCAAAGGTGATTGGGTTGCAGGGAGGAGCCCATTCCAGGTTTGCTGGGATTTCAGGCGTTCTGTCCCACTGGCCCCAGAAACCTATTCTCACTCAGGAGTCCCATCTGGACGCTGTTCAGATTTCCACCATCACACCCATAATAACCGTACTCCACTTCCTGGTTCTCACAGCTGCCTCCCAAGGTCACGTCCTGCTCACCTCCAGTTCCAGCTCCTGGCGCCGCAGCTCCCAAGTACTAGGTGCACAGGAAGTTACACTAAAAGAAAACAGATGCACCCCAGCAAAGTACTAAGGAAGGACTCAGGATGAAGCGTGCAGGGGTGGCCAAGCCTCTGGCCATCAGCCTTCCCCCCATGCCCACTTGAGCGAACATATCAGGCGTCTGAGAGGACACTTCACTGCCCATTCCAGCATTCTCCAAGCCTAAAGGACAAAAAGAATAACAGGGCAACACAGCCCAGAGAGGGCCTTCTCCTGTCCTCTTGTGTCTTTACTGAGCACCTGCTACGTGCCAGGCTCTGATCTAGCACTTTCCACAGCTCATGGAATCTTCATAGAATCTTCACCACCACTGATGATACCAATGCGTCTGTTTCCTCAGCAGGGAGAGGAAATGGACTCTAGTAGAAGGAATTAATATTTTCAATGTCTCTTAGCGACCAATAAGTTCATCCGTCACCCAGCCCTGGGCCCTCTCCATAACCGTGCATGGATGACCCAAATATCATCTTTCTCAGCTCTCTCCAACCCTCTTAAATATGCTCAATTTCTTGGTGTGCAAAGAAGATACATTATAAAGAACAAAGATCTACAGGGACCCTCTCTGGAACTTGGGCTTCTCGTCTGTAAAATGGATATAAATGTGACTCCATTTGCAAAGACATCATAAAAAATTAAAAAAAAAAAAAAAAAAAAGAACAGTTTATATAGGCCCAGCAAGGGACTCAATAAAAAGATGTTTCTTTGGTCTTTTTTGAGAAATAAGGTAACTGGGACAAAAATGCTTGGATTCCCCAATGACTATGTTTTTTAGTTGATTTTGCAAGGTGCACGACGCCCTCCAAGCAGTAGGGCATTGGGTAGGAGGGAGAAAGTCTGCAGTGACCACAGAGGGTGTCCCTAGGTGGCCAGACTGCCCACATCCAAAAGAGCCCCCTGCCTGCTCCTCCTTCCCAGCCAGGCTCCAGCCAAGGGGAGCAGAGTTCCCCAGAGAAATTTCCATTTAAAGGTGTCTCGGTCACAACAGCCCAGGATGCAAAGGAGACTGTGTATATGGCTGAAAAGTACCTCCAAGGAGAGTTGAGGAACATAGGATGCTTTGCTCCCGCCCCATTGCTGGGTAATTTCTCTGCTTCCTCATGGGTAAAATGGGATAATGCCTGCTTCCACCCACCACACAGGATCCCTTCATTGGAGCAGTCACGCCTGGCTCATGGAGGAAATCATTCAGAAAAGTCTCGGGCCCTGCCCCAGATAGCACTACTCTGTGGGACTCAAATCCCTCATGCTTTAGGAAAGGCTTATAAACTAAATCCAGGGTTCCTACAAGAAATAGTTCAGGTGGAGGAGATATACACCCATTTTTGGCTTCGTCACAAACTAGGATTTAAGTATTACTGGCTGTTCCATGTTAATAGAAGACCAGGAGTGGAAGGTAATACGTGGGGAGGGGAAGGGAGAAGTTGTTGCTGGTACAGAAATCCCCAGCTCTGCTAGCCAGGGGCTCTTTGCAAACTGGAGGAAAAGCCTCCAGAAGTGGTCAGTCCTCCGGGTTTCTGAGCCTCGGGGCAAAGAGACACCACTGAGTCAACAGAACGCCAGGCAACAGAGACTGCCAGGAGCTCACACCGGGGCTCCTGCGTCCGAGGAGAACCTGGGGGTGGCAGGAGTATGTATCAAGGGCACAACCATGTCTGATTAACTGAGGGTTTGGGGGCAAGGGGAAAGACAAATCAGTCCGCCGATGAGTAGAAGATAAACCAAACCTTCCATTTCCAAAAGGACTGGCCCAGTGATTTTTTTTTTCTTTCTTCCCTCTTTTCAGACCTCTTTCCCCCACAGCAAATAAAGTAAGCCCCTGGCAGCTGATGAATTCAATTCCAGTCTAAGAAAACCAGGGTGAAGAAAGCAGAAAGCGCCAGAGAGCACCCCCTTGTATTGCTCGGAGCTCCGGGGGATCTGCCTTGGCATGCCAAAATCTTATAAAGAAATGAAATATTGACACACATACACTGGAGGCCTACATGAATCATACAGGAACATTCCACCATAGCAAAAGGTAATTCTCAACTCCTACCCTCTTGACAGTAGTACATTTGGGTCCCCAGGAAGCAGATTTCTTAGCACTATTATCATTAAATCAAGTGAAATTTCAATCAAAAATACAATAACAGAGCGTTGGCAAGCAGGACCCAAAGGAAAGCACCCCCCTCCGCAGCCAGCTCAAGTCAGACCCACAGGAACAGCAGCCCCCACCAGGCCAGGAGCAGGAGACCTCTGCCCTGGGACCACAGTGGGCTGTGTGTCCTGTCACCTGTCCACCGTCTAGGGCACATAATCCCCACACACTCCTCAGTTTTGTTTTGTTTTACTGTATATACAGAAAGCCAATCAGGCAGAAAAAGACCAGCACAGGAACGGCCCTGGTACAAGGGAAGAAGTGCTGCCCATTCTGGTTCAGACTAATAATAAATAATAATACCTCGTACTTCTCTGATGCCTTTCATCTGAGAGTTTCAAAGTGCTCTGCAAACATTAACTAATTATTCTCCAGCACCCCGCAGAGATGGCAGACGGAAGGAGCAGACGCAGCCCTGGACTTCCCAGCCCTTCGGGACTTCTACTGTCCAAGGGTTGAGGGATTCCAAACTCTCCCAGGAACGATGGCCCAGCCCCACCGCCAAGTCGGCAGAGGGCAGGAGGGAGTGAGGTTAAGGGCCAGAAGCCAGCCTGCAGCCTTCTCTCTCTGGCTCTAATCCCGACTCTGGAGCTTCGTCAAAGTGATGCGGAAGTTAGTAGCCGCGGCCAGTCTTTGATAAGAACTAGGGGTGACCATATAATGCATCACCCAAACCAGGGCTCTTGTAAAGATAAAAGAGAATGCTATTAATCACTGGCTTAAAGTAGAAGGGTCTAAGCCAAAAAAGAGACTCTGACCCGCACATGAAATCCACCCATTTCGGGATGGAGGGTTAGCACAGGGCTCCCTGAATTCATTCACGGACATAATCAGTAGAGAAAGCTCTAAGTGCTAAGCATGTACTTCTGTTCTAGAAGCATCATTGGGCCTTGAAATTCAGCCTTACAAAACTACCACCAGACAGTCTTCATCTGGTTCCAGCAGAGTGATACTGACCCACCCACGGGACCCACCAGGGTCGGGAAGCCCCCTACTAGGCCCTTTCCAGTTACTAGGTCATGAGATTTGGGAAGGTAGGCAGAGCACAAGCATATTCCAGGATTTTAACTATCCAGCTTTCAGCTAACTGCTAACACAGACTCTAACATATACCCTGTACCAGTCCTAGTAGGCCAGGCTCTTCAAGACGCAACTCCCTAGGTACACACACCCCCATTCTAACATGCAAACTCTGCTAGTTTTTGCAACCAAGTCAAGTTTCTGCAGCACACATGTGGGTTACAGAGAGAGTTGGCTGCACAGAAAGCCTCAGTCATCGCTCACTGGTTCTCACCAATCAATCCAAATTATTGAAAAATAAGAATTGCAGATGACTGTTATTTTTAAGAAATGTCTCAGTATGTCCAAACACTGCAGATAACCCCAAAATAAGCAAAGAAATATTCGCTAGGCAAGATCCTTAAAGAGGTTAGCAGGCAGGTGCTCGTATAGAAACAACAAGGCTTCTAAACGACCTGGATGCAGCAAGGTGCTCGTCCCCTTGCCAGCTCGTTACCTGGTGCCCAATAAATCCGTTTCACCATGAAGGGAAAAAGAAATTCTTGTTTGGAGTCTTGACCAAATTACCTAGGATTTAAAAATCCAGGGTATTCTCCTGCCTAACGTGCTTCTTCTGCTTCCGACTGCCCTTGGCACACCTTCGGGCTGGTTGAGACCAGCCCCCCCCAACACAGAGACACACTGCTGAGCCCCGAACCCCAAGAGCAGGGTCTGGCCTGCTGTATGCACTCAACAAATACGGCCACGTTCATGCATCAGGTAAGAAGGCAGGTGCAACGGTTCTCAACGCCACTCCACCGGCCTCCTACATTCCATGAATGAAGTGCACAGTGTGCTGGCGGAGACTCAGCATGGACTATCCAGTCCCAGGCTTCCCCAGCAGTCCGCACACAGGAGCCCACTGGGTATCCTCTAAGGATACCAACACCAGGCTCCCATCCCTTGGACATTCTGACCTCACTGAAATGGACTGCAAACTGAACATCAGAATTTAAAAAGTTTTCCAGGTGAACCTTGGGAACCACCACCCACAAGCAGCAGCAACTGATAGGAACTGGGGTGGGGGGAGGGGGGTGCAGACACTCAGGCCCCGCCCCCTGCTTACTACTATATCAGAATCTGCATTTTCACAGTCCCAGAGGTTTGTGGCTCATTAGAATCTGAGGTCTCTTTAGCACCCAGCAGTCAAGGCCCCTCGTGGGAGAATCCAGCTTCAGATGCAAACGTCATGGGCAGAGCTCTCGCTGCCCTCTGCACACACTCCACCAGTCCCCTGCATTCCTGAGAAGTCCGACTCTGTGCTTGATTCACCTGGAATGTCCTTCCCTTCCCTAATCTCTCCACAAGAAAATTACTGTTCATAGGCCACCGCTTAAACGCTTAAAGATACCAAATTGTTTCCAGTCCATCAGCGACAATCCTCCCCCCACCCCCGACCACTCGCGCCCCTGCCCCCCATACCTTAACCAGTAAGCAAATTCCAACTAAAGCTGGGTCTCCAGCATAAGAACGAACACCAGGGCAATGACCCGACCTGGGATGTGGCCACACTTGGGATTCAAAGCCTCCTTCCACCGCAAACGAACTCAATGATCTTTGTCAGGGTGCTTAACTAAGTCTCTCTGAGCTCCAGTGGTCTTGCCTACAAAATGGGGGTGAAGCCACCTCCCTCCTTAATTGTGTGAGGATTAACTGAGATGATGTCTGTAAACTGCTTATAACAGTACCTGGAGAATGATCAGTGTAAGTGACTTAGAATACAAAGGACACAAATCCCATGGTCCCGATACAGTGGCCCTCACACCCTGGGATCACTTAGGAGTCTTTACACTTACTGATGCCTGGCTCCTCCCCCACAGTGGGACCTGGGCATCGGGATTTTTATAAAACCGCTCCAGGTGATTCAACTGTGCCGCACATTTGGGGAACCACTGTCCCAATACATGACAGGTGGGAGACATCCATGCGTAGGAGCTATTGTCACAAAGTTCAGACAGGCACCCCTTCGCACCTGTTCCTGTGTCCCCTCACCTAGTACCTCACTCTGAACACAGAAGCAAGCCTCTCTGGGCCTCCATGAAGAAACTCAAAAGTTCCCAAACACCACCAAACCCCCATTCTTCAATCCCCAATGGTATGTCCCAGCAGACTGGACAGGGGAACAATGAAAATGGGAGACCACAGGGGTCCATGGGTGACATACAGGTATACAGTTAAAGAAGACCATGCAAAGATTTAAGACCCCCAAGTGAAAGGTAAATGGATGTGTGTGCTCATCTTTTATGGTCTCCCTTAATTACCTTAAAAGAACAGTCCATGCTGCCGAGCAGGTCTGGAGAAAACCTTTCATCTCTCCTCTAGCCTGTCCCCCAGGAGACTCTACAGGTTTTCTTAAATGTATGAAAGGCTCTGTCCAGGAATGCTAGCTTCAATTCACCATCCTCTGAGGAACGTGAATTGAGAAGCTAAACAAACTTGACAATGGCCCTTTACAGCTTTAAGCACAGGCAAAAAATGCCCATCTCCGGGCACCCAGCTCAAGGGATGAGGGCAAGCAGCAACATTCTCCTGAAGCATTTCCTCAGCACCCCAGGATGTGTCCCTGATGCTTTGGGCACCCCTCCCGGGAAGCAGGCACCTTGTATTCTCCAAGGAATTTCCAGCCTGTGCTGCCACCAGCGGCGGGAGGTACCTTTGCAACAAGGCACCAAGTGGACATGTATAATGAATGCAGTGGAGAGTCTCAAGGGCTGAAAACCTAGAACCGGGGGGACTCGTGCCAACAATTCTGATCAAGAGGTGGCAGGGATTTCCCAAGACCTTTCAGAGGGTAACTCAACCTGGAAAGATCACAGGCTGCCTCAGCTTCAGCATCTACGGATTCAAGAGGCAGCGTGAAAAGTAATGGAGAAGGGACCCATCCGCCATGAATGGGTTCTAGCCACCACGAGACTGACTGCCAGAAGCCCAACACCATTCTATGCACAGGATTTTGAGTCCGCTCATGAGCTGAGCAGGGCTCAGCTGGCCTCAGCAGAGGGAAGAGGAAGAAGACAGAGCTGGCCCCTCAGACACCCAAACCTGCCAACCACCAAGAGGGAAAGGCAAAAGCAACCGCTCTCTTAACAGTGTTTCCTGAACAGCAAGCCTACCGGGCATGATTGCAGGTGGTACCCGCTGTTACCGGAGTAGCTAGAGGATATTAATGTATACTAGAAAAAAATAAACCGGCACGTCAAACTTATAATTTCACAGATGTTAATGCTTACAACAGAGAGGCTGAGTTCAAATAGGTGAATCAAAGGTTTGCATCAAATAAGTAACAGTGCAGGTGGCATCCAGTTAGGCCAAAAATCATGATGGGACATATGGGGATGAGAAGCTTGAGAACCCACAGTAAGGAAACCCAGAGAGAATTCTGGCTGCACGGTGCTGACATCATCAGGGTTGCAACCCCAGCTGGAAGGGGAGGCTGTGGTACCCTGTGGAGGGTGACAGGTGGGGGCGGCGGGGAGACAGCCGAATGAGGGGGCAGCAGCTCCTGATGCTGGACAGTGACAGGGGCGGATGTCGCCGGAGCTCTGGCCACACCACAAGAAGTACCCTAGGCAGAGGGGGGGAATGACCAGCCTCAGAAAGCAGAAACCATTGCCCCAAATGAATCACCCACCAGACGGTGCTGGGGCTGGAATGTGTCAGAAAACCATTCAAAAAAAGCCCTGGATGAAAAGCTAAAGAAGGAATGGTCCATGAAATCTTAGATGAAACAAGCAAACAAGTATCCACAAAGCTCCGCAAAGAGACCAAGCAAGGAGACCCGTGGGTCACTTTCACTTTCACTTCCCACGAGACTCCCACCGCCCCCCAACTTCTGGCCTGCGGCTGTGACTTCCCCAAGCCCCAGCCAGGCTGCCATCTGAACCGGGGAACATCCCGTTCATCGGGCCCAGTAAGTGGTCCAGAGAGGCCATGCCAAAAGCCAGGCAGACAGCGAGCCCCCGCGGGCAAGGATAACTTCTGGGATGCAGGTCACATGGGGTCACCAGCCTCTCCCATCCACCCCCTTCGCAAGCCCCTGACACACGCTTCTCCCCCCACCGTGTTTTCACACTTGCGAAGAAAGGGGTAAAGGGGAAAGAGGCGCCAGCTATAGCCCGACTTAGTTCCAAATGCAAATGAATCCCTTTTACACTGTTAGCTTCCATTTCCAGGAAAATGTGGAGGAATCACTGTGTTTACTTCAGCCTCAGTGATGCTGCCAGGACACAGCACAACCTTCAGTCAAGCTATTAACTTGAACGTTGAACTTCACAGCCTGGCTGTCTTCCTCAGCCTTCCTTTTGATGTTACCTCCAAAGCAAAAGATCAAAGGCTTTGAGTGTGGTGAGGGGAAGTCCCAAGCTCTTAGCCTACCAGCCTGTGATATATGTTAAAATCCTGGCCAAGAGAGCTAGCAGGAGAGGGAGCCTACTCCAGAGAGGCCCGGGGCGGGCAGGGGTGCAGGAATGAGGCCGAACGTAGAATGAGGTCACCTGTGACACAGACACCAGGGACAATGACAACTTGTGTGCGTGAAACATCTACCTGGAAACGCACACAGAACTCCCAAGGATAAAACTGCCTTGGCAGGCATCGTATCCACCCCTGCAACACACACCCAGAAGAGCCAGATCCCATGCACATGCACACGCGCACACACACACACACACACACACACACACAAAGAGCCAACTGCTGCTCCATGAGGCCTTCTCCCTCACAACGTACCCCCCTAACCAATCATCCAACAAACTTGAACTGGGCTTGCGCTGCGTATCAGACACTACCCTGTTCTCCAGTGGGAGGAAAAGCACGCGTTAATCAAATAACCACACCAGGCAATGCCGATCACAAACAGAGGTGCCAGTGCTGCAGGGGAAGCAATGTTGTCTTAAGAGGGTGCAAAATGCGGAAGCCACTGTAGGTGTCCCCCTGAGGGAATGGACTGTGGGGACAGCAGGCAGAGGGGCCTGGCTGGGCGGTGGGAAGAAGCAAGAGAAAACGGACAAGGTTCAAAGGAGGGGCTGGGGCTGGCCGCACAGGGCTCCCAGCAGCAGAGGGGACATGCTGTGTCCCAGGCAAAGGTGTGTCCTCGGCTTTTCCAGCTACAACTCTCTGATACAACGAAGAATCAAAAAGCATCCTTTTAAGAAACATCTAAAGATTCTAACAGACTGGTTTTTAATGGGGGGAAGGGCTATAAAAATACCAATGATAACTGAATGTATATGATGTTCAAAAACAGAAAAACTGAAATCAAAAATTGGTTCTCTCGGGGAAGGCACAGAGCAGAGCTTTCAGGACACTGAAAAATGTCCTTCCTTTGCCCTGGGTCATGAGTACACAGGTGTAAACATATAAAAATTAGATAGCTGGATACACCTGAGGTCTGTGCACTTTAAGTTCTGTGCCAAGAAGTAAAGACGGGGGTGGGGGGCCCTAGATCCCCCCATGAAAGGGTCTGGGCAGCCAGCACACCACGGTGAAGCAACCTCAGGCGTTGCTTGTTCTCGCCCAGGAGAATGGGCTTGAAATATAAAAACCAAGGTTTCAACCAAGAACATAAACAAGCCTATCTCTGGTCCCTTTTCCCTTTTAGAAACAGAAATTTGGCTAAAGGGATAAAACACAGAAATTCTTATGGGACGGCTTTCATTATGGACAGAATGTGCTGTTTTCCAATTTGCTACATCTCCTGAGTTCCATTTTATGTTTTACAGGAAAAGTCTCTAAAAGCAACCAGAGGCCCTTAGGGCCAAATTTATCTTTACTCTCTCCAAATCTAACAAGCTCTTCCGCCGGGACACCAGCAGGGCCGCCCCGCACCCTCGACGCAGGGTCCCTACTGGCTCTGTTCTTTCCCTGCCTCTGTGGCTCCCCAACCCGTCGTGATTTCTATTTCTCAGAGCATGTAACAGCTCTGCTCCACCTTCAGACAACAACATCGTGGCTGGACTCTGGTCAAAACAAGTCCGACAGAGGGAAACTACCCGATCTGTCAACTGAAATCCTTGCCCAAACCACCAAGAGCGGTTTTTCCTTTCATTCCTCCTGAGTCCAGAAAGGCACTCCAGGATGGCAACAAGGACAACCTGCGTGGGGACTGCTTCCTCCGGCTCCTCCCACTCCCCACCCCAGTCCCCTTTGCAGACCACCTCTTGGGAGCAATCCTCACCACTCAGGGCAAGAAAGTAGCCAATTCAATCCCAAACGCCCCAGCAAAAAGAGCAGCAGGGGCGGCAGGGAGAGGGTGTGAGAACCACAAGCAGTTCGGGGCAGGTTAAGAGCAACTGCTCCCCGCCAGAGGGTCAGCAGGGGGAGGGAGCATTCCACAGGACAGAGTGGGGCCCTGACAATGAACCTCAGAGTAGCAAACAACTTAGAATTCAGGCAGTTTCAGCTCGATTAAACCCCACTGAGTGGAGAGCTTCTCCACAGTGCCCCTGCCAGCTGGTGCCAGAGCCAGGCCTGAGACTCCCCCACCCCCGACCCACTCAGAACCAACCTTCCTCCCAGCAAAACCCACAACATCTCCCTGGATAGAAGAGTCCTGCCAGTCACGTGGGCACAACGTGCCATCCAAATGATCAAATGGCATGTCGACCTACAAGGCTGCCTTGAGCACCAAGAACCCCATTCATTCATCCATTCATTCATCCATCCTTGGCTCCAGTACCCTAGGTGCCAGGTAATGTGTCTCAGGTCTGAATATCACCATTCCCCTGCACTGCCATGACCACCATAGTAGGTTTACACAGAAGACACTGCCGGCGATCAAAAAGATGCTTTGAGAGCCACCTAGGTGGCTTAGTCGGTTAAGCATCTGACTCTTGGTTTCGGCTCAAGCCATGATCTCACGACCGTGAGATCAAGCCCCCACCTCAGGCCCAGTGCTGAGCATGAAGCCTGCCTGAGATTATCTCTCCCTCTGCCCCAACCCCCACACCCATGCACACACACACACACACACTCCCTCAAAAAAAATTAATTTTAAAAAAAGGGTTTGAAAGTGGAGCTGGATGAAGAAGTACACACCCAGAAGTACACTTCAGTGTGTGGGGAAAGTCACAGTAATTGTCTGAAAACACACAGTGGGTCACAGCTGGGAGGAGAAAACTGCCATCCCGACCCCAGACAAGGACGTCCTCCTGCACAGTCTCCTCCTGCCCCATCTCTGATCTGTGATATGCCCGGACCCGACCATCTCTTGGTCTGAATAAAGACCACAGGACCTTGAAGGACCACTGTCCACTAAAGGCACATTCTCCAAGGAAGGACTAGCTAGTGAATCCGCTGAAACTCTCTCTTCTACACTCCCCTGAAGCATCTTCACGGCTCCCTAAAACACAGCGATGGCTCATCTGGAGGCTGGAAGGCCCCGGAACCATCCAGAGTCTCATCCTCCCCCTTCCTACCTCCCGTGATTCCCTCACTTTGTCCCCACAGCGGCTCAAATGGAACTATGCACCCCAACAGCACCCCACCCCAGAGCCACCCCCACTCCCTGGCACCCCCCATGCTCTCGAGGAAACCCACATCTCTTCTCATTCATGAAGTCCCAACGAACGGACTGGTCTGGGGCAATCAACTTCCTCTCTTTCCAACTCCATTTCTTCAATCTGCAAAGTCCCGATGGTTTACCGATTCCAAGCTTCGCTTCATTCTTTCAGCCCCGAGGACACTTAACATGCCTCTCAATGTGTCCGTTCCCATGTTCCCCCACAGAGAAAGCACATGTCCCCGGTCCCTGCTGCCTGCGGACAGGTGCAGCCAACAGCTTCAGTTTCTGCTGTCAAGCTTCGAGCCATGGAAAGGTGCTGGTCTATCACCCTACTGGGTCTCCGGATTTGACTCAAATCCTGGTGTTGTCACCTGCTGCCTGGGGGATCGCAAACAAGTTCCCCAACAGAAGCCACGGTCAGAGTCCTCACCTGTTGAAGGAGAATCCCATCTCCTGGCCTCAGAGGAACAATGAGGGGGCTGAGTGGCTGGCACAAAGGAGGTTACCTCAGACGAGTTCCTTTCCCCCTCCCCTGCTTGTCCATAAAACACTTGGTAAGTTCCTAGAAACAAAGCTCAGAATGGCTCAGGCTGGGAAAGGGGGTCACAGAAGAGGGGGAGGGGAACAGAGCACAGCCATTATTTCTGAGTCCAAAAGTGGCTCCAGGAGACATGCAAGTCTAGTCATGGAGACCATCCCCAGGCCATGCTGGGGCTCTGGGGACAGCTCACCACAAAGCAGATGCTATTGGCACCACACGGGTGGTTGGCAAACAAAGCCGCTGGCAGCCGAAGGGTCTCTAGGGGCACGTGGGTGAGATCCCACAAAGACGGAGCATCAAAAAGAAGCCCCAAATCAAGACCTGATCACACATCAGCCACAATAAATAATGTTTGCTCAAAGGTGGGAGGGATAGAGAGAGGCCCTTATTGGAGAAGGCCTACTTGCATGTCCGATGTCAAAGAAAAGCTTGTTTTGTATGCTACACAAAGGAGACACTGTTTGCAAATGCCTTGCCCATATACATAATCAGGGCTGCCTCTGGTTATTACATAAGTCTCTGATCACTGGGGATTCCAAAATTAATTTCTTTCTATACTTATTCATAATATTATGAATATATATAAGAATATATTCATATAAATAAGGCTATATATATTCTCATATAAGAACACATACTCTAGGGGTGCCTGGGTGGCTCAGCAGGTTAAGCCTCTACCTTCAGCTCAGGTCGCGATCCCAGGCTCCTGGGATGGAGTCCTGTGTCAAGCTCTCTGCTCAGCAGGGAGCCTGCATCCGCGTCTCTCTCTCTCTGCCTCTCTGCCTACTTGTGATCTCTCTCTCTCTCTCTCCCTGTCAAAAAAAAACAGGGGTGCCTGGGTGGCTCAGTGGGTTAAGCCGCTGCCTGCGGCTCAGGTCATGGTCTCAGGGTCCTGGGATCCAGCCCCGCATCGGGCTCTCTGCTCGGCGGGGAGCCTGCTTCCTCCTCTCCTCTCTCTGCCTGCCTCTCTGCCTACTTGTGATCTCTCTCTCTCTCTCTCTCTGTCAAATAAATAAATAACTAAATCTTTAAAAAAAAAAAAGTAAAATTTAAAGATAAACAAAATTTACAGACATATCGAATTGTTAGATGCAGTTACATCTGAAGAGGTGAGGAATTCTGACTTCATCAGTATGACCCCCCTCCAAGAAAAAGTGGAGAGATAATGTGATTTTTATTACCTTTCATGTTTTACCGTATTTTTTTTTTTTTGAAGAGAAAGTCTCAAAGCAGAAGTGAAGACAATAGAACCTCTAAATAAATCAGATTAAATTCTTTTTCCTATTGCATCTGAAGGCTACTCATGGACATACTTAAATCTTGACATTGCCATCGACCAACACCAGGACTGGGCACAGAGGGGCATCCCCCACAGGGATCACTGCGGTGGCATGGGTAAGTTCCCTTTACCAAACACAGAACAGGAAACACACCACATACACACGCACACACACAGACACACGCACTTGCACCAGGCGCTGAGCTGGGGTTTCTCAGTCTCGGCACCACTGACACGTTGGGTGGGAGAAGTCTTTGTTGTAGGGGCCTGTCCTGTGCACTGGGAGGACAGACATCCTGGTCTCTGCACACTAGAATCCACTAGCAGCCCCCAAGACGTAACAATCCTAAAAGTCTCCAGGCAATGTCAAATACGCCCTGGGAAACGAGGTTAGCTCCATCTGAAAACCCGCTCAGCTAAGCCATTTGGACCCAGTGGCCCCAAGGAACAACAGAGACAACAGAGACCAACAATTTGGACCCAGCCAGCTGCCTGAGCTCACACCGCACAGAACAGACGCTCCAGGACCAGTAAAACACCTGGGTCTAAAGTCTGTCACCTCGGCATTGTCTCGGGCCCCATACAAAGCTGAATAAAGCTGAATACAACTAACAGATTACCTAGGTCACAGCTTTTTGTTCCTGCCAACAGGAGCTGGGGGATGTCACCCCACCTAATTTTAACCACCCATGACTGCAGGTCTTATTGGGCCATTTTATAGATGAAGAAACTGAGGCCGAGAGAGCCAGCTGGGACTTGCCTCAAGTTTCCTCACCTCTACACAGCTGGGTTCAGACCCCAAGGCACCTCCCACCTATGCCAATAAACGGAAACAATGCTGTGTCGAGTTACAAAGGCGTTTTTAATTCTTTAGGAAATTACTTTGCAGGAAAACAATCTTAGCGATGCCTGGCTTGGATTCACATGTCCTCTGTTTAACTTTAAACCCAACACTCAGAAGACAATAAAAAACTTAACAACTAGCATCACTGAGGGTGATGTGGTTCAGGGTTGAGGAGTAAGAAGGGAAGCCTCATACAAGCCATCTCTTACACACACACGCACACATGCGCACACACACCCCACCTAGCTCTCCCTGTGGCACAAACTAGGAAGGTCAGAATATCCTTCCAGGACTTCACATGCCCAGAAAAAAGTTTCGAGTAGCCCTCCCTCTACACTAAAAGAAGGAAAAGAAAAAACCCTCATGCACTCATTGAAAACGATGGCATCGGAGGAAAGCACCGTGCTCCGTAACCCGTCTACCAGCCACTTCTCTGAGAACCAAGCTACCAGCTAACAGCACACAGCTCGGAGCCGGCTGGCTGGGGTTCTACTTACCCTGCAGGCATTTTTCTTATTTCAAAGTTTCTATTAACTCCCCACTGATGTGCCCTAAAAGAATTTTTAAGGGCTTGGAAACACATAAATAAAATAGTCTTTGTTGGACCAGCACAGCCAAATGAAAGCCTTTCACCTGTACCAGTAGTGATAAAAGTTTCAGGCCTCAGTTTCATACCCACCTTCCGAAGACCGGAGAACCTGGACTTCTTGAACCTTCCCTGGCTCCCCTGCCCTCCCAGCCAGCGCGTTACGCTCCCCAGCTAAGGGCAGGTGAGGAAGATCTGTCCACTGGATGCGCAGGTTGCAGGAAACATTCCTGATGCCAGGCCGCGCTCCGGAGTGCTCTGCGTTCCTTCAGAGCCTTCCAAAAATACCCAGTTAAATTGTTTGTCAAAACCCAGTTTGCACATAGTTAAAGATGAAGCAGAATCCTTAGAGGCTGTGGCTTACTGGCTCAGTGGAGGGCTGAAGGGGTGGAGGCAGAGAACAGAGAGGGAATTTGGAAGAGAGAAATAGGATCCAACCACATCAAATACCCAGAGACAGAAAAATAAAGGTGCCCATCCAAACAGAGGCAATGCGGTAAATTCGCAGCCATCGATCGCACGGGCCAAGGCCCCCATGTGATGTGTGCGTGCATTCGGAGCCTTCTACCAGAGTTATGATCTGCTGCCCTCCCCTCAGGGCCCAAAAGACGGTTTGCCAGGAGTAGGACAACAGCAGCGCTGCCAAAGGCCATCCTGAGCAAACATCATTGCTTACACTGTCCAGAAAAGACATCATCCTAGTACCATTTGGCAGATTAAACAGCTCGGGCGTCCTATTCTGAGTTATTCATCAAATCTGGGCCATCGGCTAGCTGCGTGATCTTAGGCAAGTCAATCTATCTGTCTGGACCTACAGACTGCTCACCTCCACCAAGACCCTGTCCAGACAGGGATCAAATCCCTTCCACGCACCCCTGGGCACTTGTCCTTGCCCACACACTCCATGTCCCTGACAGTCATGCCCCTGCCCAGGTCAGTCTCAACTTCCCTTCCTCCCTCTGAAGCCTGGTTGCCATGGGCCCTGGGCTCTACCACCCCCTGCGCCGAAACATGGTGGCCATCCCTTGCCGGAGGTGCCGGTGAACTGTCACAGACGGAGATCCGAGATCTGGAAGGGCTATTCAAGCACCGTTTAATCCCACATCTCCCCAGAGTGTGCTGGTCGGACCTACAAAGGGTTGCCCATGCTCTCTTTACCTGAAGGCCTTCTCAGACCTTCCAGCGAGCATCTACTTACACGAAATCTCCCAAAACTACTTGGCTACAGTCCTTGTGGAGGACACTCCCAAGGGCTAGCATGCCAGAGAACACATAGGCTGAGAGGCTGCTCCCTACTTCCTCTCCCAGAAGAGAAATGGGGCTCCCGGGGGGGGGGTGTACATCAAGAGAGCCAGGGTGAGGCCCCGGGGTCTACTGAGACCAGTCTGCGTATCTGGCCAGTTTAACACAAGGAAGACAGATACTTATCAACAAGACTACATATGGTTTGGGCTTTCCAAGGATACCCACAGTTTGTAGGATCTACGTCAGCATCTACTAAAAAGCAGCAAGCCCTACACTGGCAGGAAATCCTTAGGCCAGGATCATCTTCTACATGTGCCTTACTTCCGCGATGAATAACTGAAATTTCAGTGTATTCCATTTTCCACCCAGATCATGAGAAGAATTAATCAGCAACCCCATGGACCCCATCTGCAAATTCCGCACAGGAACTTACCTCTTCCTCCTGGTGGGCAAACAGAGATGGTGCCTGCAGAATGCCAAGGGCTCCCAAGAAGGCAGGCACCAAGCTAAGACAGTATTACCTAATAACAGGGCTCAGAACCCCACCAGGAGGACCTCAGCAGCGGGCAGTCCTTCAGGGGTGACACTGAGTGGGCCGCGAGGCGCCCACCTGCCTCTCCCACCATCAGGGTCGGGCCCGCTCAGCCACATGAAACACAGAAGATACGGGACGGTTTCAACTGTCTGTTGCATGGGCCTGGACACTCAGGGACACTGGAGCGGGAAGTCCCATGCAAACAGAGAAAGCCTGGTGAAGGCACAGCCTCCCTGCAGAAGGTCCCAAATCCAGCTACGAGCCATACTGATGGAATGGACATGGCTAAGATGCCTCTCGCCCCGCGGAACTCGGTCTCCTAACTGGATGTAGACGTTGCGATGACTCATAAAGACACGAAGCCATGCAAAAGCATGACCAAATTCTTAGCACTTCTGGTCACCACGCATTGTTCCTAGGAGGCAAATACAGAGTAAAAACATATACTGATGCTACAGGGCACCCGGACGGCTCCACCAGTTAAGCGTCTGGCTCTTGATTTCAGCTCAGGTCATGATGTCAGGGTCCTGAGATCGAGCCCCGCATCCAGCTCCAAGCTCAGCAGGAAGCCTGCTGGAGAGTCTCTGGCTCTGTCTGCCCTCCCCGCTGCTCGCACATGTGCTCGCTCTCTCTCTGTGTCAAATAAATAAACAGATCTCTTAAAAATGCTTTTTTAAATGAGAGGAGAGGTGGCAGGTTGAGAGCTCAGGCTTCTAAACCTTCTGCGCTGCGTGACTTTGAACAAGTTACTTTCCTGCTTCCCTCTCTCTCTCTGCCTGCCTCTGCCTACCTGTGATCTCTCGCTCTCTGTCAAATAAATAAATAAAATCTTTTTAAAAAAAAATTTTTTTAAATGAGAATTCACTGGGCTGGCAGGGACTTTCTTGTATTTGTACTGCCATCTGAGGCCACCCTCTGCTCAGCCCCGCTCCCCCCTTCCCCTGTTACAGAGGCTACCCTCCAATAAAATCCATGTATACCTTAAAAAAGGGAGGATCTTCTTATGGGAAAACCCTGGACACGTTTGCTATAGTCCAATGCAATTCACCAATAGGAAACAGCAGAAGGAAGGTCCTGGTTTGTACAACCAGAAAGTGATGGAGTAAGGACAGAACCTGGACTCTCGGGGCGGTGGGGGGGAAGTCTCCAGCCACAGTGCTTCCCATACCTCACCTCATGCCCCATCCCACTCTCCACATCTTCTAGAGTAAATCCAGAATGTCATCAAAATACCTCCCCCCACCCTTTCTTTTAAGTGTCAAAGCAACTGATGAGTCATCTCCTCTGCAGGGGGTTGCGATCCACAGGAAATCAAGCACAAGTGAGCATGCAGGGTATTGTTAGATTACAATACAAGGTCACGGACAAAGTTGCTCAGCCACAGAGGACACCCCTGACCTCCCAGAGCATCACTTGAATCCCTGAGGAATGGGACTGGGTCCCAGTATGATGCCTGAGAGTCAATGGAAAGAAAACCAATATGGAATCTCGTTGGCCTCGATCCCAGGCCTCGGAAGGAAATCCGCAGAGGCAGGACAGGGATGAGACCAGGACACTGGTTCTCTGCAAGCACAACCGCTTCACTGGCCAGGGCTCTCCTCCACTCCTGACCCACTCTTCCCTGGGGACCAGAGTGTCAACCTTTCCCCGAAAGACAGCATCCCTACAGCTCTCTGCCCAGGAGGCCCACGGGTCTCTTGCTCCTCTTTGGCCTCTGGGTGACAGCAAAGTGACTATCAATTGATGGCATCGGTGTCCTGTCCCAGCATATCCCACAGCCTGGTGTCTCTCAGCCTATAACCCACCACCTTTTGGATGAACAAACTTTTCAAATCCTCCACTCATGTTGTCTGAAATTTCAAGACAAACTAGCAGGATGCAAATCAAAACAAGCAAAGATTTTCCACTTGCTTTTTCAAATGCTAATGGACTTGTGGTCTGTCTAAACCAGCCTACCCCAGCGGGATTCAGCTGTGCTCCAAGTTGAGAACTAGTCCACCAGCCGCAGACTTCTAAGAGCTAAAGCTAAGTCACCTCCAGGGTTGGGGGGCAGGGGGGAAATGACCCAATTAACCATATCATGTCACCACAAAACCCACAGCCAGCATTTTTCAAGATCTCTTCAAAAACCCATTCCTTCGTTATTTTGAGGAAAAGAACACCTGAACAGGAGCCTCACTGAAGTGTCCGGAACCACCTGGAGTTCAGCTCAGCCAGCTCCTCACCATTACCCCCCACAATCCCAGCCGAGCAAGAACTTCACCTTCTCTGTTTTATCTTTCCCCAAGCTAAAACCCTAACATCTCTCAGGAACACGGGGTCTCCCCAGAGTCTCAGAAGAGAGAACACCCTTGTAATATCCCACAAATCTGCAGACATTTCCACCTCTAGAACCCTGGACCTCCGCCCCAGCTCAGTCTCGGAGAAGCTCTGACCTTCACCCCCTCAGTTCCCGGATCTGCAAACAAAAAAGTTGAATGAAACAGTCTGCTGACCCCTTGCAGCTAAAGGGGTCTAACAAGGCACCAGCACACACCCCCATCGGCCTGCTGGCTTTATACTTGCTCAGTGCTGGCCTGAAAGCCCAGTGCTCCCCAGAAACCAGCCCAGAAAGCTGAGAGTGGGCAATCGTGGCCTTTCTGGCCTTGCTGCATGAGGATCACTAGGGAGCACTGCAGTTGCTTGTGCTACTGGTTTCTGTGGCCACCTCGAAACGCTCAGGATGCCCTGGGCTAGGGTGGCGGTCAACAATGCAGACAACCTCTCAGAGTCTCGGCATCCCTTCATGGCCTGATGCATTGGCTCTGGCCATAGAGCTGCCTCCGTTAGTGTTTTAGGCACTCAGACAACCATACTGCCCATTTTCTGGTTTTCAGGCAAAAAACCAAAGCAAGATCACCCTGGGAATCACTGAGAGCAGAATCTCTCTTGGTTAATAACAGACGCCTTTGCCAGGAGGTCCGATTCATTTTGGCTGCCAGATCCAAAAGGGTCACCCTCCTCCTCCCTAAATGTTATTTCTTCCAATGTACAGGATTCTTTTTATTTTGTTGATTCATGCACTGGGGACAACAGAGTATTATGAACTCTGGATCAGGGCTAGCCAGGGTCCTACTCCAGACTGTTGCCCTCACTGGTCTGCTTCCTGATCTGTGGAACGGGAATCTCTGTAAAGGAATGCCTGCCTCGGAGGAAGGCTATGAAGTGTAAATGAGGTAATAATATGAAGTCCTCAGCCCCATCCGGACGAACGGATGAAGATATGGTCCATATATACAATGGAATATTATACCTCCATCAAAAAGGATGAATACCCAACTTTTGTATCAATATGGATGAGAGTGGAGGAGATTACTCTGAGTGAAATAAGTCAAGCAGAGACAGTCAATTACCATATGGTTTCACTTACTTGTGAAGCACAAGGAATAACACGGAGGACATTGGGAGAAGGAAAGGAGAAGTGAATTGGGGGAAATCGGAAGGGGAGACGAACCATGAGAGACTATGGACTCTGAGAAACAAACTGAGGGTTTTGGAAGGGAGGGGGGTCGGGGGTTGAGTGAGCCTGGTGGTGGGTATTAAGGAGGGCATGTTTGCATGGAGCATTGGGTGTGGTGCATATACAAGGAATTCTGGAACACTGAAAAAAATAAAATTGAATTAAGATGATTAAAAAAATAAAAATCTCAGCTCCTAGAAGCTCAAAACTACATCCCTATAGTCAATGGACATTTGAGGTAAAGACTCAATAACTCATTTACTCACAAATATTTCTGGAGCCACTAGACAGTGAGGGTGAAGCCATGAACAGATGGTCCCTACCCTCAAGGAGCTAATATCCAAGAAGGGGAAGTGAGAGCAAAAGGAAGATGCCAGGGTACGTACATATCTTACCACACTCAAGGAAACCAATGGGTAGACACGGGCGAAACAAGTTATCTCTGAAGAGGAAGAGGTTTCAGAGAGGGAGTCTCTGAGGGACTGGTATTTAAGCCAATTTAACCAAACACCACCCTGCCACGGGTTTAGGAGAAGGCCATGTGAACCACAGAACAGCACAGTGGAAAGGTCCTTCTAGATCACTCCCTCCTTCTGAGCTGCTTGGAATGTGGTGATACACCCAAGAAGGTCACACTGGTACTTGGTAAAAACCGGTGTAGACAGAGGCCTCCCCATCCCTTGTCAGTCGTGTTCCCTGCAGTAAAAGAGGGAAACCTGTCAGGAGATGGGGTGCTATTCACGTCCCGAGGGCTGAGGCAGAAAGACAACCAGAGGGCAACAATCAAACTCCAGCCAGCATCAGGGACCAACAAATCTCTCAGAAACTGCCTCTGTGGGTAAACAGCGTGCTTCAGCTTGAAAAAAAAACTTACAGCCAAACTTTGCCTAGATTGGGGGATCCCCCTCTGGCACCCTGGTCACAAGACTTACATTCTCATAAGCTCCTCCCACTCACCTGCCCCATTCCCAGGTCCTCAGTTACACCCACCAAGCCATCGAGGTTTCTCCCAAGCTTTGGGATCTTCCTAGATTTTTTCCTGATCAGCAATGACCAACCCCACCTCTCTGCCTTTTTTCCTCACCCATGGGCAAAAAAGAGAGAGAGGCAGCACCAATTCATGAAAAATCAGCTCTGAACTCCAGTAGCTAGAGATTCTGATGTAAGTGGCCTAGAGATGAGGCTTCAACAGCTCCCAGGTGGCTGCTGTCCAGGTGGCCCGTGTCAAGAACTCCAGGGCTCCGGCAGTGTAACCGATGGGTGGCCATCCAATTTCAACAGTGGAGAGCAGGAGGAGATTTAACATGACCACTTTGTTAGTAGGTAATCTTTCTACTGTCCCTGGCAAACAATAGTCACATTTTGCTGTCTCAGCCAAGACAACTGGCACATCACAGAATCCAAGGTTTTCGGTCTGGTTAAACACAGTTATATGACTCAGCAATTCCACTCATGGGTTTGCACCCAGGATCAATGAAAATAGAGTCCACACAACTTATGAACAATCAATAAAATGTGCTATGTCCATATGATGGGACATTACTTGGTGATAACAAGGAATGAAGAATGGGCACATGCTAAAACATGGATGACCTTGAAAACCATGCAAAGTGAAAGGTCGGACCCAAAAAGCCATCTATCTTACGATTCCACATATACAAAATGTCAAGAAGAGGCAAATCGATAGTGATTGCCAGGAACTCAGGGGAGGGGAAAATGAGGAAGGACTGCTAATGGGCATAGGGTTTATTTTGGGGTGTGATGAAAATGTCCTGGAATTAGTGTTGACGATCACCCGACTCTGTGACTAGACTAAAAATCACTAAATTGTACACTCTAAGTGAGAGAGCCATATGGTTTGTAAATAACCCAGCAGAGCTCCGGCTTTCAAAAACCATCCCAACAGCTTGAGAAGCGGTGGGTGTGTTTGTGCTGGGCCCCGCTGTGCCAGCACCACGTGCTCAGTGGGGTGACAGGGAGGCAGCTTCAAGTCCAGCTGTACGCGGGGGAGCCTCCCAATCTAGGTTCAAGGCCCACCACGGGCATTAAGCAGGAGACAGCATGTGGCAAAAACCATTTTTACAAGCGTGTTTATCAAGACCCCTTCCCAGGTCCCACCTCAGAAGATCCTGCTTCAGTAAATGGGACGGGGAAGGGGCCTCGTGATCTATGTCAGTTTTTAGCAAGGTGAGAGTTCCCTGACCGGGAAAGTCTGGAAAACACTAAAAATGTAGCAAAGTCACAAGCTTCACTGCAGAATCTCAGAAAGGGATCGACTCAGAAGCTAATTCTTCAGGAGAGGCCTCCGGGGCCCAGAACAGAAGCCTGGAGTCCAGCTCCAGATGCTCCAGGCACCTCCCCTCGGCGCCCGAGGCTGCCTCTCTCCCTCTCTGCTCCCAGGAGCTTTGGTAAAGACAATGCAGTCCCGGGGCCCAGCAGCATCGGGCTCCCATAGGCCTTGCTGGGCAGGCTGCTCTTCTTTTGATTCCAGAAATGTTAGCCCAGCGCCCAGGCGATTGGCAGGGAGCTGGAACCCGAACCCAGGAATCCCAACGCCCACAGATTCTCACCTCCAGCTTCAACAGAGTTCTCTTTGTCGGGTCTGGGTGTCTCCCGGAGGGCATGTTTCCCTCCCAAGGCTGGGGAGGGGAGGCGAGGGCGGGCGTGGAACGGAATCCATGCCACCGACGAGCGTCCTCTGCTCCCCGGGTTGCCCAATCACACCGCCCGCAGGGACGGATGGGCAGCCTTTTCCTGGACTTGGCACCGGGCGGCCAGGAGGGAGCTGGGCCCCGCCCACCAGGCCCCGCCGAGCCCAAGGCCCGACCAACAGGCCGCCTGAGTCTGCATCCTGCCAGGGCAACGGGGCTCGAACAAACAACGGGGCTCTTGTTCAGACACGCGTTTTAGCCAGTGAGGTTACCCTCTAGAAATACTTCTAAATAAATACACAGGCCAGCCCGTCCTGAGGTCTACACGCAGCCCTGCTTTCGGCACAGTGCCAGGCTCGGTGGCCCTGCCAACCCCCTCCGCCGTGTGGCTCGCTCCACCTTCACCGTGAGGTGTCCTCGGGAACCAGACGCAGAAGCCACGGCTCCCAAGCGTGGGGCCAGGAGGCAGGTTGCTGGAGGCCCGCTGATCACAGCAAGCCCTGCTCCCTCCAACAGGCAGAGAAAGGGCAAGTCGGCTACGGCTGACTAGCCTGACAAGAGCCCTCTGCACCGAGGCGACCCACCCCATCTCTGCTTCAGATGCAATGCAGCCCGGGCTGGGCGATGAGGACTACCCCAAAGACAGCTCGCAGTCCGCATACTAGGGGCTAAGCCTGAGCGCCCATGGCCACGGGAGAGACTCATCCTGTGGTCCCTCTTACCCTGTGGGAGGAGTGCCCTGCTTTCTGAACCACGTACGAGCCTCAGTTACAGCCTCACACTGTACGCAGGGATGGGCACACCCCTCCCAAGATCCCTGTAGCACCCCACTTCCCACAGAGGAAAACTGAGTTCTCTTTTGGATGCTGAGATTAACCACATGGCCACAGCTCTGGGTTCCCCAACTGGACGTACAATCTCGACCCGGTAAGAAGGAATCCAGAACCTGAGGGTTCCTGAGGCCACCTTGATGGGAGAGTTCTAAGAAGGGAAAGGCAGCTCTGAGCTGTAAAAACACAGGATTCAGACACTGGACCAAAAGATGGCGAACTGTCTCAAATTTAAAGCCTGCCTGGTAACTCTGTTCTCCCCAGAGGGCTTCCATCAAACTAGGTTCCTTTCGGTGCTCGAAACTATCCACTGAGAGGAGTACAGAATATTATTCCCATTTTTAAGGTGAGGAAGAGACTTGGGAGACAAAGAAGTAGAGTAAGCTGAGGAGTTCATTTTTAACATCCCTTCGGATCCTAAGATGCCGCATCTGTCCAAAAATTTAACGGATGGGGATGTACGGTGGGGAAAAGGTGGGAGGAAATGAATTTTGCAAGCCCGAACTACACTGACATTTGATGGATATAATTAAAAGTTACCCTTCAAGCAAGAGGAAAAAAATAAATAAATCCATGTCTCAACCGAGTTACCCTGGGGATGTGCAGGACAACCACTAATAAAACACTCCAGTTCCCCCATCGCTATGTGTCTGATTCCGGGGAGAAATAACTATCCGTTACCCATGTGCGGGAGTCTTGAGAGGCAGGCAATTGTCTTTATATTATTAACAGTAATAGAACACGCTACCAGGAATAATCATTTCTACCATTTCATTTCATGCCAACCTCAACCTTCATTTCACTGTATGAGCTGCTGGGCATCAAAGCCAACAAATTCGCAGAAATGCTCAGGGAAGGAAGGAGGGGGAAGAGAAGCAGCCTTCTGCCCACCACCATCCCCCACCCCATCCATTAGAAAACATATTCCTAAATAAATAATGACAGACCCAATCTGCAAAATATCCCACAGTACCAGGTGAGCAGAAACCCCCAAACATCACCCTCCAAAAAAAAAAACTGAAGACCTCCATCTCCCAATTCATCCACCCCACCTTGGTTCAAATTAAATGAAATGCTATCACGCTGCTGTGTTTTAAAACAGTGTCCGAGAAGGTAGAAAAGGTTACCCACAGCAAGCAAGGACTGCCATCCTCACCATAGCAACGCGCCTATTTATAATATGGTCTACCTGCATCAAAGGCTTGCACAAGACACTCAAGGCAAGTCTAGTGCTACATCCAAGCCCGAAGATGAAGCCGGAAACTCTCATGAGCTTGGCAATGAAACACTTCCAATTACATTACATGCCACAATTATTAGCATTGACTATCAATTTTTTCTCTCTTTCTACTCCAGTATGAGTAAAGGGGAAAATGAATTAAGACAGTTTCGAGGACATACAGAAACCCAGCATGTGACTTTCTAAAAGTGCTGTGGCTATTTTTTTTTTTTTTTTTAATGGTTAACCCCAGAGGCAGAGACAGGAAGGAGAGGTTGCGAAGCAGAGGCACACGTGAGGTTGCTGACTCTTCCCTGGCGTCCTGCGGGTTCACGAGCAAGGACTCAGCCACTCGCGCCAGGCAGAAATTCCAGAGCGGCCCAGATCCAGATATACGCCAGACCTGGACCGTGGAAGGAAAAAGAGGCTCTCCTTTTAGAGGGAAACACAGGTACCCACATCCAATCACTCGCCTGCAAAAGGATTCTGATTTGCGCTCCAAGGCCATGTTAGAATTTTCACAGAAAAACCCAACTAGATTCCCAACAGCAAGCTCCTTGTTTCATGTCAATACAGTTAAGGGTAGAGCAGGGCAGGGCCCCAGCATCATGCAACACCCAGATTCAAACCCCGGGGCCGCCCCCGCCATGTACCCTTGGGCAAGTTCCCTAACATTCTTTAGTTTCCTTTAGTTGTATAATGGGGATGATGTAGAAAGTTGCAGTAACAGGTTTACAAATCTATAGAATGTTCTAGAAACTGGCACATAGCAAGAGCCCAACAAGCAAACTCTAATCTGTTTTTTACTTTTGCTACTAATATCAAAGTTCTTTCTGGAGCAGTGAGGCTAAATAAACAAAGCGTTAAGTCCCCACACATAATAAATCCACAAGAATACCTTAAAAATGAGGTATTCCCAATCCTTAACACACACGGGCCATGAAATAACGCCCGCCCCATTTCGTAGCTGGAAGAACTGAAGCTAGACTCACATCTGCACCAGCGCTAATGCCAAGGTTCAAAGCAGAGGGTGAGCAGCCGACAGGAACCATCAATGGAAGGCAGATGAAGAATGCCCCACCATGTTTTCATTCAGTCAAATGGAAGAAAGACCAAAAAAAGCATCCCTTTGACCAAGCTGAGTGGCACATAAGACAGAGGGATTCACAGCTCTGGACACCCTTGTCTGCGAAGAATTTTCTCTTCGCGACAGACTGTACGTTCCTACACGGCAGAGACTATGTCGTTGTACCTAACCATCCCCAGAGCCACGGACACCTCACAGACCCCAAATAAATATTTGATTCTGTGTGACACATTTAAGAGGAAAATAGCTTTGGCTCCCTGGTATCTCCCCTAAAGTGGTTTTTCATTAAAAACAAAAGATATAGTAACATTTCATGTCATTATTATAACAGTCCTTCAGAGATGTTTTTCTTCTGCCTATTTTACAGACAAGCAAACAAAGGACTAGGGAAGCACTTGCTCAAGCTCGTACAGAGTCACTAAGCAACAAAGCCAGGATCCAAAGGTGGGTCTATCTGACTCTAGATTCAAGCTCTAAACCACTTCCTTATTCTTGATATTTCTCGATAGAGCGTGTACATTCAGCAGAGTTCTTAGCTACAAGTAGATGCTCAATTAAGTATTTTTAAAATAGAAACCCAAAAGAAATGGACAACTCAGGTTGTAGCCTCCAGTGCTCACAAAACTCTAGATCGAGCATAGCTGATAACTGTGAATAACTCCTTGCTTGTAGACATTTTATAAAAAAAAGAATTCAGTGCAGGTTTTCGCCCACCCATCTCTGCAAGAAAAAAGCCCAGGAACAAAACCAGTGATGTGGAATGGGCTAGACCTGAAATGTCAAGGTCCAGGTATTACATTAGGCTGCACTAGCAATTTCCAAACCAGGGTCCAGCATCACCAGAGAAAAGGGAGCAGCAGGTCCATGCGGCAATCACCTGGGTGGAGTTCTCAACCATGACAGCTTCTCAGCATCTTCCCAGGGAGGAGTGGAGGCCTCAAGAAAGGGAGGTACGAAGAAAATGCTCTAATGCATCCTCTTAACCACAGCCCGAGCATTTCTCCACCAGAGAGAAACAGCAAGTGCAACAACAGTGACTTCTAAGTGTGGAGGCCGATTATAGCTTTACTTTCAAAAGAGCTTTGATTGATCTTTTTTGATAGACCTGAAATAAATTAAACTAGATTGACTCACTTGAGAATGGACTCTAATCCCTTAGTCAGATCCCGGAGAACTCAAACCAAACCAGCTGTTAATTTAGGCTTTATAAGATAAAGCATGAGAAATCCAAGTTGATGTACCCCAGAGCAAAGCTTACATCATCTCTGTAAGCAATCAACTTACCGCTTCTTTTAGGAACTAATCAGTTCTTGGGTAAGTGGGTGCCAAGTCTGCACTCTCAGAGCGAAACTAGCTCAAAGAAAGGAAGAAAGGCGAGAGAGGGAGAGAGAACCCGAGAAACTGACAGACTCACTCTCCCAGCAAGCTCAGAAGCAGCCCAAGATGTTGTCATTTTGCTTTCTGCAAGTCATCAGTCTTGTGCTACAAAGCTACATGGCTTGACCAGAGCCTAACCACCAAGTGAGAGGAAGCACTGGCACTCTTCATATTTCTTTTAAAAAGGTGGGGAGCAGAATCACCCAGAAAATATTCCCCACTAGTTTTTTTTTATTCCCTCATCTTTGAAGATCACACCGTCCCCTTTATCTCTGCTTCTGGGTGCCTTTGATTTGAATATAGGAAACCCAAGGCTTTCAAGTGGTAGCTGCCCGTGGCACTAAGAGTTAATAAGCACTGCACACCCACGCGGGTGTGCACACACACGTGCACACGCGCACACACACACACTACAGGCTCCTTTCCAAGCTGAGCTCTGCTCACTCACAGGCAGCCCTCCCAACTTCCACTAGCATTGTTTGGAAAGGGATTCCTGTCTTCATCCCAAATGAAGGTGGGTATTCACCTCCAGGGAACCGCACCCACTGCCGCACCACCCCCCAGGCTCGGACACTTGCTTTCCCTTCTGGGGGGAAAAAATACAAGGCTGCCAGCTTCTTGCTGCTAAACAATGTTTCATAGATCACTCTGTTTACCGAACATAAGGGGATCAAGAATTGAAATCCAATTTAAGGAATTATGGTGCCTTCAGACTGTTTTTCCTCAACGATGAAAAAAGACAGGCATGTTGTTTCTGGAAGGAGGCCAGAAGAAACTGATCCTTGTAGTAATACCAGAAAAAAAAAAGAAAGAAATCAATGTATGTGTTTATATATGTGTTGGGGGGAGGGGACAGCTCAAAATAGGAGTTAAAACCCGAATAGCAAGGAATTCGCTTCCTTCCACGAAAGGGTGCTGAAGTTCATTTCAGTCTTATTTTGATATCTATCAGACAAGTAGAATACACTCATCTTTAATTTCTTCTCAGAAGAAGAAATTTAACCAGAGACGTTAAAACCAAAATCAACCACAACATCTGACCACTTGGCCTTCACTAGTAGCAAAATGGACCAAGTACGCAACAGCAGTTTCAACTTGCTGGGATTATAGATGTCATTCCCTTCTCTCTACAAGGAACCACTGCTGTTCTGTACTCCCCACTCGTCACTGTGCTGGGGCTCTTCTGTAGGTCATCCCAATTAATCCTCCAAGACGCCCATTTTACAGATAAAACTGAGACTCAGGGAGGTTAAGTAAGTGGCCAAGGTCCCACATGCAATAAATGGGTATGTCTTGAGAGCCAGGGTAGGTCTCACATCACTGCCAGGACTCCGATCCATCACCCCAGAAGGCCTCCTTGTCCTGGCAAAAACGATGAACTCCAAATAAAACAGCACTCTTGTGGCTGCTAATGGGTCTTGCCGCTGCGTACAGCCTGTGGAGGCATTTCACAGGTGGGCAAACTGAGACCCAGAGAGTAGGTTATCTACAAGCGGATAATTTAGTTGCAGACCTAGCAGTGTTCTGAGTTCCTGGGCCCCTAACTGTCATTATTAAGCTTTGTCCTCAACCTTAATTAATTCTTCCGCGCAGCCATATCCTAGACAAAGTCCTCCCCAGAGAAAAAGGTCTCCTCTCGCTGAAGCTATGGAGGGGTTGAGGGGGTCGGGAGGGGTCTGGTTGGTGGGGGGAGGGAGGACTAAAAGGGGGAGGAAACTGTTAGATAAAATAAATTAAGATATTTCTAACAGGTGTGGAATAAATCATCATTTGGAGGAACTAACCGATTTCAAAGGTGCGGCACCACTCCTGCCGAAAGTCCTTCCATCCACCAGGATGCCGAGACAAACCACCCCAGCCGGGAGAGAAAAGGTAAAGGCCTGCCACAGCCTAAGGCCACTGAAGGGCTACAAAGGTCTGGCCCCTGCCAACAAAAATACCAAAGCTTTCTGATTAACAAAGAAGGCTAAAATACAAGTGCTTTTTTTTTTTTTTTTTTTTTTTTTTAAGAGGAGGGGAGGCGTGGCGGGAAGTCACGAGGCCAGACCACTGCTTTACCCCTTCCCAAGCCAAAGGGGAGTGAGGGCAGAAAAGTCCACTGATGAAGAGTGTTCTCTGACTCCCCATGCATCATCCTCCATCTCTGTGCACGCTGCCCTCGGAGAAGCTCAAGAAAGCTGGCAAGAAGCAGGGACCAGCGCCACGCACTGTGCTTTCACTCAGCCGCCTGCAAATGACAGGGGTCCGGGCTGGACCTCCGGGAACCAAGAGGTGTTAGAGATACTACAGCTGCCATCAAGTCAAGTGGGGAAATCGGTGTCATTTACTTCACCACCACTGAGGACACACGCCTGAGCTCCAGCTCCTTCCTGCATCGCTTTTCTCCAACTTTCAGCTCGACCTGGCCTGAGCTGCCGTCCACTCACTGATGTCTTGCCCTGGAGAGCCCCGCCCCCCATCCCCAGGTAAGGCGCAGCGAGCCAACCGAGCCAACCGAGCGGTGGACAGACACAGGCATGGCCCCTTCTTCTGGCAGCGAGCTTCCAATCACAGGTTCCCAAGGTCTCTCAGCCCTAGGAACCCACTAGCCGCTTGTCTTTGAGGCAAATTGCAGGAGGAGGGGCTGTTGCACGCTTATTACCAGCGCAGACAAACAATAGCCCGGCCACAGCAGCCCGAGGAAACTCCCTCGTAAAGAAAGAAGTAAGTGTTATTAGGTCTGCAAGCCAGGAGCCAGCCCTCTGCCTTTCAAACACCAAAGAGGACGTCTTTTAAATCTATTTTTTTTTTTTTAATGAAGTTCTGAGCCACAGAAATGGGACCAAGGGAGAGAGCAGACACTATAGCTAAAAGGCCACAAATTCCTGTCTTGCTGTCACTAATTTCATGCCCATCAGAAGCCAAGTCCAGTCTCCCCTATAGGTTTTTGTCTGTCCTCCCCAGGGAGATAAATTATGTCACAACAAACTCTTTCCCCCAACACTCTTCAAAAGGTACCCTGGCCTCCTCATTCTCCGCCCACTCCCTCCCAGGAGAAACCGATTATTTGGGGGGGAGGGGGGAGGGGGGAGGGGAAAGAAAACCAAGACAAGAGAGGCCACTTGTCAACTGGGCAAGAGTGGAGGCACGGTGTTGTTGGGGTGACCAACTGTCCCCATCTACGTGGGACTGCTGGGGCTCCTGGGACATCCTGTTGGTCACAGGAATAACCACAACACCCTCCTCCCACACCAAGTGCTAGGCTGACCCCCTCTCGGTAACCTCACAATAACCCGCCCAGCAGGCAAGTCCTATTATTAAAGCCCATTTTTCACAGATAAGGAAACGGAGGCATGGGGCAATTAAGTAATTTGCCTAATTTCAACTTTTTAGCTTTATGTAAAAAAAAAAAAAAATTAATTAAAAAGGTGATGGAAATCAAATACCGGAATAAAGAAAAGTTCATACTTTATGGGGAAATTCTGACCTGGAAAGTTGTTAATGAGCAAAAAATTCTTTCCTGCCAAAGGAGATAAGAGGAGAGCAGGGGAATCAGGGGAAATACACAGAACAGGAAGATCAATCACAAGTTGGTCTAGATGTTTCCAAAATAGTCCTTGGAGGCATTATGTAAGTAACACAGAAAGAGAGAGAAGAAGCCCCAGGTGGGGGAGCGTGTGACAGCTGAGCATCCAGGACAAGAACAATGACAATGGCTCTGCGGCAACTCGCCAGGGATCCGACCACAAGAGATCTACAGCCTCCATGCTCCTTGGGAATGGCAGCCCAGGGCTCCCTCTCCTTGTCGGGCCACTCGGCCTCCCAAGCAGCCAAACTCATGAGCTGTGATGGCAAATGCAAACCACAAACCATGAACCAAAGCAGAAGTCAGACCCAAAGATAAAAATCCACTCACACGGAAAAAGAAATGATAACAGAACCACGGAGGCCGAAATCAAAACCGTATCTGCTTTGCATGAGGTGTGTGGTTTGGGTGCACACTTTCTCCACGTCGGCGCTTCGGTTCCTGGCCACATGTAAGTCCCGGGGGGGGGGCTCCTTTCTCGTCCGTGTAAACCAGGGGCCTGCGGACGACCAGCCAGGCCAAAAACCCCAGGAAGGGTGGAAGAAGGAAGCCCCAAACAAATCTCAACTCATTACTGTTAAATAACAGTCGTGGACGGCAGGGGAGACCCACCCCAAGCTACAAAAACAACTCTCTGGGTGCGCTTCTTCCTCAACTCTCCTAAAACGACAAAATCAGGTCAGAAGTAACAGGTCTGCAGAGGAATGACAAGTCCATTAACATTTATTTTCTGACGGAGATAAACTGCCAAATGTAAACCAACTGAAAAGCGACCTAGGCAAAAGAGAGCTTTCTTTGTTTTGTTTTGTTTTGTTTTGTTTTGTTTTGTTTTGGTGGGGGGAGAGGGTGGGGAGGGGTCCATCCTCTCCCAAGGAAAGAGGGCTACCACATTACTGGCCTTTTCCTCACTACAGAATTCAAGCCCTGAGTGTCAATTCTTTGGAAACAAATCGCTTCACAAAGCAGGTCTTCCTTCTATGGGGAGATGTTTGTCATCTGCTTTCACTCACCATTATGAAAATGTGACAACAGTGACAAGTTTTTTTAAAAATACAAAACAAAACAGGGTGCATAGAGCACGCTGGGAGTTTGGTAAACACATCCCTTATTGAGCGGCATTTCCAAACCTTCCTCTGGATTCTCTTTCAAGAAAAATGTCTGCATACCCTAGGTCGATGAGGGCTTTTTTAGAATTAACGGGGAAACTCTTGGCTTCTTTGGCAATGATTAAGAAACAAAAGCCGCTGGATTATGGAAGAAAAACTAAGCAACTGAAGACTAGAAGGAGGGAAGAGGGGAGGTTTGGTTTTGATTTTAAGGATAAGAATTAAGTTCAGAGCTTTGCGAGTCCTGAAACAATTCTGAATTGAGTCTTATAGATTCCATACATCAATAAGCCCTTATCTAGAACTTGATATCATAGGGAAGCTAATTTTTTTTAATTCTACAGAAAATAATTTATTTTAAGCTAAAGAGTTGATACTATCTCACTATTTCAGTAGGTCTTTTGCTATATGTTTACTACCTCTTAGGATCTAATTCAAAAGGACAAAAATTCCTGTTTGCACACATTCCTTGCAAGATTTCAGCTCTGCTAGAATACCAGAAGGTAATAAGTTAATCAAGAAAGCAACCCTCCAGGGCTCTGAACAGATTCATCCCTAACACATACAGGTCATTCTACCCACGAAGTGGATTGCTTTCTTTTCCTTTAGAGTCTGTTCTCCAGAAACCCCCATAATCACTGCCTGCTCAATTCACATGGTCTATACCACAAGCTCAGGAGTATAAATCTGATAACTGCTTTTAAGCCTACCCAGACAGAGCCCCCCATAAAACCCATGGGCCACAAGAGATGCTCCTTCTTCCAAAGCAAAGATCTTCAGGTTCAAACAATATTTCTTCTGGGTTCCAGTTTAATCGCATTACTTCCTTGTTCTGAACTGGAAGTTGACCATCAGGCAGGTTAAATTTAGGGTTAAGTGTGCTGATGGTTTTTCTGGCAAGAGTAGATTAAATTATCCCAAAGTGTTTTTTACCTAGATTCTATCAGTAAACTAGGTTGGAAGAGTTTACTATTTTGTAAATATTACAAAATATTTTGTAAATATATTTTACAAATATATTTGTATTTGTTACAAATCTGATTCTCAGCATTCAGTGTTGAATCATTACTGGAAAGTCTTAATTTTTTCTTTTTAATTATCATCCCTTTTTCGGTTTTTCAATGGAGTTGAAAGCTGGAGAAAGCCAGAAAGGAAAATCCCAACAAATCTGTCTCTAGGAGAAAAGAACTGGCCTGGAGTAGACGCTAAATGTACACCACAAGCCCATACAATGAACTGTACCCCAATTACAGAGAAAAACTCAGGGCTGTAACCTTCATTCACACCCAGCATTCCCAATGGCTAGATTTATGGGCACTGGGGGCAAAAGTGCATAACCATGAATTTCTTGGCAGTCCACTGCCAAGTTCCTCATGCATTCTAGTCTTTAGATTCTCCTTGCAACAAGCCAAGTCTCCAAGTCCAGTCCATTCCACAAAAGAAAAGAAAGAAAATGCCCAAGCCAAAAGGGGGAAAAAAAAAAAAAAAACCCACACAGACAACTCATTAAGTGGCTTTATCAGCACCTTCCAAAATAAAAGGAAGTTACTGTCTTTTAAAAACATCCTTAGCAAAACCAACAACACAGAAACCTTAATAAAAAGTAAAACTGTAACTTTTCACATAAAATTGTAAAATTCCTGAGAATGTAAACTCCTAGGAATTGATCCGATGAAACTGGGATCCTAAGGTCTTTATATACCCTAATGAGTCTGAGGTGTAGGAAATACCAGCATTTAGCACCAAAAGTTACTTCTGCAAAGTTCAATGTTTTCATTCATTTAATCAGTATATATTAACCATCCACTACATGCAAGGCTGGGTCACTGCTCCCTAGTTATCTTACAAAAAAAAAAAAAAAAAAATTACATAGACAAAACCCTCCAAACTCTCTTCCAATTATGCATAATATTATATATTATACATTTCAGAGTAATCATCCCCTTTTAACTAGGTTCTGATAGAGAATCAAATGCCCCAAGATTATCAGTTTAAATGAAGCTGCCCCTTTTCTCTCTCTCTTTTCAATCCTCAGTAAGCAAAAATAAAGAGCATTTCCTAGGCCTCGTGTCACAGGCTTGGAAAAAGCCAGAAGGGTATCTGGAATGGAAACACAGAAGAGGAACCTCGAATTTCCTTCATGTTTTGGACTGTCAACAACACTGAGGGAAAACACCTTCTTCATTTCTGCCTCATATGTTCTCCTTATTGGTTCATTTACACTGGGCCGCTCTCCTAGCAGCACTCAGTACATCGTTTTGTCATTTTTGCTCTCCCCCGCCATTAGCGCAGGCTCCTGAGCCCACACCCCAGCGGCCTCCCCGGGGCAGCAGGCAGCCCAGGCGCATCCCTTTCCCCCAGGTGGTCCCCCCTTTGACTAATGTTCACCAACACTCATACATCATTCCCAAATTGGTCCAAATGAATTAAACACAGCTCTGCTTAACATTACGAGATTTAAATGGATTTTCTCTCTACAGGTCTGCCCCATAATTGGGTTTATCCATCTTGTTGAAGTACAGTTTACACTTGCTAACATCACGCCAATTCAAGCTACATTTTCTGCTCCAGTGGCAGGAGCAAGGCAGATTTGTCATCGGATCATAACAGGTAATTCAAACAACAATTAGTTTGATGACGGCCCGTATGTCAATGTCTGTTCCCCAGCAGTCCGGCTCACACCCGATGTTCTCTGTTCCTCAAGATGAATTGTCTTCACAATTCTTCAATTTCAATCACCAACAATGCTTCCCGAATCAACTCAGAAACTATCACAAGACTCTCTTCCCTATGGGGCAGCCTCACCGAAGTTCTGGTGAAAAGAATTCCCCAGTCCCCCCAGGCTGGGTCACCAACACACACACACAAACACACACACACACACACACCCGTCTCCCAGTCGTGGACAACTTCTGATTTCCAACCAAAGCTATTTATTTGGGTGTCTCATCTCATCCTCAAAATGCCGGGAGGCACAGGTTTGGGAATAAAAAGGAGTGAATTTGCTCGTGCAGGTTCATTTAACCACAAGTAGGAAAACACTTGTTTACATTTTTTTGAAGTTCCCTACAGGAATAAGTAACAGTTGACACAGTCTGAGAATACAATATGATCCAATGGGGGACACTACTTATCCTTTTAAAATAAAAGCTAACATTGCTTTTAAAAACCAACTAACTGGGGCGCCTGGGTGGCTCAGTGGGTTAAGTCTCTGCCTTCGGCTCAGGTCATGATCTTGGGGTCCTGGGATCGAGCCCCGCATCGGGCTCTCTGCTTAGCGGGAAGCCTGCTTCCCCCCTCTCTCTCTGCCTGCCTACTTGTGATCTCTCTCTCCAATAAATAAATAAATAAATAAAATCTTTAAAAAAAAAAAAAAACTAACCTCCAAGCATTTGAAAATTAGGAGACAATCATATAAATATGTTTTATGTATTTATATATATATTTATTATATACTATATATTTATATTACATTTATATATATAGTTTGTTACATAACATATCAAGTTATGTATTTTTATATTACATACATATGTTAGAAAATACAGAAGAGTCCAACCATGGTTAACCATTATTTGAGTGATGCCACAGTCCGTGACACAGGGTGCAAACAGATACAGCGAGGACAGCTGAGGTCAGGCTGAGAGATACCAGGGAAAGAAGGTCAACTTAGCAAAGGGGTTGAAGGTCCATTTCAAATTACTTCCCTGAGTACAAAAGATAATAATTATATACATCCTCTCTATAATATAGAGGATATATATCATTTTATATATGGATATATATTTGCCCATCATGTTATAAAGGGGCTATTAAGAGGAAAATGCAAACAGCTGCCTCTAGTACATAGTCACCCAACCCACTTGTGTCCTCTGTCCCTTTCTGCCCTCAGCCTGCACTATTTAAACACATACACACCCCCGGTTGTCCACGTGCAACGTCCTAGGCGTTTCTGCAAGGTGCTCTAGGGATGTGAAGGTGAGAAAGACACAATCTCAGAAGGGCTTAGCTTCTAGTCAGATGTTACAAGGACCAAGCAGAATTTTGAAGTGACACAAGAGAAACGCAAGCGGCAACCAACAGGAGTCATAAATCTTTGTTACGCAGCAAAGATAGTCCAGGTTATCAAATTTATCATGTGTGAGGTTTCTGACAGGAAGTAAAAAATATACAATGCGTGTCGGGCGCAGCCGTATTCTAAACCTGCAAACAGGGACCTCACACAGTTCTTGGCAGAGGAAAGAGCGGCCTGTATTTTTCAGGGCTCTTCTGTGCACGCTTGCCTGCCCACACGCTTGAGCTCTCATTCCTTCTCCCAACTGCCTTCTGCAAACAGGTACAACCACGATCCCCATTTTACAGGTTAGGAAACTGAGGCCTGATGGAACTAGGACCCAAACCCAGGTTATGGAACCTGCCAGCAGCAGGAGCTGAACCCATCCACTTCCTCTTGTACCTGGTCCCTTTCAAACTCAGAGGTCCTACCAGCAGAGTCTCGGTGGCAGGGCGCATGCTTCCAACTGTTGTACTAAACCTCTGGTTCTCAACGGGGGTGGTGAGGGGACTGGACTCCCAGGGGACATTTGGCAAGGTCTACAGACATTTTTAACAGGTGCCAGTGGCAGGAAAACAGTAGAGGCCAGGGATGGTGCTAAACACACATCCTACAACGCACAGGGCAGTCCCCTGTGAGATGAGAACTTTCTGGCCCAAGTAGTCAACAGTGCTGAGGTGGAGAGACATGGCCTGAGCCATCCCATTACGCCCACCCCCACCACCAGCCTATGGCAAAGAGACGGCCATTCCCAGTGCAGGCCTCCGTCGGTGGAGAATCTGGCATAACCAAGTATGGTTCCAGGTGCATCGCTTAAAAACCAGGGGTTTTATGAAGATACTTCTAAGTGTCCACAAATGTTGGATTCTAACGTTTCTTTCTAGAACATGTTACAGACATAAAGCTATATAGTACATGTATCTGCTTTTAAACTTTATATAGTTTTAATTTATAGTATTTATACTATAAATTTATAGTATATAGTAGTATAGTATATATTAATATAGTATTTATAGTATTATAGTATTATTATAGTATTTATACTATAAACTTATAGTATTATAGTATTATTTATTTATAGTATTATTCACCAAATTTTAAGCACACTGAGAGCCACTCAAAGGTTCTGGTGGAACCTTCAGGAGTAATGGACTGCTGCCACGTCTTCTTGAAGGATGTGCTGAGATTTCAAGGTAAATCATTAAAAAAAAAAATCGCAACCACTTATCTGTCCAATCAGGATTTGATATCATGCCACCAAACCAAACGCCAGAGACAAATTAAGTGCTAAGCTTGACAAGGCTGCACATGCAAGCCACAACCCACTTACATATTTCTGTGCTTCAAGGCACCTGGGTGGTTCAGTAGGTCAAGGGTCTGAGATCTGCTCAGGTCACGGTTCTGGGACAGAGCCCCGAGTAGGGCTTCCCATTCAGCAGGCAGTCCGCTTCTCCCTCTGCCACTCCCCCTGCCCACCCCCTGCCTCCGACCCATGCTCCCTGTCTCTAACCTTGTCTCTCTTCCTTCATATAATCTTTTTTTTAAAAAAAGAAATTTCTGTGCTTCACTAAACATAAACAGCCTCATGATTCTCAGGAACTTTTTAAAAAGTATGATAAAGCGGGGCGCCTGGGTGGCTCAGTGGGTTGGGCCGCTGCCTTCGGCTCGGGTCATGATCTCAGGGTCCTGGGATCGAGTCCCACATGGGGCTCTCTGCTCAGCAGGGAGCCTGCTTCCTCCTCTCTCTCTGCCTGCCTCTCTGCCTACTTGTGATCTCTGTCAAATAAATAAGTAAAATCTTAAAAAAAAAGTATGATAAAGCACAACCTCTCAAACAGTTACCGACAACCTACAGCCAGCTGATGGCCACGGATCAGACGTCTCCACTACTTGCTATGGCCCCTCCGAGGCCCACACGTGGCTGATGGAGAGCTGTGTTCATCCTTTTGGGTTGTTGCAGTCCAGGACTACCAGACCCTCCCTTTGCATCCTTACCAGCTCACATACAAGCCAAGCCACGCAGGCCAGGCTGGAGGGGCCATAATGGGGTGGAGAATGAACAGATACAAATACCTCAACTCCTACAAATACAATGATACAATTAGAACACTTAGAAGTTAAAAAAAAAAAAAGATATAAGTAAAAGCCTTAAAGCAAGATTGTTTTCTTGTATCTGGTCAACATAATACAATTGCTATGAGCTTGAAGGAGATGGTAACTTCTTGAATGACAGACTGACAGACACACAGCCACGCTGGCCTCCCTGCATTCTCACCTCAGCCCTGCCTCCACCCAGCCGCCGGCCCTCCGCCCTCAGACGAACGAATCACCTCTTTGTACCTCATTTTCATTGCCTTTCAAAAGAGACCTCAGGGGCCCCTGGGTGGTTTCAGCTCAGGTCATGATCTCAGGGTCGTTGTGAGATCGAGCCCCCAGTCAGGCTCCACAGTCTGGGTGGCCTGCTCAAGATTCTCCCTCCCAACCCCACTCCTCTGCCAGCTTGTTCTCTCCACAAATAAATAAATAATTTTTTAAAACAGGGATGTCCAGGCCCCAATCCCTAAAGATCCCAATCCAGGCGGGCTGGGGCAGAGCCTGATCATGGTTTCTGCTGCTCCCCTAGGGACTGTGACATGCAGCCTCAGTCAGAGGGGACCAGTGCCCTAGCCCAGATGTTCTCAGAGCGCTCTAGCCAGATGGGGGCATCCACATTACCTGATACCCTGTGAAAGCTGCAAATGTCTGGACCAACCCCAGACCCACAGAACTAAAATTGGGGGGGAAGGGGCTATATTCTACATCTAACCAAGGTGCCCTCCAGGTGATGCTTGCTCAAGTCTGTGAAACACTGAGCTGGCCTAATGAACGGGAATCTTCAAGGAGTGAAACCTAGGATTCTGTATTTTCCAGCAGTTCCCAGCTCTGATTCCTTCGTGTACAGCCCGGAGAGCTGGTCAGTGGCCAGTGACTTAAGGAAACCCCGGGACCCTCGAGCATTATCTTCCGCAGACAGCAGTTAGCATAACGCTGTGTCGTGTATAATCTCTCTCCCTTCTGACTGCTGGGGTCTGAATCCTAATTCCTTGATCTTAGGCAAAATATCTGTGGTATCCGAATTTACAAAATGGGAGATAATGATGCTAATAAGAGTAACTACATCTTTTGGGTTTCCTTCTGTGTTGTTATGAAGAATCAATAAATAATTCATATGCGGCACTTAACACCAGACCCAAGGCATCAGGAGAATTCAATAAAGCGTAAGCTGCTATTATTATCAACTGTTGTTACCGCCTTTGGCCCCGAAGACCAGGCACATTATCGTCCGAGCTACTCTTGCATAAACAAAAGAAATGCCTCTTTTTGAGGCTTGCGAAGTATCTGGCTCTCTTCACAGAACCATGGAGAAGCAAAGGCCTAGAGCTCATCTGAACCTCCAGGCGATCTAGTTTCTCACTCAAAATGAGAAAAAGTTATCCCAATTGAGCACTTGGCCAGCCCTCAATTTTAAGCTGGCGCTGAGCAGCCAATAAATGATCGACTGATTGATTTCAAAAGACTGTAGGGCAGCAATTCTCAAACTGAAATAGGCTGAAAATCCAAACTCTGATTAAAAATGCAACTCCCAGACCGCACCCAAAGCCTGCTTGGTCAGACCCAGGGAAACGGGGTGCTTACAAATCAGCATTGAGAACATCACTAGAATTTAAGTTCCATTGGAACAAGGGGGTTTTGTCTGTTTTGCTCACTGCAAATTCTGCAGGGGCCTGGCACACACTAAATGTGCCATAAATATTTCTGAATGAATGAATGTATATTCTGAGGTATGGACTTCAAGGAGACCATTAGCCTACACCTCACCACTGCAGCAAATGAATGAACCTTCTGAATAAGAGACCTGGCATCCAGAGGCTTTGTCAAACTACCCTGGTGAAATGCCATCCGTGTCTCCTGCGTTCTCCCAGGTACCTGCACGCGCACACACACTTCACTCTCCGCTGGCAGGCAGCAGGCAGGAAAGCAGGCAGGAAATCCCGCAGCCAGGTGCGGCAGGCGGAGTGACGGAAAACTGAGGCAGCGAGTACACTAAGAACCACAGTTGTTTCTGGGAGTCCCCCCACTTAGCCCGGATCTGCCCCTGAACCAAATCGTCCTGAGAACTGAAAGGCCGTGGGACCCATGGCAAAAGGACAGGCCCAAAACACAAGAGACCGTCATCAGACACGGGTACTGACCTCTGGCCATTTTCATCACAAATGCCAAGGGTCCACCTACACAAGGAGGTGGGCTGCAACCCGCAGGACGTCTGGAATCTTAACTTTAAAACATGGACGAGACTAAATGTCAAGTTCACATCGAGGAATAAGGGGCCAAGAGGGGGCCAGGACACTCTGAAGTTTCTATCTTTGCCTCCTTGACTTCAGAAAGCTCCGCTGGCCCTGGAGGAGGGTCCTTGGGGCCTTACTGAGTCATGGCAGGTGAGCGTTAAGACCAAGCAGAAGGGATATGCTTTGGTAAAGCTCAGATGCGAACTTGCAAAAGCCTGAGGACAAGAGGCAGAGCAACACCCACTGCAAAGTCTCTGCAGCTCAGCTGTGTAAACAAATGAAATGGTCCATTTCTTCTGGAGCCTCTCCTGGTTGTCTTTGTGCACACACACAAACGTGTGTGTGCACACACATGCACACGTGCGCGCGCACACACGGACAAACCACTTCACATCTTAAAAGAAAACAACCATGAAAGGTCTACACAGTTTGTTTTTGCTGTGTGTGGAGTTATTTTTTCCTAAATCACATCTGACTTGGTGTTAAAACATCAACCTTTGGCCAAAATACTCTTAAAACAAAGGCTTAATTGGTTCTGAAGTAGCCCTTCTGAAAACCAAGGGAAATCTCTTCTGCGGGTCTTGACCTTGATGACAACACTGCTCTTCAGGCTGGAATAATGATGAGTACAGGCGTCTCCAAAGAGCTGTCTTCGGGGAGGCACGAGGGAGGCCCAAACACTCATCCACCTTCTCTGGGAAGCGCCTACAGTGTGCGAGTCCAGCTCTGCATTCTGCCTGCAAAACCTTCCCAGGTTAATGGAGACAGTGGGAGGAGTTCCTAGGAACTGGGGCCAAAAGCCAAGGGGCTGTGTGAGGGCGAACTGGCCTCCGACCACACCTAGCTCACTTTACCCTCTCCTCCTCTGTATCACCCACACACCCAGAAACACTCAGCCAAGGGCACTTTGGTGACGACACCTGAAATCCGGCATTCAACCCTCTCTCCAAAGATAGATGCAAAGCTAAACACTCACTGCCCCGTGTCTCCCCAAGGCCACTCTTGGATACGAAGAACAGAAATGGACACACATATTCCTCCAAAGGATGGGGGTGAGAATGTTACTAGGATCTTATTCATAACAGCAGAAAATTGGAGGCAATCCAAAAATCCAATAACACAGAAAGGATGTGTGCATTGTGTCATACTCCTTGTTGAATACTAATGGCAATTAAAAAAAAAAAAAGCTAACTCTTGCTACATACAATCACAGGAATATAACTCAGACAGAATGCTGAGTGGGGCCAGACATGAGACAATCCATTCTGTACAATCCCATTTCAATGAAACTAAAAAACAGGTACAACGAACACATGGCAATAGATAAAACTGTTCCGTGGTGAGATTTCGGAGTGGTGTGGGGGTAAGAGGGCAGCATGGAAGAGGGGGTAGGCAGACGACTGGGACAGGAGGGAAACAAGCGAGACTTCTGGGAAGTTGGAAATATTCTCTCTGGGGCCAGCAGACTACAGCCTGTGGGCCAAATCCAGCCATCGTCTGATTTTATAAATAAAGTTTTATTGGGACAAGGCCACATCTATTCCTTTAGGTATTATTTTCAGTTGCTTCTACACCACAATGGCAGAATTGAGTCACTGCCATAGAGACGATACGGCCTGCAAAGCCTCAAATATTTACTAACTGGCCCTTTACAGAAAAACTGTTCCAACTCCACAAGATATATTGGTCAGGGAGATGGTTCATGCACGCTCACGGTGTAAAAGTCCATCCATCTCTCCATTAAAGACCTGTGTACTGTACTATGCTTACATCATACTTCAGTCCAACTTTTAAAAGTCAGTGGAACCAAATAACTATGTCTTTTTTTTTTCTTTTAAGGTCTGTTAATGGCCATTCCAGTTCGATGTGTGCTAACTGCTTCGGGAGAGTAGGGCCATTTGTGTTGCTCTTGTCTTTTCAAAGCTGAGAGTTGTTCGGAAATGGTCAAAAGTGGGGGAGATCTCCAAACGGCAATGGATACTGTGCCCAAACTTCTCCCAAGAACAGGACGTGGCCGAAGACTCACTCGGAGGTCATTCATATAAACGGTGACCTTGGCCAAGGCCTGAGACCGCAGGGGATGGGAAAGGAAAGGGGTATGGGTCCCATGTGATGCAAGGTGTCACACTACCCGTGTTTATTTTAGGATGAGGCTTAGGAGGGCAACAAGCTCAGCTCATATTGAGATACAGTATTTATTAAGGTGAAGCAGTTTTAAGTTTCCAGGGAAAGAAAATTCTGCTCCAACAATCACACTGCATGTAAACCTTATGCTGGAGGACGCCAAGGGAAACCATCAGCTCTGTTCTAGCCCAAAGCAGTACCGTCCTCATCTCTATGCCCCACACTGCACTCAGGCTGCCACACACATGGGGAATAATTCTGCGTCCGAGATTTCCCCTTTTCTCCCTTTGCTTCTTCTGGTTTCTGCCACTTATCCTTTGATGATCAAACTACAATTACAGCTAGATGCCACTTGGCTTGGCCTCCTCCCGGTCCAGCAGAGATTGGGGGAGAATGAACTCTGAGAGCATGCCAGTGCTGGGTCTCTAATAAAATGTCTCTCTGTTTGCCCCCATGGGCATCAAGCCTTTGCAAACAGAACCAGGAGAGAACAATACTACCTGTTCATGGAGAGATAGTAATGGTTTCAGTCCTCCAAACAATGAGGTCTGTAATTTACCCCATCTTCCTCCTGAGAAAGAGCTTCACATGGCCTGCACTGTGCCAGGGGGTTTGGAGAAAGCCGACCTGCTCGGTCTAACAAGGGACGCTTCAGCAGCGGGTGTAAAGACACAACAGCTGCTCTGGTCTCCGCTGGTCTCCCAGTGACATGGCCCCAGCCAGCATTTCCACACCAAGATAGGGATCACTATGCTATTCAACCTCAACAATTCCCACACCCCGGGCAACATGATTTTCCAGCACTCCACTGGATGTAGCAGGCCTCAGGACACTTGTCTGTGCTTCCCTCCACCCATCAAGACTTGGGGTTTGGGCTTGCTCCCCATCTAACCAGTTTCTGGAAGCAAGGCTCACTACGCAACTAATCAAAAGGAAGAAGGGTCCACGAGGAAATGCGCCGGCAGGAACAACTGCACAGCGAGTTCAAGACATCAGGCTTGAAAACATTTGGGGTGAAGGGGTAAAAATCAAGATCGCGTTTTCCCCCTCAAAGACACAGAGAGATTGGCAGCATGCTGCAGACGTACATAAAATATTTTAAAAATAAGTTCCTGTTGCCTTGAAGTAAGTACAAAAATATTGGGGAATCCTCCGAACAAAAAATGTCTGCAAGGCCATACTGTGCACTAGGGGAAGAATTCACAGTTTAGCTGGGGCACGTGGCTATGTCTTATCCAGGAAGATGAAGATTTGAAACAGCAGAGCTACCAAGACGCGATGTGCTCTAGTTTGGTGAGACCGCACATACACACACACACACACACACACACACACACACACAATCTGCCAGGGATGACTACAAGATAAAGTGCAATGGAACAACAGAAATTATTCAACCAACTGACATCAACTTCCAAGAAGAGAAGACCTGGAGCCAGAATCCAACATCACAGCAACAGGTTTCAAAAGCCTCTCTTCAAAGGGTTAAACCAGAACATGCAAGGAGTTTCAGAACCATGAGTTACACCATGTGTAACATCCATCCTGGCAAAGCCAGGCAAAGCAGACGGACAAAAATTATATTAGTCTGCTCTCCCTCCACTACTGCATTCTGTTGGCACCAGTTCAGCTCCGAGTCTATATTAGTCCGTGATTTGTTTAGCCTTTGGATTTAAGAGAATGGAAGTACTACGTGAGCAGGAAACAGGACACTCATCAGAAGCTGGGATCTGTCACCTCTCCCTTCCAGCACTTTTAATGACATATATCAACAGGTCCAAGAGAAATCAACATTTCAGAACGATCAGGTCAAAAGCGATATTCTTAGCACCACTTAACACGATTTGGGTCCACCGGAAACAACTCTCTGGCTGTCACAACCTCCTCTCCCTCTCCACCCCCTCCCTTGCCCAATTCTTCCAGTTCACAGTTGGCCACCTCATCTCACACCCAATTGAAGATTCTTCCCTAAGCCAAAAACAAGAGCCAAGCTGGGGTGTGTGTGCCCATTACTCCTGACCAAGAAACCTAACAAAAACCACCACAGGCTCCTCTTTCTTTCCATAATCTTTAAATCACTTTGGTAGCATTTCTGCTCGATTCTTTGCTTCCCACCTCCCCCACTGAATCAACCACCACCAGCACCATCATCACCATCACCACCATCATCATCACCAACATTGTCATCACCACCATCATCATCATTGTTCCCATCGCCACCATCCCCATCATCACCATCATCCCCACCATCATCACCACCATTGTCATCACTACCAATATCACCACCATCATCCCCATCACCACCATCATCATCATCATCACCACCATCATCATCATCACCATATCCCCATCATCACCATCATCACCGTCATCCCCATCAGCACCATCATCATCCCCATCACCACCATCACCACCATCATCATCATCACTATCATCACCATCATCCCCATCACCACCATCATCATCACCACCATCGTCATCATCCCCATCACCAACCACCATCATCCCCATCACCACCACCATCATCATCATCAACTAGATTGGGGGAAGGGGCAGAGAATAAAAGACACAAGAGACCTACATATTGACAATTCAAGCTTCAGGATCTCTTGCATTTCCTACCTGAATTGCAATCTGGTGTTCAATCGTTTTGTACGCAGAGTAATGTGTGCTCCCGGACTGAAAATGGAGCTGTAGAAAGAAACCAAATCAAAGCGTTCTGCTTATGTCACAAACTACAAGAAAACATCTTAAGCAGTTTATGAATAGCAGACAAACCTTCCTAGATTGAACTGCAGCCTTGGCATTCAATCAAGACCTGAGTATTTTTATTTGTTGCTATGGATAAGATGATCACAATAATCTAAGGTAAAGTTTAAAAAAAAAAAAAAAGCTCCTATTCAATAAGCAAAAGGGAGAGGGAGGGGGCCAGGAGTGAGAATCAATGACATGAAAAGGAAAGACGGATGCCCATTAAAACATAAAGGACGCCAGTGTGCTGCGCAGGATGCTGCAGAAAAATTAACTGTGTGCTGCAAAAGTCATCAGAATTGCGACACGTAGGCAAGAGGAAAGGTTGTGAGAAAGGATTGTGAGCAGCCACGAGACTACAACAGGTACAAGCTCCCCACCATTCTAACCACGGGACACTTGCTCCTATAAACACAATTCTATTTTGGGGGAAACGAATGTGGCAGGCAGAATTCAGGGGTCACCAGAAGCCTTAATACATTCTCTTGCAATGACTAAGCTATCAGCCCCAGAACACCTCTCTAGCCTGCACTCTAGGAATCCACACTTCCCCAAGGAGGGAGCCAGCCAGGGCCAAAGAGCCACCGAGTGTTCTAAGGACCACCCAATCAGTGGACCCTGGGTGAATGCTGGTCCCTGGCTCCCTCAGACTCTGCACAACGAGGTGATGTCCCTCCTGGGCCTTTTGCCCTGCAATCCTACGGACTCTTCCTCAAAGACGTGAGCCGTCCCCAAACAGGAGAGAAAGCTGAGCTTCCCCACCAAGTTCTCCTTTCCCCAAAAAATACTCATTGACCCTGGGATCCTACAGATAGGCAAAACAAACACCATCTGCTGGTTTATCTTAAAAACAATACAACAATCACTAAAGGATCTCAACGGTATCTGAAAATGTATTTCAATCTGCAATTTAGGAACAAATGAGGAGGAATCAGATGGCCCTGGGAAATAGCTGCCCATTCCTCTCATGGCAATGGGCATCCGTGAGATTCCAAACCACTGCTACTCCTACTGCTATTCCTGCTCCGATCCAGAACACTTCTCTGCCAGAACACTTCTCTCTTATCATGACAAAGTGTAATCTAGCTTGCAAGGGGGCTTCAGATCCCATCATTTTCTATATTGGTCCTTACATGAAAAATCATTCAGTCCACACAGGTTTTGGGGAAGAAAAAAAAAAAATGAAAGAAAAAAATAAAAAACAAAGAAATTCACAGAACTTTTGAACCAACTCAAAATAAACACAACACAGAAGTGATCAAATTTTAAAAGTCTACATTTTTATTGCTCGTGGGAAAGGCTCTAAGTCCCCACTTTGGCATACAGTGGGCTCGGAGATCACTGTCTACATATGAGTCTGTCTGCCCCCAAAACATATTAATCAAGGTTGAAAGGGGGCACGATACAGATGAGGCCAAAAAATATTTTTTTTCTCTTACCTGTCAAAGCGCAGTGATTGAACCGCACTCCCCAAAACAACACAAGATGCACCCAGAGCAAGTGGAGATAGTGCCCCCTCCAGCCTGCCCCCAACACACTCAGAAACAGTTCACCGAAGTGAATCGCAGGAAAAGATGAAATTGCATGCTTTGCCCCCCTGCCCTTTCTGTGAAAACTGTCAGTCAGGAAACAGTGATTGCACTAATTTGTGTGACAATTCCCCATCATCTTAAAACAACTTTTGTGCTAGGGACAGGTTCCTCTGCGAGTTTGGAATTCTTGGCTGGAGAGCGGCTCTTGGGGAGGAGGGGTGGGGTCCTCCTTCTAAGTCAAGAGGCAACAGTAACAACGTGTCCCCCTTTTCAGCAGGGTTTTATTCTCCTCTTTTCCAACTGCCTGATTCAGAGCTTAATGGAAACTTGTCCAAGCTTTTCTTCCCACAAACCCTGCAGAGCCCCTAGGCAATCTGTACTCAGGGTAACCACAGGAATCTCAGATTGTCAATTAAAATTGAATGGACACCTGATAACTCAGGATATGTCGTGGAAACAAAATTTCATATAATCACAGTCTTATGAATAAATTAATGAAACTGTGGCTAATCCAAATTCAATTTTCACTTGTCCGGTTCCATTCTTAATCCTTGCGTCCAATCACCACCCGGACAACACAATCCCAGAGAGAATGCTGCAATTAAAAGAGTAAAAATGCAGCTGCGAGGTCCTTAGGAATCTAGCTGGACCAAGTTAATTTAACAAGCACACACACACACACACACACACACACACACACACCATCCTAACACCCCCAAGTAATGTGACTTCCCTGCTCAGGTGTCTAGCCACACAGAACCACCTGGACCAGCTCAGAAATACACACAGCACAACCTCCAATCAGATCTTCGCTCCTAGCCAGTAATCACTGTCTTGGGACCCACCTGGAGCTAAACCTCCCCGAGCTACAGTGACAAAGACTTAGAATAATTTTCTTGTTTCTCCTTTGGGTTTCCATGCCCTCTTTTCCCAAAGACTAGTTTCTTAAGCACAGACTTTCTAAGGCTTTATGCTTCTCCGTAAAAAACAAAGATGCCTTGTTCGTTATAGTTTAGCTTTTTAAGACAAAGACAAAATACAAGGACCCAGAAAAACTTGGCACACGGAATTTATTTCTCTCTCTGTAAAAAAACATCTAAGGAAGGCAAGGACAAGAGATGGCACGGTTTTTTGTTTGTTTTTTGTTTTGTTTTGTTTTGTTTTCCCCAGAAGATGAGGGGAGGGAGGTGGAGAGATCCAGCACAAGGCTCACCTGAGTTCTAGAAGCAGGCTGCCACAGGCTCCCACCCCTGGGGCCACCCTGCCCCTGGTCACCCGCAGCAGCCCGCGTCACTTCCTTCCGTCACTTCCTCCGCCAGCAAGCGTAGCTGTTACACCATGGACATGCACCATGTTCCCGTCATGGCGCCTCCCTGGGGTGCCACCAAGTGAGAATTCCAGGGCCCTTTCCAGTTAATTCCTTCCCGTGAAACTTCCAACAAAATAAACCTTCCCTTCCTGTGTGCTTGTCTACAATGGCCAAGCCCACCCACCTACCCGAACACCCCCAGATGATCTGGCCTTCACTTGTCCAGAGGAAGAACCACGAAGATGGGGTGATGCTTGGCGCAGGTTTGCACAATTGCCCAGCAATTAAAAAACCAACAATTGACAATTAACTCCTTCCCATATTATTACCATATCTTGATGTCTCCTGTTTTATTTCTAATCACTACTACTGGCTCTTAATTTGATGTTTCAGATACAAGACATCAGAGATATCCAGAGACGAGAGAAAAAGGAAAACTACTTTCACAACCACAGAGGTCTCCGCCACAAAGGGGACTAAATAGAAAGTAATTTAAATGCTGTGCTGGTTTTTCCAACACTAAGTGAACTTCCAGTGCAATAAAGACTAATTTTTTAGACCTATTCATTCCACTAAATTGGGAAGAGGTGGAGCCTATGCTTTATTTTCAGTTTTATGAATCACCTGGCCTTCTTTCTTATTTCAAGAAAAAAAAATCCAGATTCATTCCCCTTTTAAAAGGTTTTGGCCTGGGGGATTTGGGGTCCACTTTTACCCTGTAGCTCCCACCAGGAGCCGCCCGATGTTTGATTCCCACATCATTACCCTAAAAGACAGCATATGTTTGCTGCTGTTCATACATCCAAGAGTCTTTCTTAGGTCATCGGTCATTGTTCAGGACCCAGACAGCACCCCTTGTCCTATGCGACAAACCTCTTCCATTTAATGGGAAATAAACTTCAGACCAGGACTCTGGATTACTGACTGCCCTTCCAAAAAGTGCCAAGGGGGCCTCTAACTTCTGCAAGGAAAGCAAAACCAGCACTGACTGGTAGGCATACCGGCTTAAACATTCCTCCCCAGATCTCAACACTGAACGTTTGTACCATCCTAAAACAACAACTTAACAAAGGCATCCCCTTTTCACTTCCTGGCATTCTCCTTCAGAAATTCTGCTGCAACAAAACGCATGCCTTTAGACACAGGAACAATCTCTCCTACTGTCTCGATGTTCCATCCAAGGTCTATTTACCCTCATTAATTTTTCTTTTCTTTTCCTCAACCTGAAACCATCAGGTATGAGTCAGAGAACGGTCATTAACTTTCACAGCTTCCACACACATCCACCTACTCGCATGTGCGGAGAGAAGACTTGCAACATTGCCTGAGACCAAAATCCTCCACGAAAGAAAAAGAGGGAAAAAAATGACTTCAAGAAAGTTATAGATGTAGGTCTATGGGGGGGCAGAGGTGGGGGGGTGGCTACATCCATTGTTTTTCTGCTCGGTGTTGCAATCTGATGCAAAAAAAAAAAAAAAAGAAAGAAAGAAAAGTTGAACTTGGTTCTGGTGATAGGCATTTCTGGGCTGATTTTTGAAGAAAAACCAGAAGATTTTCTTTAAACATCAAAACATAATTAAAGTTCTTAAACAGGGGGAGGGGAGGGTATGACGTGAATCAAGCTTCCTGCTCTTGTATGAAATGCATTTCTAGCATATAAAAACACGTGGGCTAAGGTGCTGAGACATGTTCCTAACACAGCATTTTTCATTAGAAGTTGCTACATTAACACTCTTAAAATGATGCCCTATCATTACTCCACTTAGCAGTCACAGCTCTGCAACTCATAACGAATTAATTTGCATTAATGTGGGTTTCATGTGTCCTTCCCTGGGTTTGCCATTGTGACTCGGGCTTAATAAAACTGACAAGACAGTAACATCACGCCTTTTATTTTACTTTCCAAAACAAACCAACCCACCCGAAGACCCACACAAATCCTCCCAATTTTTTAAGCATTTTGCTAATATATTTAGTACACCGTAATTGGCCCAGCACGCAGGGCCCTAGTTATCTTCTCAGTAAATATTTATAGCATCATTCTTTCCCATTCATTCTGCATTTTCTGGGAGAATCTCACCGTAGCCTACATCTGCAATTCATTGACTTTACAATTTACCACATGTTGGGATGGGAGAGGTCCTAGCTCCATTTGAATCACTACACAAATATGCAAGTGATTTATCGGTTTCAAACTGAAGGCTGCATGAGAAGGGACTCCACTTTTCCTGAACATTACTTCTTCTGGCAGACCATGAACAATTACAGTTCGTACTAATTAAGCTCTGTAAATGTGCTGTGCCCTGCTAATGCCTACCAGGCCTCAAATTTATTTTCATGATGCCAAACTTTAGCAAGCAATTTTAACTCCTTCAGAGCTGATCCCCACTAATACCAGCCCTAAGCCCTGCCCACCCCTATAAACAGAACTGTTTGGGGCTACTTCACAACAACAACAACAAGAAAGATAAAACATAATAGACTGAATGACCAGCCCGAAATCAGATGTGCCTAAGGAAGAACAACCTATCCTGGGAACACTGAAGAACACTACGGCTGATAACCCGTTCATGGATCCCACTGCCCCATCTTTGTAATGAGCTGTTAAGGGATTCATAGCGGTCCCTGAGGGCTAGTAAGTTTCTGCATTCCATTGATTAGAAAATAAAACCTTTCAGCCTCAGTCTTTAAGTTTGGGTTGGACGGAGGGAAGGATCTGGCCAGGCCAGCAATGACAGAGCCGTCAGCCCCCCTTCAACACTTAGCCGTGCACCTTGCCATCCCACTCCCCCTTTTCCATGTGGTCCCTTGTAACACACGCACCGGAACAGCCCACTTTTTAAAAAAAATAAATTAATTAAAATCGGCAGGATGACTGGCCTTCTCTCTCTCTTTGGGGTCTCCACCACAGACGCCCCAGCCCCAGGCCCCTCACACAAATAACTGATCGGAAACATATCTGTTGCTGGATAGAGCACTTTAGGTGGGGACTGGAGCAAAGCAATCGTTTTCTAACAGCAGCCGGTGCTCCCACCACCATGGTACTCCCACCTCTCATAAGAAACTTCCAGTCCCCAATTTCAATCAAGCCATTCCCCAAAGCCCAAATGTCTGTCCCATCTTCTTCTATTTTTCCCAATCTTTCCTAATCAAGCATTTATGCTGCCTCCCTGGCTACTTTTCTGTGCCCCCCACCCCCACCCCCACCACCAAAACAACAGTGTACTTTTCCCAAATGAGTGGCCTTGCCCTCCCCAATGAATTCTGGAACTTTTTTTTTTTCCTCATCCGTTAAATTCCTTTAATCAACTCTCCTCGCCCACCTAACTTTTTTTTTTAACTACTTTTTTTTTTTTTTAACTACTGCACCATGCAACGTGTGTTTCTGCCCTTCCAGCTCAGTGGAACATCATCATATAAATTAAAGAGAAGATTCTCGTATCGGGTTTCTTTAAGTATTCTGGGAAATATGCACAATATAGGCAACACGGTCCAAAAAGAAAAAAAGAAGAAGAAAGAAAGGGAAAGAAAGAAAAGGAAAGGAAAAAAAGAAAAAGGAGAAGCCAGAAGACAAGGAAAGATGCACACAGCTAGAGCAACTTTGCTTTTGAAAAAGGCATTTGTGCAAAGCCCCCACTGAATTTCCATCCCTGAAAGTGCTCTTTATAAATGTGTATAACAATAGCCTAGAGGAAAAGTACAAGTCAGCTGCCAAAGGAGAGGGTGTCTGTCTCACTCAGTAAGCTCAGATTGTAGAGGTGGGGGTCACGGAAGGGGGGAGGGCAGCTTTGGAGATGGGCTCCCCCCACCAACACTCCAACCCCCATCTCGTTGCTTATAATTAGTGAGAGAAATTTGAGCTACTGCCAATGTCTGCGGACCTTGAATATTATAAGGCCAACGTGGCGTCAAATATCTTAACATTCATAAGTGTTATGGGCGGTAAATAAAGCCTGTGGATTTATGACCCGGTGGCGCTTGCCAGCAAAGGACTAGGGCACATTTCTTTCAGCAGACCTGTCGAGGTGCAAGTTTGCCTTTGGTTGTAAAATTAACCATTTCCTTCACAAATGTGCTCAATTATAAGTCAGAGTTGAAGATTTACTTACACAGTTGCCAATATTCACTCCAGAAGAAACTCAGATGCCCACGCTCCACACCCCTTCAAAAAGAAAAGCCTCCAAGAATCTGATTCACCCCTCCCTTCAAAACTTCTGAAATGTGTCACCTTAGAACAATTATAAATGTGGTTAAAGATGCTATCTAATTCCACATACCAAGACTAAAAAGCTTACACCTACTTCCTTGGAAAGTGCTTATTTATTTGGCAACGCCATGGTTTAAAAAAAAAAAAAAAAAACAAAACAAAACAAAAAAGGAGTAAATCACTCCTTGCCTGCAGCCTCTTCCCTTCCCCCAATATAATGTCATCTACTTCCTGTGCAGGAGAGAGCCTCTGCTAAATCCAGGTTGTCTCATACTTAACTGCCAATAAACCAACTTCCACATAACTTCCAGACAGCTGGGGAAAAGGTCCTAGGAGTTTTAGTCATGGTCCAGAAACACACGTCCACACAAAAATTTGCAGCTGTCCTTTCTCTACAGTGCATTTTTAATGTGATTTGGGGGCCCCTGTTGGGAAACATCTGACAAAATGTAAAATCCTCTTAGTTACCTTCTCCTTTACCTACTGTGCGTGTGTAAGAGAAGTTGCACCCGGGCACTTTCTGCAGGCACACAGGCACCTCGTGGGATGTGAGGAGGCATTCAAAACCTGCAAAGGCTTCTACTGTAATCTTTGAAAGCACAGCCTCTGGTGCAACTATTAAAATGCTAGTTTTCTAAAGCAAATATTTTTTTAATGGCGCGCAGAACTGCAGTTATCCTGGGCTGCTAACAGAAAAGCATTCTGGATCCGCCAGCCCCCGGAAACCTTCCTGTAACTTTTTCACAGCTTGCTAAGAAACAGAAAGCTGACCAGCTTCCAGCAGTGACTCTAAATGAAATCCGTATCAGTAAAATTAAAATCAAGGTGGAAAACTCCTAGCCAGAACCGGGATTGTCTGCCTCCAAATCTTTTCTCAATCAGATAGGGGGCATCAGTAAAAGCTACTTCCCTTAAGCAGTCCAAAGTTTCCAAAAACACTGCTTCCAAATAGGCACTTCGGGCCCCCAGCTGCCTAATAGCTTGTTTGGGTGGGGGGGGTGGGGGTTCAGAAAGCTTTAATTTCAACAAACTGCAAAGCGCTGGCGTATTAAATTTATAATCATTAAAATATGACTTATTGGGTGCATGTTGAGCCCATAATCCGTACTGCAGACACTAAACCCCAACCTATAAAGATTAGCACAGAATTAATGCTGTTGCGTTGAGATTGGAATCTAAACATGTTCGCCATAAATATTTCTGAAGGAGATGAAAAACAATTAGCATAAATACCAAAGAAGGGCAAGAACACCTGTTCTTTTTCAGGGCGATAAGCATTTTATTGTTCTCTATTTAAAATGTAATGACCTGTGTAATTACAGTAATATTACATTGTTATGTAGGGGCTTGGAATGTCACACTTTGAAAAGTGTTGTCAAAACAATCAGGGGTGAAGGTGGGGGGTGAGAGAGCAACCAGGGAAGGACCACCATTAACCCTTCACACTCTCGAGGTCTAAATCTTTTGTATTAGAAAGGATTATGTTGTTTGAGTGAGAGGAAAAAACATCCATTTTTCACAAGCCAGAAAGAGAAGATGTTTGCCCCGCTTAATAAAACCCCAATGAATAGGCCCCTCTTGGTTTCTTTTAAATGCTGGATTCCAAGTTCAAAAATGAATTCAAGATGCTGCTTATTTATTTGTTCAACCTAGTTAGCCAACAGCTCAGTTAAAAAAAAAAAAAAAAAAAACAACTAACTTTGGGCTATAAGAAGATGCGAGAACTCTGATAATCAAGCCTTAAAAAGAAATCTCAGACCTCACTAGAATCCTGACCACCCTGTTCCTACTTCTCGTTTGGCAAGGGGGAAAAAGAAACGTGAAACTTACTTTTTCCTATCACCTTCAATATGGTAACAACACTCTTATCTTTAATATACAAATGTTACCACAGTTCTAATATTTGCTCTTCTATCACTTACCATCTACTTAACCAGACCTCTCTCCTTAATGCAGTTTTGTATTCGAATCTGTCTTTTTAAAAGCCCTTCCTATTACTGTATCAAAGACTAAATTAATGTTATGCAGAAGGCTTTGTCGTTTTAAAATAAAATTATTACTATCAAGCTTTATGGCGTCTTCGGCAATTAAAGCGTTATTCTTGAGATAATGTTTTATTCATCATAGCTGATTTAACGACACTCCTTAATTCTTTACATTCTTAAACAGAAAAGCAGAAATCGGGGATCCAAAGAGTTTGCTTTTTTAAAGGACGCAGCTGCTTACAGGTACACTAACAAGGAACAGAAACCGCAGCAAAAACACCACCACCAAGGAGGGTCGGGAAAAGGAAGCATCCAGCTAGCTGGTCTTTACACCTTGCCCTCTGAAAACCCACTCTATGAAGCACTAAGAATTTCAGGGGAGCATGAAAAGACCTCTATCTTGCCTACAGATGCCCTCGGCAGCGGTTATCAAATCTGAAATTGCAAGCTGGCCCTCTGATCGAAGACGTCAGAAGTGACACGCAACAGCCTCTCGTCCCCATTTCTACTGCTCTGCTTATTGGCCTAAATAAATAACTTTAATTTGGGAGCACAGGCTCTAACCCAGGTAACCGACAGGAAGGAGGAAGGGGCAGCACACACAAAGATGTCTGTTGGTGTTTGACATGCAAATCTCAAAACTGCCTACTGAGTTCAGAAATGTCCTCTCCTACTCCATCTGATGTCAGAGCACAAGGCCACCCGCTACGTCCACAATTAAAATAGCTGGAGCGGTCTATTCCTATAATGCCCACAAAGGGGACCGAAGGGTTGGGAGCCTTCCTTTTCGCACCGGGAAATCATTTACTTGCCTTTAACCATTTCCCTGTTTCCTAATTACAGCACAACACAACTGTTCAAGTTGTTAGGCGGCCGTGGGGCAAGATCGCCAGCGGTCAGACCAGGAGTCTGAAAAGAGTCAAGAAGGCCAAGCAGCCCGCCATCAAAGCTCAATATTCTGATGGCCTTTCGGATGGCTACGTGGATTTTTAAATAATACCGGAGAGGAATCCATCGAAGGGGGAGGGGAGGAGAGTAAGAAATTCTCAGGGTTACTTTGGAATGTGGCTTGGTCGGGTTGGTCACTACACAAACCCTCTCTGATTCTGAGCCGAATGCTCCCGGTTTAAGATGCCCACGAGCTCCCAAGAAAAATACAACGTAACCGGTCTGTGCTTCCCCTACAGCGGCAACCCCACAGCCCGGCCCCCGCAGCCTGGCGGAGCTGGCCCCGCAGGAGGAGGTCGGGCTGAAACGCTCTACCAGCTTCCCAGGCATGCAGAAGCCTGGGTACAGGGAGCGAGGGAGGGGGGATAATTATTTCTCTTTCCTAGCCATAAAAAGTGACCGGTCTGGCATGCCCTTGCCCTTTTTGCCAGGGCCCAAAAAACAAGTAAAACCTGATAGTTAATATTTTAATGCTTAGAAACACTTGTAGATCGGATCGCCTCCCAACCGGCCAGCCCTCGGCCATTAGAACCGAATCCACGGCTGCTGAACACTGGGTACATTATTTCAAATTGCTATCTCGAGTTACCGAAAAAGAAAAAACAAAAGTAGTGTGTGTAAATAAGGAGTAAGGGGACCAAACCAGAAAAGGTGCAAAATGACAATCCCGCGAAACCCGGCACAAACGTCCAAAGGCTGTCTCTACAGATTGGCGATCCAGGCTTTTTACAAGAAGGTGGGATTGGGGGAGGGGGGTGGAGGGAGGGGTTCAGGGCGAAGGCAGGGGGCAGAGGCCGGCAGGAGAAGGGGATGAGTCTTATTAATACAAATGTCAGGGGCGGGCGCGGAACGCACGCTGCGGGAAGCACCCACGAAGCCGGCCCCCGGTGCCGCCCTGGGGCCCCCCAAAGTTGGGTGGCCGGCGAGAAGCAGCCCACTCCCTTGAAGGAGGGGCGCCCTTGGCCTCCCTCACCTTCTACACACCCTTGGGCCGGCAAACCCTGGTCTCTGATCCCCCCACCCAGGGCCCACTGAGGGCCTTCTCGGAAGCTGGCGAACACAGACCGGGCTATGAGCCCCAAGGCACCAAAATTCTCTAGAAATACATCGAATCCGCTCAGAAGAGGCCATCCCGGCTGTACACAAACCAAGAACCCGGTCACAGGGGCCTCCCGACTCCGCGCGGCCCGGGAGAGCCCGCAGCCAGCGCGCTGCGCAGCCGAGCCCGCCTCCGCGCCCAGGGCGCTCGCGGCCCTGCGGGGTTACCAAAGAAAAGCCAGCCCAGAGCCCCCCAAGTTTGCAGTGAGACCAGTCTGGGAAGCGTGACCTTCCAGAGGAAAGGGGGAGGGGGGCTGAGAGCCAGCGATCGCCACTAGAAAGCTAAATAAATAACCAGCCGAAAGAGAAAGCCGAGGCGCTTCTCCAGGGCCCCGGGCTCCGCGCGCTCGCTACTTCTCCAGTCCAACGCCTGCAGGAAAATCCACTCTCTACCCCGCGCGTCGGACGCAGCCCAGTCACTCGGGCCCCGGCAGCGGCAGCCAAGGGGTTAACCGGGGAAACCCAAGACGCCACAGAAGAGGGAAGGAAGAGAGAGGGAGAGAGAGCGAGCGAAAAGAAAGAGCCACACAGTCGTCTTCCCAGGGTGAAACAAACAACACCACCACAGGGGGAGGGGGAATCAGAGCGCAAAAAAAAAAAAAAAAAAAAGTTCTTCTCTTTCCCCCCACAACCCAACAAAGCCCTGCTTGGAAAGACAGGTCTCCCCAACATCACGAGGCAGCAAACTGAAAGCAAGAACATGGCGAAGTGCAAACAAATCCAGTCCACAAAAGGCAGAAAAGTTTGGAGAGTTTCGGGCTGCCTGGGCCGCGAGCGGGGGAGGGGAGGCGGGGAGGGGAGGAGGCGGGGAGGGGGAGGCGGGGAGGGAGGGAGCGAGGGAGGGGAGGGGAGGGGAGGGAGGGGGCAGGGCAGGGGCCGCATGCGGGGCCGGGCGGGCGGGCAGCGGGCGGGGGCCGGGCGCGGAGGCACTTACGGTTCGGGCGGTGGGCGAGAGCGATCCGTTGGGGAGGTAGGGGCTCGTCAGGTCGGGGATCATGATGAAGGGGTAGCCGGGATACGGTGGCCCCTTAAAGAGCCCTCCATCTTGCCTCTTGGCCGCTAACATGGCGGGGCGGCGAGGGGACGGCGGCGGCCGCGCCGAGCGGGAGAGAGCGAGGAGAAACTTTTTAGAAAGTGCCCCAAGTAGCCGGGCGCCCCGGCAGGGCCGGCGCGCGGCCGGGCCGAGCGGGGCGCGGGGCCGGGGCGCGCGGGGCGGCGGGCCCGGGGGGCGGCTCCGGGCGGTTGCGGGGCGCGCGGGGCGTACTCACCTTCTTCCAAACTTTCCCGGGATTTATCTCGGAAACTTTCGGAGCGAGGCGGAGGCCGTCTTTCCGCCTTCCCGGAGGGGTGGAGGTGGGGAGGGCGAGGGGCAAACGCCACGCAGAGGGGGGAGAAGGGGGAGAAAAAGGATCAGCGGGGTGGAGGGGTTTTGGGGGGGGGGAGAGAAAACAGGGTTACAAGTTTCTGCAATGGTGGCACCGCGCGCACACGCCGCCCGCTCGGCCCCGCGGCGCCCCCGGCCCCGATTCCTCCCCTCTCGGCACCGTTTGCCAAGCCCAGGAAATAGACTCAAGACCCCACCAGCCCGAGGGGCTTTTCCTACCTCGGAATCGGAGGAGCTGTTTTGATTTGTTTCTGATTCATTGACTAGAGACGATTTGACATCAGCTAAATCCCTCTCTGCCGAGGAGTTTTCGGAGCTCTTCTCCTCCTGCTCGCCCTCGTCTTTGAAGGAAATCAGTTCGTCGTTGGCGCCTAGGTCATCTCCTCCACCGCCGTTCAGCTGCGGCATTTTTTTCACCCACCAGCAGCAATTTTGGAAGAAAAATGAAGGAGGAAGAAAAAAAAAAAAAAAAAAAAAAAAAAAAAAAACCAAAAAGTTTTGCCCCCCCCCCAAAAAATGTTACAAGAAAAAGACGAGTCCAAGGTGAACTTTTTTTTCTGCTTTGGGGTCTTTTTCTCCTGGGGAGGGGAAAGAGGGAGAAGGGGAGGGGAAAGGGGGGGAGATCTTCTGCACGCGTGAGTTTGGGTTTCTTTTTTCTCTCGTTCCCAAGGATCCGATCAATGTGCAAAAAAATAATAAATAAAAAAGGGGGGTAAAAAAAAAAACACACCAACAACAACAAGAAGTCAGATATAAAGAGCAAAGGGGGGGGAAGCCGAAGATACAGGAGGAGCTCGTGCCGCTCGGATTTGAGTGAGTTGAAGTTAGACTGAGAGCTTTTCAGTTCAAAGGCGGCGCTGATTGACAGATAGAAAAAGGGGGATCGAAATCCGGAGGAACGGAGTAGTCTGGGAGCGGAGATTATTGACAGGGCGAGAGGAACACACTCGCTTAATGAGATGCCGGGGGGCGGGGCCGGCCCGGTGACGTGTGCATAAATAAACAGCCGGGGTGGGCGGGGCGGGGGCGGCTAACAATGATCCTTTCGGGCGCCGGGAGAGGGAGGAGGGAGAGGAGGAGGAGGAGAGGGGCGGGGGAGGAGGGGGGAGAGAGTCGGAGGGAGGAGTGTGCAGGGGGAAAGGCCTGCGCTGAGTGGGTGCGAGCCCGCGAGTCTGGGCGAGGGTACAGGACTCGCTCCCGGAGGGGGGCGGCTTCGGAAGGACAATGCGGAGTGGGAGAGGAGGGGAAGGGGGTGGCGACCGAGTCAGGAATCCGAGCCGAGGAAGGCGGAAGGAAAGCCCACTTGGGGGGCGGGGATGGGGAGAGGCCCAGAAAAAGTGCACTTCGGAAATATTAGAAATAAGTCTTAAGGAAGGGGAAAAGGAGGAGAGTACTGTGGGGAAGGGGCAGGGGGGCGGGGTGTCGCTTAGTGGCTAATCCAGCGGGGAAATCAGCCACCCTTGGGCGGGGATCTAACAGAAGTGGTCAAAAAGAAAGATCAACCCTCCACTTTCAGAGAGCTTGGGGAAGTGGGGAGCTGGGCAAAGTTCCTGGTCATCTGCAGTGAAAGAAACTATTAGCCCACGAGGTCTTCCCTCCCTTTTTTGTTTATTAATAGTGAGTCATTTCATTAAATCTTAAGTCTCACTAGAGTAAATATACCAAGATGACTTTTTGTCCAAAAAACAATCAAATACTGCAGTGTTAGTCAGGGGCATTAAAAATATCCTTAAGGAAAAATACGTGGTTCTTTTCAATGTAAAGTGTTGTTCCTTTTTTTTTCCCCCTCTCCTTTGGTAACTGACGTTGGAGGTGGTAAAAAATGAGCTGGGATTCAAAGTCCTTTCTGCCTTTGGAGGTGAAAAGTTTGGGCGTTAACACCGCCAGGGAAAATAAAACTGAAAGTTCACCAACCCCTGGGATCAGTGGTGCTCCAAGGGGGTGTGAAATGAAATCCCCAAAAGACCGGCCAAATAATCAAGATGTAGATGGCTCTGGCAGGAAATTGCTAACCACTGCTGATGCTGAAAGAGCTCTGGGAGGAGGTGGAAAACCTGGGGTTTGAGGCAGGTATTGTTGTTTTTAGGCACTCGCCTGGGGAGCAGATTTGCTACAAAATGGGGAACAGAATTATGTTAAAGAGGAAAAGGTCTGACTCTCCCAAAACATAGTCTTCCTGGATGTTGGAGCAGGAGCACTCATTTTCTTGCAAATATCCGATGAGAAGTGGACCGGAAACTACAACATGAAGGGGGGGGGGACAAAAAAGAAAAAAAGAAATCAATAGGAATTAGCAAATTATCTGTTAGGAACAGTGTTGGTCTGCAGTCCATGATGTACTAAATTATCCCACCAATTCCTAAAAAAACTCACATCCGTTCCAACTGGCCCATCAGCACCTAAGGTTTCTAAAAGAAAGCAAATTTGCCATGTAATATTTAGAGAGTTTGGGTTTCAGCAAAACTGTTTTATAGGCTAAGGTCTCAGAAAGAAGTCTACTAAAAATAATGATACCAAGATTGACAAGGCCAGTGAATTCCCCTGCACTGGGAAAAATTCACAACCACATTAGCACACTAAAGAGTAAAGATGCAGGCAAAATAAAATGGGGGTGGGGGGGTCTACGGAGGAGAATCACTGTAACTCCCAACTTTAATATTAATCAGAAAATCAGAAGTAGAGTGAGAAGGAGCCAGAAAAGAAGTAAAACAAATGTGTACATTTAATCAGACAGGATTGCATAGGATACAAAGCACAGGGCTAATTAGTCTCAGCAGGTAGGACTAACCTTCAGACTTCATAAATAAATAAGGCGGGCACAGTTTCTAAGAGGGAGAGTGGAGACAGAAAGGGGATTATTTCAAGACACCAAGTAAAAACATGAAGAATGAAATGCTTCACTGTTAAATCCATGTACAAATGGATTTAACAGTTTCCTTTTCGTAGGTCTTTTCACTTGGTTGCCTTTAGATTTACACATTTAGCGAATGACCATAGCTTTTCACACTTGCTAATTGTCACCTGCATACCTAGTGTGCCGGAGTCCGTCTGTGTACAGCAGAGACTTTCCTAAAGCCTGTTTTAAGGGCTTATTTACTTAAACTGGAACACATTCATAGTAACTCAATTTTATGGCAATTTCTTTGTCCTGTGCAGTTTTATTTTTTTAATCTAACCCTGATCTGAATTAAGTTGGATAATGAGGTCTTCTACGTCCTCTAAAGGACTACCTGGATAAGAAAAGCTCATAAATACACTGAATGGAAATTTTAAAGCATGTACTTATTGTTTTTAATGTCCTGGCCTGCATTTTTAGCATATGTAAATACTAACGGCTTTCTTCCAATGATTAGTAACCTTATCCACTTTGGCATACCCTCATATTTCTCATTCAAAGGAAACTCTTGAATCTTTCCTCCTTTAAATCTCTGATTTAATTAAGCAATTAAAAGTTATTCCATGATAGCACATGTGCCACATTTAATTTCATTGCTTCGTGCCATAAAAAGGCTTGGGGAGACCTGCAAGATCTCAGAGGGTCAGTAACCCCCAAGTATCCAGAAGGGCTTCAGGTGATGCCTGGGTGGGAGGTGGGGGAGGAAGAGGGTGTGGAATTGCAATTGGCAAAAAGCAGGGGAATATAATACATTTCTTAAAAAGTCAGGTTGGCTCACAATGTGGACATGTATTTTATAGATTCAGTGTGGAATTTTAAACAACAGTTGGCTTGTGTCCAGGTGTGGAGGCAACTTCTCTCTCTAGATGACTCCTGATTTACAAGACCATGAGTTCTGCCCCAGTAGTAGGGGGTTCGAAGAACACAGGGAGGAAACCAGACCAGTTCTGACTTTGGCCTGAGCCAAGGGGTCTTGCAGATTGGGAGGGGGGCAGGGTGGTGAAGAAGCTATGACCTCTTTCTTCAGTGCCCATTCCTGGGGCCAGCCGAGGTCCCAAACTCTAAGGAGACTGTGCCTCAGCCTCTCTTTCTTCCTGCTTGTCCTCCTCATCATCATCCACTGCCCTTCTGCTTTCTTCACTCCTCTGTTATCTTCTCCCCGTCAGCTGTCCTTCCATTCAGTCCCTGTGGACGTGTGTTGATATGAGTCATCTGCATTTTCCCTTGAAAATTAAGTGAACAGGTCACCTTTCCCAGGGATACTTCCTGATTCATCCCTGTTAGGGAGTGGGCAAGGAGGTTTCAGTGGATATAAATCAATCTTCAGGCATTGGTTCCCTATGGGGGAGCCATGGTGGAGTGGTAGGTGCCCTCCAACCAATGGGAATGTGCTTGACGGGGATGGTGGAAATACACCAACTGTTACCTTTGTCCTCAGAGAACTGTCTCACCTGACAGATGAGGCGGTTGGACCGGGTCCTTCTTTAACACTCAGGGGTCTCATGATTCCATAGTTGAAGCCCACACCCTAGTTATGCTAAGAGTTTCACAGCACACCAGCAAAGAGGACAAAGCGTGTTGGAAGTTTGGCTTTGGGATTTAGGAAAAACTCACCGGAAGTGGAGAATACATGTTGACGGCCACACTCAGCTCCCCCAACCGCTCAGCCAGATTCCACTCAATGACCCTCGACAGTGACATGTACACGTATGCGTGTGTGTGTTATGGATCCCGTGTGATGTTTCCTTTAAGACCTGGGTTCCAAGATGGAAGATCGGTACCCACTGTGTTGGACTTATCTATGCAGGGACTGTGCTGACTGAGGGAAGCCAAAAAAAGAATCTGAAAACATAAGGAAGCTATAAAATGGGGAAATGTTTTGAAGCCGAAGTCCTGCTTCCACTGTGAGATTTTCTGTTTGCTTTTTGTTCTGCGTGGGTGATGGTTCCTTATTTGGACCTTGAGGAAAGCTACTCCCTGAGCCAACATAAGAACACTAAAAATTAGACACCTCTGAGAGTTTTCAGCTTTAGCAGGAGGAAGGGGTAGGCAAAAAAGGCCCACTTCACAGGCATCCTTTTATTTTTCCCCAATGATCCTGTCAAGGGACATGGAAAGGCACATCCCCACTTCTTGAAACCCTGAGGAGCACTGTTCTGTTCTGGCATTTTTCTGAAGTGCCTGGCTTGATCACCTTGCTTCAGCTAATGACAGGTCTGGGTAATAAAGTGACAATAATGCCTGATGATCCAAGGGTTAATGGGGAGATGTATCCATTTGTACAGCGTTTCATCACCTGCCTTCATAAGCAGATCACTACCGCACAGGCATCTGTGACAGGAGCCGCCTTTCGAAAGACATCAGTCCTCCATAAATATACCTTTCTTATTGACAAGATGTCTTTTAACCCTAATAGTAATGGAAGAAGGCCAATAAATGAAACATTTACTGCATAACTTGCCTTATTTTGGGGTGGTGTACGATTCCTTTCTAGCCATCTCTAGAAGATGTTTTCAGCCTAATTTGCTCCCTAGAAATTTCGCTTGCTACAGTTATACGTCTATGACGTTTTATTGCCTGAAGCCAAGTCTGCATAAGAACTTTCTTAAGATATACTTATCCTAATGCCAGGCTACAGGAACTGGGCTGCTTTATGCTGAATTATTTGTGCTACCCTGATATACAGGATAGAGACTTCCCGATAGTCATTGCCATAGGGTAGGTCTAAATGTTTCTGAGAAGGGGGGAAAAGGCAGAAAAAGATGAAAAAAGTTTCAACTAGGTTGGTTTGTACAAGTCTTTAGAATTAATAATTGGGTCTGTATTTAACATATTAAAATGCCTGAGGTTTTCTTGTCTTTCTCTCTCTTTTTTTTAAATAGCTTCAGTGACCCCACCTTTTCTTACAAAGCCTTCTTGCTGGCCCAAGCCCACTGTTATGTTCAGAAATGTCATGCATATCCAAGAGCCTTCCAGAAAAACATGGGCATTTTACACTGAGGCAAAGACAATGTCAACCAGCACGGAGCGGTCTCACAAGGTGTTTACATCAAGGGACAGAGCAGGTGAAATCTCAGGAAAGGACAACACGATTGCTCCCCATGTAACTTATCTAGGTGTGGGCTGACGCACCTGCTTCTGGCCAAAAGCATCATGGGATAGAGGAGGTGAAGGATCCAAGGAGACTTCTAGGTCCGGAGAGTGAATATTAGAGGCTTGGTCCCTCCGGGAATCCACAGCAGCTTTGAGCCCTCGTCTGTCCTTGAGGAGGGACCAAAATCTATGTTGATCGAATCACTCGGGACCAGACTGGAGTCAGCTCCCCTTTATTCCCCCCCCCTCACAAAAATCCCAGTTGTTTCTTTAAATTCCAATGATATTCGTGGCTTCCGTTTCCTAATGAAACTTTCATTTGAACAAGGAAAAGGAAGAAGGATAAATGATGAGTTCCGGGTCCAGAGCGGGTTCGGATTGCAGTGTAGACAACAGCCTGCAGCACCGGGTTCAGCAAGAGCGAGGCTTCCGGCTGACTGTCATCTGGAGCAAACTCCTCTCTAGGTAGCCCGAGGGCACACTGTAAATACCTAGAGCAGGAGGGAAGGCATTAATCGTTATTTCTTAAAGGTTCCAGGATGCCGAGAGTGAGAGGTTATAATGACCTCAAAACTCCCTAAGAAGCACAGGTGCCCCTCCTAGCAAACCCTGGCTTAGAAATGTGGTCTTTCTTTATGTGCTTGTGTACCCAGACCCCGATTTTCCCACGCTTTCTAGTGATGGTCCAGGTTCTCCTTGTCTGTGCACAGCACAGCATAAACAATTCTTCCTCCTACCCAGCCACGGACTCTGCTCCTAGAGCAACCCAAGTCCTGGGCAGGGGAGAACCAGCAGAGATCCCACCGCTTGCACTTCTCCTTCTTGCCAGTGTTCATCAAGGGCAGGAAGCTTCTGGGTGCCTGGAGACCCTCCTCGCACTGCCAGGCCCTGCAGCCCACCTGCACCGCCAACAGCCAAGGTGATGACTATCTACAGGCATTGCTTAGGGAAGGATCTGCTATGAACGCCTTTCAGCCTTTGGTTCTTTGAGGGAAACTTGCCTACCTCTATGTATGAGGAGCATCTTTCTGATGTGATCGTCTGGGCTGTTTATGTTAATTTTTTTTTTTTTTTAATTTATTTGACAGAGAGATCACAAGTAGAGAGGCAGGCAGAGAGAGAGGGGGAAGCAGGCTCCCTGCCGAGCAGAGAGCCTGATGTGGGGCTCGATCCCTCTCATGACCTGAGCCGAAGGTAAAGTCTTAACCCACTAAGCCACCCAGGTTCCCCTGTCTGTGTTAATTTTTGCTGGCTAAAAAACAGCAAGTACTGTAGAGTTCTTTTTAAAAAAGTGAAATAGTTCATTAAAAATACTTGAAAGGATGTGCTCCAAAATGTCAACAGCACTTTTTTTTCTAGACAATGGAATTTTGACTTTCATTGCTAATGCTTTTTTATACTATCTGGCTTTGTTTTAACAACTGGACGTGGGAAGGGAGATAATGCTTTTTTCTCTTTTCAGCAATAAATCCTTGACTTTCCTCCTCCTTCTCTCTGGTATACACCCCAACTCGCTCAAACTGGGGATATTTCAAGGTAGTTGTTGTTGACGTTGCATCTAATATACAACTTTGAACCTCTGTCAGATTTACTCTCCTACTTGAATTTCAAAGCACATTAGTGACAAGAGATTCCATTTCATGCCTTTAATTTGAAAATTAACAATAAGCCCCATCCACTGTGCCTGAGTGGCTCAGTCGGTTGAGCATCGGACTCTTGATTTCAGCTCAGGTCATGATCTTGGTGTCCTGAGAAGGAGCCCTATACCAAGCTCCATGCTCAGCCGGGAGTCTGCTTGAGATTCCCTCTCTCTTCCACCTTTTCCCCTCCCCCCATGCACACATGTGCTCCCTCTCTCTCAAATAAATTAAATAAATATTTAAAAAATAATAATAATAAACACCATTCCCCCAAAAGGTGCTCAGAGACTGCCTTTAGGCTTCACAGTGGTGGCATCCTCTGTTTGTTAAAGGGGGCTGTCTTTCTACAAACCCTTTCTCATACATGGTCTCACTTGCTGCTCACAACATTTTGTGAAGTAGAGAGGGAAAATCCAATTGTTCCCATTTTACAGGTAAGAAAGCTGAGGGTCCAAGAGATGCAGGCTGACCGAGCATCCTGTGGCTGGTCACAGCCAGGCCCAGACTGGGATTCAAGTTTCCCGATTCCTCAGTCCAGGTCTTTTTTTGCCACTGGCTCCCGGGTCAACCCAACAACAGAATTACCCTCACGGCTTTTCTGTGATACACTGTGGGTATAAAGAGGACCTTGCCAAAAATATAAATAGTTTCCTTTAAAGTAAAACTCACATCCAGCCCTCTGCTATGCTGTGAAGTGGAGAACATTTGTCCTCAAGGCCAACCGCCCCACCCCCACATACTTATGCTTCTGGGATGCCCAGAGCTCTCTCCTCAATGTATCCCATTCTCTACTCTCCCTACCCCAAAACTGTGTCGGGGTTTGTCAACCTGGGTGCCAACTATGTTTCGGACTGAACGATTCTTTGTTGTACAGAGCTGTCCTGTATGTTGTTGGATACTGAGCAGCATCTCTGATCTCTGGTCTCTACCCACTAGTTGATGTAAGCACTGTCTCCTTAGTTGTAACAGTAAAAGGTGTCTCCAGAAATTGCCATATGGAGACACCTGGGTGGCTCAGTTGATTAAGTGTCTGCCTTTGGCTCGGCTCATGATTCCAGGATCCTGGGATCGAGCCCTGCATGGGGCTTCCTGCTCCACAGAGAATCTGCTTCTCTCTCTCCCTCTGTCTGCCACTCTGCTTACTTGTGCTCTCTATCTCTCTGTCAAATAGTCCATACGTCCCCTGGGAGGTGGGGGGTATAGAGCAAAACCCCCCCCCCCAAATGGTAAACCATGGCTCTCCACACAATGCCCTCTGTGGAGGGAATGTGACAAACTCAATCATTTTAGTAAGTCAGTCAGTTCTCTGACCATCTTCCCCTTCCTCCAGCTGACCCAGGGCTGCCTCAGAATGGCCTGGGGACTTTCTCTAATCTGTGGCACTTCCGCTCCCTGGTGGAAACCTACACCCCACCACACAAGAGGGCATCTTGATCTCACAGGAAGTGTTCAAACCTTGGCTCTGCCTTGTCTCAATGTGTGCCCTGGGGCCCACCTAAAAACCATTCTGACTCTTTACTCATAAAATGCGAACATGAGACCTATGTCTGAGTATTATCATTAGGATGCCACGAAATAAAATGTCAAATTGCCTTGATTGCAGAGGCCTCCAATCAGGGCCGATTTTGATTCTTGACCCGCAGTGTCCAGTTGGAGATCAAATGCCCGAATTCAGCAGCATCCTGGCACCATGCGAGGGCTCAGGAGGCCTTAGCTCTACACTGTCATTCTATGCTCCTAGTTACACCTCTCAAGGTAGCTGGATTGCACAGAGGAAAAGTACCTGCACTCGAAATGAACACATCTGGAATGTGGCTTTCAACCCAAAGACAAGCTGGGCAGTTGCAGGGAAGACTCTTCAGAATCCCTTTGTGGCGCTGTTTACTGGGAGGGAGCAGCCCCACCGCAAGAGTGTCCCCAGTCACCCTCCTCTCTCTCTGCAAATCCCTCCCACCCAGATTTCGAAAACCCCCAAGGCCTGATCTCCATTGTCTAGTAATTTAATAACACACAACCCTTTGCAAACACTAATTAAGCCAGGGCACTGTTCCCTAGTGAGGGAGGCCTGCCACACTCCACCCCAGGCCTCTGTTCTCAGAGGGGAGACCACTGAGAGGTGGCCTCCGGGAGAGAGGTTGGCCTAGAGCTGACTAAAGAGGAAAGAAAGGAGTAAGCTAGGTCAAAAGGGAAGCAGTGGAATTCCAAGTTAAAGGACTTCAGGGGTTCAGTCTGGTCAAGGCTGTTACTGGCTACTCTGGACTGGACCATCGCTTTCAGGTCAGGAGCTCTGTTAGCTCTTCCATTTCTTTCTTCTTCTTCTTTTTTTTTTTTTTTTTTTTTTAAGATTTTATTTATTTAATTGACAGACAGAGATCACATAGCCGGCAGAGAGGCAGGCAGAGAGAGGGGGGAAGCAGGCTCCCCGCCAAGCAGAGAGGACTCTGGGATCATGACCTGAGCCGAAGGTAGTGGCTTAACCCACTGAGCCGCCCACGCACCCCAGCTCTTCCATTTCTTAGGGGAGGGTGTCAGAGACGCCTTGAGAATCTGAGCTAGCTCTAGGTTTTCTCACCTGTTCATACTTAAAATTGTGCAAATACGAGGTGCCTTGGTTAAGCAGCTGACCTGGGCTCAGGTCATGATCTTAGGGTCTTGGGATCGAGACCTTAACTGGGCTCCACACTTAGCAGGCAGTCTGTTTCTCCTTCTCCCTCTCCCTCTGCCCCTCTCCCCACTCATAAGCATGTGCACACACTCTCTCTCAAAGAAAAATCTTTAAAAAATTTTTTTGCAAATAAGTTGACCCTTGAACGATGCAAGGGGTAAGGAGCACTGACCTCCCAAACACAATAGAAAATCCACAGTTGATTCCCTCCAGATTAACTACTATTGACCAGAAGCCTTACTGATAACATAGTCAATTAACACGTATTTTTTATGTTATATATATTACATACTGTATTCTTACAATGAGGTAGAAAAAAGAAAATGTTATTAAGAAAGAAGCTATAAGAAAAAGAAAAAAGAGGGGCGCCTGGGTGGCTCAGTGGGTTAAGCCGCTGCCTTCAGCTCGGGTCATGATCTCAGGGTCCTGGGATCGAGTCCCGCATCGGGCTCTCTGCTCAGCAGGGAGCCTGCTTCCTCCTCTCTCTCTCTGCCTGCCTCTCTGCCTACTTGTGATCTCTCTCTGTCAAATGAATAAATAAAATCTTTAAAAAAAAAGAAAAAAAAAAGAAAAAGAAAAAAGAAAGAAAGCTCTAAGGAGGGGCACCTGGGGGGTACAATGGGTTGAGAGTCTGATTCTTGGTTTTGGCTCAGGTGGTGATCTCAGGGTTGTGAGTTTGAGCCCCAAGACCTCCTCTGTGCTAAGTGGGAGTCTAGTTAGATTTTCTCTTCTTCTTCTGGTTTGCACCCCACCCCTCGCTCTCAATGTGTATGTGTTCTTGTTCTCTCTCAAATAAATCAATAAAATCTCCTTTTAAAAAAAAGATCTTTAAAAAAAAGATTTTATTGATTTATTTGAGAGACAGCATGAGCAGTGGGGAGCAAAGGGAGAAGGAGAAGCAGGCTCCCACTGAGCAGGGAGCCCCACGTGGGCCTCGATTCCAAGACCCAGAGATCAGGACCTTAGCCAAAGGCAGACACTTAACTGACTGAGCCAACCAGGTACCCCTAAATAAATACATTTTTAAAAAAGAAAGAAAAAAAGTTATAAGGAAAAGAAAATACATTTATAGACCTGTACTATAAAAAAAAAATCCACAAATAAGTGGACCCTTGTTTTTCAATGGTCAAATGTACTCTCTGAATTTATTAAAATTTCCTGCCCTAAAGAATTATAAGTCAAGTCTGACGTTTGTCAAGCCTTTTAGACTTTTAGGAGCACTTTCCAATAGGCAAGCAGGAGGATGAGGGGGTGAGCTCATGGGCTGTAGAATGATGGGCGCGAACCTGTCAGAGCCACTCACCAGCGAGGGTTCCTGGCCGAGGTATCTCAGCTCTGTACTGGTTCTTCCTCTCACACAAGGAGCAGTGAGGAGGACAGGTCTTGTTAAAATGATTTCTGTTTTACAGATGAAGAAACTGAGACTCGGAAAAACTGGAAAAACGTTTGGGCTACGTTCTGAACCCGGGACTCCTTTCATAGACCGTTCCAGGAAAACTTGTAAAACTTTTTGTTGAAGGATAACATTCATAGGGAAAATACACAAATCATAAACATGCACCTTGCTGAATTCTTGCTAATAGACACACCCATGTATCTACCATCTGGATTAGGATAATGGGATGTTATCAAAACCACAGAAGACATCCTCCTGTCCCCTCCAAGTAGGGTTGCCAGATTTAGCAAATAAAAATAGTGCCCGGGACATACTTACAATAAAAAATTATTTGCTTTCAATCTGAAATTCAAATTTCACCAGGTGGGCTATATTTTACCCAGCAATCCTACCTGAAAAGCTATCTCGAGTCTTTTATGATTCTAGATTAGTTTTGCCTGTTCTCCTACAACATAGACGTGCAATCCTAACGTCTGTGCTCTTTTGGTTCTGGCTTCTTTTTTTTAACACAGGCATGAGATTCAACAACAAAGCGGCAACAATCTATGCTCAGCCTTTGGCTGGGGGAACCTGGGATACGGGTGGCCGCTCATTGTGTGCCAAGCTGTCCCAAGGTCACGCCAGGAGCCTGCTCGCATGTCCCAACTCCAGAGGGTCCTCCAGGAACCGGGAGCGGCCCCTGGTTGTGGTGCAACCAGAAGAGAGTGCAACAGCGGCTCACAGGGGATGTGATCCACAGCTCTAATCCAGGCTGGTGGGGCTGGAGATGCTACGGCACTGGAGAGAGGCATTGCTGCAGAGGAAGCCCTTCTGTGCAGCCCTTATCAGCTCCATGAGCTCCTGGCCCCATGGCTGCAGTGGTCTGGGAGGTCCCCACGTGGTCTGCTCTAGGGCCATGATGGGACCCACTGCTTCCGCTGAGACTGCCCCCAGCACCAGCAGGGGGGACATCAGCAGCCATGTCAGCAAGAAGGGCAACCACGCCAGCGACTCCATGAGAGGACCCCGGGGTGGGGTGCTCCAGCTGGGATCACAGAGCCACGAGCTGATGGACTGGGCAGACGAAGGCCACTAGAGCAACATCCACCCAGCCCGAGCACTCAGGCAACCCTTAGTTGCCCCAGCTGCCCCCCAGGATCAACAAGAACTTGAGCCCAAACACATGGTCGGTCCATCTGTCCCAGACCACCTCCCTGTCCATCTTCTGCCCCACCCGAGCCCAAGTTGAACAACCAACTTTAAGTGTCTCTTAGTATCCTAAGCCAGCAAGAGATGGGACCAAATACTCTCCCCCACACTTTCATTTTTTAAGATTTGATTGATTTATTTGACTGAGAGCGAGCACAGTAGGGGAAGGGGCAGGGAGAGGGAGAAGGAGACTTACCACTGAGCCTGATGTAGGGATCATGACCTGAGCTGAAAAGGCAGATGCTTAACCAACTGAGCCACCCAGGCACTCCAACAAATCCTTTCTGTACCAAAGTGCCAGGCAGTATGTAGTGTGACCTCCCCTACCCCAAAGGGTGGGGGGGGGACATTAAATTCACTGTGTTATCTCTGGGGCTAGATCTCTTATTAAAGTTTCTGTCATCTCTGAGGTAGAGATGAGGACATTATGAAAACTTGTAAGAATTTGAGAGTATAAATAAGCTTACCCTTGCTCTCCCTCTCACACTCAAACACAAACAACAACAACGTAGTGGCAATTAAATTTCATTACTGTATAGTATTTTACTGTATACAATGGAAAACAAAAAGAATTTTCTATTTTTAAGATTTTAAATCATCTTTAAACCCAATGTGGGCTTGAACTCACAACTCTGAGATCAAGAGTTACACACTCCACCAACTGAGCCAACCAGGCAGCCTATCTACAGTTGGAAGACAAATGTATAATATGTGATCAGTATAAGTCTATTCATTGTATATTGTAAATATATACGTATACAATGAACACAAACTTCCAGATTGCTTTCAGCCCAGGCAAAGAGGGCTGCTATAAATCTTCTTGTTCATGTTTTTTGGTTAATATATGAAAGCTCTATTGGGTATACATCTAGGGGTAACATTTCCGTAACATCAGAGTATGCATGCTTTCAGCTTTAACAGGCAATTTCTCCAAAGTTGTTGAACCAGTTTATTCAAGAACGCACAGAGAGACCCATTAGTATCCCCTGATATTGTCAGTTTACTCCCTTTTATGGTTTTATGATTGAAATGATTTTGCATTTTCCTAATAACTCATGATTGTGAACACCTTTTCACATGCTTTCTGATGATTTAGATGTCTTCTTTAGTAAGATGTTTGTTTAAGGGACACCTGGGTGGCTCAGTTGTTAAGCGTCTGCCTTTGGCTCAGGTCATGATCCCAGGGTCCTGGGATTGAGCCCCACATCGGGCTCCCTGCTCATTGGGAGGCTGCTTCTTCCTCTCCCACTCTCCCTACTTGTAGTTGTTCTCTTGCTCTCTCTCTCTTTCTCTCTGTGTCAAACAAATAAACAAAATCTTTGAAAAAATGCTTGCTCAAATTTATTTATTTTATTTTTTTAAAGATTTTATTTATTCATTTGAGTGAGAGAGACAAAGAGCACAAGCAGGGGTAGAAGCAGAGGGAGAAGCAGACTCCCTGCTGGGTCGGGAGCCCGACAGGGGGCTTGATCCCAGGACCTAAGCCGAAGGCAGATGCTTAACCATCCGAACCACCCAGGCACCCCAAACTATTGCCCATTTTTAAAAAATGGCAATTTTTAAATGTGTTTTTAAGTGTGTTTTCTTATTGATATGTAAGAGCTCTTTACACATTGTAGCTATAGACCTTCGTCAGACATAGGTTTTGTAAATACTGTCTCCGTGTCTGTGGCGGGTTTTTCACTCTCATAATGGTACATGGATAAATAGAAGTTTTTAACTTATATGGGTATTACTTTCGTGTGTGCTGTTTGAGAAATCTTGACCTCTCCCAAGGTCATAAAGATATCCTCCTATGTTACCTTCTAGAAGCATTTTTATTTTATTATTCACATTTACAGTTTGTGGACCTATTTCTTTGTCTATCATATGTACAATCCAATTAATTTAAAAATTATTTCCCAGCTTCATAATTCTACAGAATCCATGTTTGTATTTGCCAATATCATCATTACATAGTTCCTTTCAATCCAATAAAGAATTACTAAGTATATTTTGCTGTGCCAAGGCATTGTGCTTTGTAACAAGAATTTCAAACTTGATCTCAGCATAGTGGTAATTTTCTCAGAGCTCCTAGTCTAGCATGTGTTCTGTTCAGACCCACCTATGTCTCCTGCCTTTAGCCACCATGTCTCCACAGATCCCTTTAGGGGCAAAGTCCACTCAGATTTGCTTTTAAGGCTGGGGGCTTGATGCCTGTTGGCCAGAGTCTGGGCAGGAAGATGGAAAGCACAATGACAAGTGTTAGTCCTTTGCCAACTGAAGGTTCAAAGAGGGAGCCTGAAACCTGGATCATTTGTGAGTTGCAGGTCTCTGTGCCAAGTTAGAGCCTACATTCCAGCCAAGTCAGTGGTGGCAAAGATCTGTTGTCCAGTCACTTGGATTGGCTCAAAAGTGCTTAGAGCAGCTAAAATATCAGTAACAGGAGAAATGATAAATATGAATGACTTGTGGTATCTCATTATATCCTAACTATTCTGCTTTCTTGGCCTCACTAGTTCTTTCCATCAATCATCAATCACATAACGAATACCCAGCTACCAATTCTTAGGCTGAGGAAGGTGGTCAGTAAAGGAATAGCAACCTCTACCCCAATTCCAACATCTGTCCTTGGGAGACTTTAGGGGATATAAACCTTTAATACAAACAAGCCCAACCCACTACTCTTGTATCTTGGGCTCCTGATATCTTAGGATTCTCTTTGTGGATTAGAACTCCTTACCTGGTTCTTTCTAGGCCCTGGCCACCTCAAATTAGAACAGCCCACCCTCCCCAGGGAGTCCCAGCCTCCAAAATTTACCCTCCAATATTGAAGGCTCTTGTCCTGGACAAGCTGAACACAACTTCTGCAAGAGATGGGGTCTAGACATTGTGGGAGAAGGGGGCTTACTCTTCCATTTTCCTGATTTATTTTCCCTCCACTTTCCTGTATCAAGCCACTTCCCAATCCCTGAGATATGCCCTTCCCAAGACCCTGAGATATTCAGATGGTGCTTTCCTACCTAGTACTCCCTTGCTCAGAGGACCTCTACCTGGGTGGCAGATAGCCCTTTCCTAAACAGAGGGAGGATTACAAGAGTAGGGGGTCAAAGCCAGAGAATTGAAATGGAAATGCAGGTTCTTAACTCTTGATGTATTTTTTTAAAGTAAGGAGAGACTGAGAGAGATTTTCCTGAGAACATTTTAAACTTGAAAACAGGGGCACCTGGCTGGGTCATTCAGTAAATCGTGGGCCTCTTGATCTTGGGTTCCTGAGTTCAAGCCTCATGTTGGGGCCGGGTGTGGGGGGCGGGTGTTACTTAAAAAATTATATTAGAGATTACTTTAAAAAAAAAAAAGTTTTTTAGTGTCCATTAGTGATGGTTAAAGGTGAATAAAGATTTAAAAATAAATAAATAAATAAACACGAGCATGTACCAAGAGTGTTGGACAGCATTGGTGTGTCTTTTCTTTTCTTTTTTTTTTTTTTAAAGACTTAATTCATTTATTTGACAGACAGAGATTACAAGTAGGCAGAGAGGCAGGCAGAGAGAGAGAGGGGGAAGCAGGTTCCCTGATGAGCAGAGAGCCCGATGCGGGGCTGGATCCCAGGACCCTGGGATCATGACCTGAGCTGAAGGCAGAGGCTTTAACCCACTGAGCCACCCAGGTGCCCCTGGTGTGTCTTTTTGATTTGAAGATGGGACAGCAAGGTTAACCTCTGTGATGACCAGGCCAGAGGCAGAGAGGAACCTGTACTGGACCTTGTAAGGAGGGCAGCGGAGGGGTGCAAGACCAAAGGATATTCTCAGAGCAGAGGGAGCCTGGAGGAAGATCACAGACTAGTGAGAGGCAGGCCTCCAGGGTGGCCTGACCATGAACGAGTCAGGGAAATAGTCCAATCCCTGTTGCAGGCCAAATACAGGCATTTAAAGGGAATTAGGGCTCCTATGAGCAGCACGGGGGGTGGGGGTGTGGGGGGGGTGGGGGAGACTGAGTTAACTGTGCTCTACACTCCAAAGCTAGCAGCTCCCACTGGGAACTCAACAGGAAAGACCTGACCTCTTCAGAGACAAAGGACTCAGGAGAGCTGAGTCCTATGATCACGGCTCATAGAAGGTGCTGGAACCAAAGAGGACTGTTCGCTCCATACCTAAGCCAAGGGGCCCCTGGCAACTCCAGGCTCTATTTAACTCTGCTCTACTTAATTTCCTCAAGATAAAGTGCCCTCACTGTGGACTCAAGCTTGCTTTCTCTGGAAGCAGCTGGGGGTGGCCTTTATTAAGGAAATGTTTCCTCTTTGACATAGGAATGGCTGTTAGGAGGAAACCACAGGCTGGAGATCTATTCTGGAGACTAAGTCAAGGGGTTGGAGTGGGTGTATCCCATTTATCCTCCTGAAGAAGCATGCTACTTATTCCCAGGGGCTCCGGCCATTATTATTATTATTATTATTATTATTATCACTACTACTACTACTATTATTACCCTGAGGCCATCAACACTACTGAGGGAAGCAAAAGAAAACTGGTGATTGCCATTTTGAGAAATAGCTCTGCACACTGAACTGAGCCTCTTACCCCAGGTTGATCCCAAAGTCTTTCCAGGGGTTCCTGATGTGCTCATAATCCAGGGGCTTGTGAACTTCAAGACCAAACATTGCATCTTTATTTTTATTGAACTCTCATTGAAATTTAGCATTTCCTTCTATTATCCAATGTGGGCAACAAACCGTAAAAGGAGTACAGTTAATTGTGACCCTTTTTTAAAAAAAAAAAATTATTAACTTTATATTTAAACACTCCTAAGTATTTCATGTGTTCCAACAAGCACATATTACTTATAATATGGGAATAATAATAAAATATAATTTAGAAAAGCCCAAATCTATAATTTTCCAAACAACCGCTAGGCCTAAATGTATTTCCTATATTATGTAAGCAAGCTTTCATAATATAAAAAAAGTCAAGAAACCACTTAACTCGCCTTATGAGGTTGGCCTTAATCTCCAATCCCAAACCAGACAACACCAAAGGGGCGACGTATTGAGAAACCCATCCAGTGCTGATGATGTGAATGAAACTTACTTCCTCTCAGCCTTTTTTGACTTTGCCTCCTTAGTGTGGGACACTGTGACTTTAACACTACTGGAAATCACAGATATTTTTATGTCACGTTATGATAGTTATGGAAACCTCAAAACACCATTTATATTCATCATTAATTCTAAATCACAGTAGTTCTTGGACTTGCCTATTAAACACTTCAGTAATTATATCACAAATTGGTTTTTTAAAAAATATTTTGAGAACTGTATTACAATTGGGCTCTTGTAATCCTATATGTATTTTTAATTTGTTTTTAACTTCTAACATTTTTATTGAAGTACAATTGAGCATATGATAAGCTACCTGTTGGGTCCATGGTCAAAGGAACAAGAGTGATACAAAGCGAAGGTCAAGCAAAGCTTTATTTCTTGCCAAGCATCGAGAATCAAACTGGGCCAGGGCCGTCTCTTGCAAAGAGGCGACATCTCTCTGCCTTACAGACTAGCTTTTAAGGGCAAAGGCCATGTGGTTAGGCCTGGCCATGCACAGGTGGCCAATGAGATTGTAACACACAGAGAAAGCTGCACAGTCATGCTAGGTCACACATAAGTGACCAATTGAATTATAATTTACCCTAGTAGATATTTGAACCAGCCTATCACCTTGGTCAGAATTGGCGCCCAAAAGGTGGGACCCACACTCCTTGGTTGCTAGGGAGACAGTATGCATGCCCCACTGATTGGATGTCTCCACCTGGCCTGACCCACCCTTGTATTTGGGCTTTGGTACCTGGGACTGGTTTCCTGGGCTTGCTTTTAAGTAAGTCCCCTGGGGCTGGGAGGCAGGGTCAGTTTAAGTTTTACTGCGTAAACAACAAAATGACTATTTGATCCAAGATGGAATCGCTCTGGCTAAATAGGCCCTTACACTACCTATATTTAAAGTGTACAACTGATCAATTTTGACATAAGTCTGCACTTGTGAAATCATCACCCCAAGGAAGATAGTGAACTTGTCCATCACCTGCTATGGTTTCTACATGTTCATTTGGAATTCCTTTCTCCTGCCCCTCCTCAGACCTCTAGCCTCAGGGAGTCTAGTCTGCCTTTTCTAGAACCGTATGTGAATAGAGTTATACAGAATGCACTCTTATTTTTAAATTAGGCTCTTACTTATGTTGAGATTCCTCAATACTGCTTTGCATATCACTGGTTTGTTCCTGTTCTGTTTTGTTTTTCTGAGCAGTGTTACATGGTGCAGTTAAACATTGTTACCCATTCAGCTAGTGATGGGCCTTTGTGTTGTTTCCAGCCCCTGGCGATGACACATGAACACTGGTGTCCAAGTCTTTGTGTGGATATCTGCTCTCCTTTCTCTTAGGTGATGACCTACAGAGGGAACAGCTAGGTCAAATAGGAAGCCTGTGTTCAACTTTACAGGAAACTGCCAGCCTTCTTTCCCAGGTATTGGTAGCACCTACATTCCCGCAGCCGATACACCTATACTCAGCAAGACGTGGTGTGGGCAGTCTTTTTATTTTAGGAGTTGGAGTGGATGTGAGGCGGTATCTCACCATGGTGTTGCTTTGCACTTCCTTGTGACCAACGGGAGTGAGCTTTTCCTCATATGCTTATTTACAACCTGTACCTCTTTGCTGACAAGTCTGCGCCAGTGTTTGGTTCTCTGTTGGACTACTTCATTATTGAGTTTGGAGAGTCTTGATATATTCCGGATCAGATATTGACTGGAAAATATTTTTCTCCCATGTTTGTCTTGTCCTTTCATCCTTTTGACAGTGTTTTCGGAAGAGCAGAAGTTCTTAATTTGATAAGATCCCAACCCAGTTTATTAATTTTTGTGCATTTGTGGATTATCTTTCCAGTGTCAGATCTAAGTCCCATCCTTGCCTAATCAGGAGTCACAAAGGATTTTTTCTTGTGCTTTCTTCTAGAAGTTCTATAGTTTTAGGTTTAACATATAGCTCTGTGACCCATTTTGTGTCGATGTTTTTATACAGTGCAAGCAAGGTATAGATCTAAGTTCTTTTACTTATTTATTTTTTCATACAGATTTCCAATTGCTCTGGCACCATTTGCTGAAAAGATTATGCTATTTCCACTGAATTGCTTTTGCATTTTTGTGGAAAATACTTGATTATATATACATATGAGTCTATTTCTGAACCCTGTATTCCCTTCCAGTGACCTATTTATCTACCTTTACACAATACTATATTGACTTCACTACTGTAGCTTTATAATGAATCTCAAAGTCAGTTAGTGTTACTCCTCTAACTTTGTTCTTTTTTTAAAAAGTTGCTTTGGCTCTTAGTCTTTCGCATTTTCATATGAATTTTAAGAGCAGCTTATTGATTTCTATACAACAGCCAGGATTTTAATAAGGATTGTACTGGTTCAAGGGATCAACACACTTTTTCTGTCCAGGGCCAAATAGTAAATATATTACTGTTACAACGATTCAACTCTGCCATTGTAGCATGAAAGCAGCCATAACCAACACAGATACATAGGAGTGTGGATGTGTTCCAATAAAACACTATTTATAAAAACAGGTGGTGGGTTGGACTTGCCCTACAGGCCATGGTTTGCCTATTCCTGGTATAGATCAGTTTGGGGACAACTGACATCTTAACAAAATGGAGTCTTCTCGCCCATTAACATAGTCTGTTTCTCCATTTTTTTACCTTTTCTTTAGTTTTTTAAAAATAGACTTTAATTTTTAGAATATCTTAGATGTACAAGAGAATTGAGATGTTAGTATGGAGATCCCACCAAACTGTGTGCCCAGTTTCCTCTCTTGTTAATATCTTACATTATATGATACATTCGTTACAATGAATGAACCAATATTAATATAACATTATTAGCTAAAGTCTATAGGTTATTTAGATAATCTTTGGGGTTTTTTTTTTTTTTAGATTTTTATTTATTTATTAGACAAAGAGAGAAATCACAATTTGGCAGACAGAGGGGGGAATCAGGTTTCCTACTGAGCAGAGACCCCAGTGGGCAGCTCCATCCCAGGACCCTGAGATCATGGCCGGAGCTGAGGCAGAGGCTTAACCCACTGAGCCACCCAGGCACCCTGATAATCTTAGTTTTTACCTAATGTCCTTTTTTTGTTCCAGGATCATATCCAGGGTATCACATTATATTTAGTTGTCATGCCCCCTTAGATTACTATTGGGTATGATGGGGTTTCTCCAATATTCTCTGTTTTTGAGAAGAATTGGTCAAATATTTTGGAGGATACCCCACCATTGGAAATTTTCTGTTATTTTTCTCACAAGACTGGAGAAATGGGTTATTAGAAGGAAAACCACAGAGATAAAGTGCCATTTTATGTTATCATATCAAATGTACATGTATCAACATGATTCTTGACTGTTGATGTTGACATTGATTTTCTGGCTGAGATGGATTTGTCAGGTTTCTTCACTGTCAAATTTCTTTCTTCCATCTTTCCATATGACACATTTTGCTTTTGTTTTTGTTTAAAATATTGTTAGCATTTTTTAAAAGATTATTTATTTATTTGTTTATTTGACAGAGAGATAGAGATCACAAGTTAGGCAGAGAGGCAGGTAGAGAGAGGAAGGGAAAAAAGTTCCCTACTGAGCAGAAAGCCCAATGCAGGGCTCAATCCCAGGATGCTGGGATCATGACCTGAACTGAAGACAGAGGCTTTAACCCACTGAGCCACCCAGGTGCCCTAATTGTTAGCATTTTATTAAGTAAACACTACCCCCAATGTGGGGCTCAAACTCATGATGCTGAGTCACATGCTCTACCAACTGAACCAGCCAGGTACCGGTGTCCCCATACTATATTTTAGAAGGAAGTCACTGTGTACAGCTCATCCTAAGGAATGAGAAGTTCAGACTTCTCTAATTTATTTTAACAAATTTTGTCATTTTTAGTGCACATCTTTTGTCAGATTTATCCCTAAGTATTTCATATTTGATGCTGTCCTGAAACTACATTTTAATGCTATTGTCAATGTTTTTACATTTCAATTTCCAGTTGCTTTTTGTTAATATATAGAAATACAGTTGTAAAATGCTTCTCTTTATTTTTGGTAGTATTCTTTAGTCCTAAACCAACTCTGATGCTAATTCAGCTATTCTTTTTTAAGATTTTATTTATTTATTTGAGAGAGTGAGCATGAAGCAGGGGTGGGGGCAGAGGGAGAGAGAGAAGCAGGCTCCCCATTCATCAGGGAGCCCCATACAGGACTAAATCCTAGGACCCTGGGATCATGACCTGAGCTTAAAGGCAGATGCTTGACCTACTGAACCACCCAGGTGCCCCAAGATTCATGTTTTTGATTCATGTTAGTATTGTAAATCTTTTTCAATTCTTTTGCCTTTAATCCATTTATGTCTTTATAATTAAAGTCCTATCTTATAGGCATCATATAGATAAGCCTTGCTTTTTTATGCAGTCTGACAGTCTTTGCCATTTGATTGGAGTGTTTAGACCATTTACATCTAATGTGGGTATTGCTATAGTTGGATTTAAATCAACCATCTTGTTATTTGTTTTCTATGTCACATCTGTTCTTTGTTCCCTTTATTCTTTTTCACTTTCATTGGGATTAGAGGGACATTTTAATGATTCTGCTTTATCATCTGTGTTAGCTTATTAACTATAACATTGTTATATTATTTTGATGGTTGCCTTAGGGTTTATTTTTTATTTTTCAAAACTTTTCAAAGATTTATTTATTTACGAGAGAGAAAGAGAGAGAGCAAGAGCGTGCATGTGAGCAAGGGGAGGGGCAAAGGGAGAGGAAGAGAGAGAGAATCTCAAGCAGACTCCCCACTGAGTGTGGAGCCCGACACAGGGCTCAATCTTACCACTCTGAGATGATGACCTGAACTGAAATGAAGAGTCAGACATTTAAACTGACCAAGCCAAGCCACCCAGGTTGTCTTTGCCTTAGGATTTATAGCATATATCTTTAATATATCACAATCTTCCTTCAAGGGATATTACTTTTCTTTACATATGAAGTAAAAACCTTATAATAATATACTTCCATTTTTCTTCAACTAGCCTTTGTGTTATTATTGTCATATGGTTTACCACTGTAAATACACACACACACACACACATATATATTTTAAGGTTTTATTTATTTATTTGTCAGAGAGAGAGAGAGCACAAACATGGGGAGAGGCAGGCAGAGGGAGAAGCTGACTCCCTGCCAAGCAAGGAGGCTGATGTGGAACTTGATCCCAGAACTCTGGGATCATGACCTGAGCCAAAGGCAGCCACTTAACTGACCAAGCCACCCAGGCATCCCCACCACATATATTTTAAACACCACAATACACTGTGATTACTTTTGCTTTAAACAAATATCTTTTAAAGATATTTAAATAATATAGACAAAAATCTTATATTTACCCATGCTGTTAGCATATCTAGTACTCTTTATTCTTTTGTGTTAGATCTGGATTTCTGACAGATGATTTTTTTTCTTCCTGAAGGACTTTTTTTTTTTTTTTAACATTTCTTGTGCTATGGTATTCTGGTAATAAATTCTTCCAAATTTTGTATGTCTAAAAAAAAGTCTTTGTTTTATTTTTGGTTTTGAAAGATACTTTGGCTGAGTATAAATTTCTAAGTTTCCAGTTGGGGATTGGTTTTATGTTTTATTTCAGTACTTTAAAGTTTCTAAAATTAAGACAGTCCATTGTCTTCTAGTTTGTATTGTTTTCCAAAAGAATTCTACTATCATCCTTATCTTTGTTCCTTTGTGTATAGTGTGTCTTTTACGTCTGGCTACTTTAAAATTTTTCTTTTATCACTGGTTTTAAGTAATTTTATTAAGATATACCTTGGTAATATAAATTTATTCAGGTTTCTTGTGTTTGGGGTTTGTTGAACTTCTTAGATCTTTGGGTTGGCATTTTTAAAATCAAATTTAAAAAGTTTTTGATCATTATTTCTTCAAATATTTTATTCCTTGAGGACCCCAGTCACATAGGTTGGGGGCTTTTTGAGGCTGTCTCATAGCTCAATGATGCTTCATATGTTTTTATTCATTCATTCATTCAGTAGGAGCATGGAGACCAACATGGGACTCGAACTCACCATCCTGAGATCAAGACTTGAGCTGAGAGCGTGATTTAGATGCTTAACCAACTGAGCCACCTAGTTCCCCCTGTCATTGGTATGACATCATTTCTGGATCAGTTTTGATTGACTGATGGTCATGTGCATTATGGGTTTTATTTTCCTGCTTCTTTATACCCTGATAACTTTTTACCACACACTAAACATTGTGAATTTTACTCTTTGGTGTGCTAGATGCTATTGTAATTTTGCAGGTATTCTAAGTACTCTTGAACTTTGTTCTGGAACATGACTAAATTGTTTGGAATCAGTGTTGTTGTTGTTGTTGTTGTTGTTTTTAATCTTATTTTTAGGACTGGTTGGTTGAGACCAGAACAGCATTTAGATTAGAACTAAATTTTCCCCACTACTGAGATAATACCATTCTGAGTATTCTCCCTGATGTCCTGTGGATTTTGAGGGTTTTAGTCTGGTTGATGAGAAGAGGAACTGTTCTTGACCCTGTGTAAGCTCCAAGAATTTTTCCTTCCTTATAGTCCTTCCAGGTGGTTCTTTTCTCGCCTTGTGCAGTTGCTTCATACAAGTGTGCTGACTAGTACTCAGTTGAAGATTTAGCGGAAACCCTTGCCAGGACTTTTCTCTTTGTGCAACACTCTCTCTTCAATATTCTACTTTGCAAATTCTAGCCACGTTGGCCTCCCCTTTCTCCCAGCTTCTTCTCCTCAACTCAGGGAGATCAGCAGCTCCCTGTCTTTGCACATAGTTTGGAAACTCTCCGGGCAACCACAGTACTTTATTACTTTGTTTCCCAAACCTCAGGGGTCACTGATACTGTTGCCTGATACTTAATGTTTTAAAAACTACTGTTTTATATACTGTGTCTAGCTTTTTAGTTATTTCAGGCAAAAAGGTCAATCTGATCCTTATTTTAATATCGGTCAGCCCTGGAAGTCAGCAATCAGTTGTATGTATTTTATTTAATGCATTTAAAATATATACAGAGAATCTGAGATGGTGTCCATACCCTTTACCAGATGGCCAGAAGGGACCATGACATGAAAGAAGAGTAAGGACTGATGCTCGGTACCTCAGGTATTAGTTTGTATTTTTTTTTTTTTAAAGTAATCTGTGGTTCCAATGTGGGATTGAACTCATGACCCTGAGATCAAGAGTTGCATGCTCTACCAACTGAGCCAGCCAGGCACTCCATGACTTCATTTTTTTGACGTCCCCTTCTTCCGGGGGCAGAGATTTTGTGTGTAACAGATGGGACAAGGCCTGTACTGCTTTTAGGTCTTCAGAAGTTGGTGTCCAAGCATGAATGAGAGCATGAGCATGTTCTTTGGGGGGCTTGGGCTTGTGGGTTTCCCTCTTGAGCAGGTGTAGGAAGAATCTGATTTCTGCTGTGCTCCGTGTTGGTTGTTTTTTGTTGTTCCTTGCAGAGAGATTTGTAAATCTGCGTGCTCTGAGTAATGTGGTATGAAGTTTTAATTTCACATCAAAACTGGTTAGGAAACTTTTTTTTCTTTCTCCATGGCCCTCCTGGAAACCCTTCCCACCCCATTGCAGACTCTACCCCATTTCTCCCTCCTCCATAATTAGGGTTTATGCTTCCTGAACCTGAAAGCCTTTGCCTGGTGAAGGAAGCTGCGTGCAGCCTAGCAGAGCATGTTTTGTTAATCCTGGTGCAAAGTCAGAACAGGTTGGAGGTCTCTCTTACCTCTGACGGACAAGGGAGCTGAAAGTGGGCCTGGCTCCCACCTGCCAACGATTTATTAGCTCTGTATTTTGCCCAGAATTCCCCAATATTTCTCCCCTAACTTCTTTCAGAAGACTAGAACTATCTGAGCTGCTCTGTAGAGACAACTGAAATGAACTCACTAGCATTCGTAAGCAGGTCTGTGGGAGCCAAGCAGAGATTCTTTCTATAGAGATGAACGCTAATGCCTTATCCAGTTGAGCTCAATGGCTACTCCAGCATCAAACCCAGAAACATCTTTCTCTGTTTCTCTTTTTTTCCTGGATTTAAAAGTTCTGCCCCAGGGGTAACACAGCCATCAGCAAATCATAGCCCAGCCCAAGGGAGTCCCAAATCCAGCCTTTGGTATCTGTGCATTTTTTTCATTTAATAGATGTATGAGTGTCTGCTGTATACTAGCCACTGATGATAGAGTGATGGGCAAAACCAAACTAGGCAGTTCCTCTTTACGGGGGCGTACCATCTAACTGAGAGATGGACATTCATGTGTGTGTATGTGTCTGTCTGTCCACATACACATTTATGTATATATATATATGTGTATAAATATATTTATGTATATATATATGCACATATATATTTATATAAGGACATATGTAAGATATAACTGTGACAAGAACCAGAAATCATTAACAGGGGGAACTGATCTGGTCAGGGAGTTTGGGAAGTATTCCCTGAAGAAATGATGACTTATCTGAGATATAAGGGATAAGTAGGCATTAACATGGGGAAGATGGAACGGATGTTACAGGTAGAGGAAATAGAATGTGCAAAGGCCCTGTGGCCTGAGGAAGAAGATGTGTGTGTCAGATTGTATTTTTTAACGATCACCATATCACTATGGGGTAACCCACAGCTTTTCTTACAATTTGATCCTGATACTCATCCATGAAGATGTGGGGTCTTTGTTTCTTCTTAAATTTTGATGGGCCTGTGACTACAATAGAGATGAGGCCATATGACTTCCAAGACTAAATCTAAAAATCTTCCACCTGGCTCCCTTGGGGCCTAGCCACCATGCTATCAGGCAGCAATGCAGCCACATGGAAAGTCCCAGCTGATGGCCCAGCTGGAGAAGAGTATCACCCTCTAAATATGCAAGTAAATGAGTCTTCAGATGATTTGAACCTCTGGAGCTGATGTCAAGAGAAACAGAGATGAATTGTCCCCACCAGGCCCTGCCCAAATTGCACATTGGTGATCAAAACAAATATTGTCATTGCTTTAAGCCACGAAGTATTGGGGTGGTTTGTTCCGTGGTTGTGGATAACAGTATGTATGAGGAACTATGAGAAAGTCAGTGGAAAAGAGCACAAACAACTTGGAGTACTATTCTGCAAGCTGAGAATGGAAAAGGGAGCAAGTGCTAGATCCAGAACTTGCGAGAAGCCCAATAACACTACTTGAAGCAACCCCTCAGAGCCCACAAAGACCTGGGGGTGCATAGCTTGGCAATTGGAGTGAAGGCTGGATGTCAGCCCTCCCTTACCTCTCAGCCAAGCACTCTTGTTCATGGGCCACCTATACAACTATGCCTCAGAGACCGAGTTGGGGATTTTGGTCTTTATTCTAGAGGCAATGGAGAACCAGGTAAAGGGACAGCAAAATGATTCCTATCATTTAAGTTCAGAAGTTCCCAAGAGACTTCCAATAGCTACCATCCAGAGATTTCAGGTTCCATTCCAAAGTGGAAAATGGAGCCAGAAAGTCAGCCTTCCTTTTTTTCAATATTTGTCTTCTATAAAGGTGGAGATAATTTCTACCTATAGATAGATATGATTTCTAGATAGATATAATTTATAGATAGATATAATTTCTACTACTAATGCCAGTTTTGGCTTCATCCAGAATAATTAAAAGATGGCTAACAGCGATGATCACACTAAAATCTAGTCCCTCACCTTTTTAAAGTTCCTATTCTACTGGCTTGGTTCAGATATTTTGGGTCTGGATTTCTCCTCATATCTTTGCATCCTCCTCCCCCTCATTCTGTTTCCTGTCAGCAATAGCTAAGAGAATGACTTCCAACATCCTCCAAGAACGTGGTCAAGCTCTGAGCCATGACTGGTGCCCTCCCACATGGTGGGCCATGTAGAGAACAAAGAGTAAAATGAATAAACCATGGGGTGCATGGCCGAGGGCACTTTTGGCTATCTGCACAATATATTCTCACCTATCTTTCTGGATAAGAACAAACCTGATTTTGTTCACCTTACCCCAGTGATTACAGCTTGTCAGGAAAGTTGGACTTCTCCTAGCCCCAGAACCTTGAGCTTGACTGATCTAAGCAAATCATGGTGGTCTCATCCTTCTTGCCAAATGAATGGTTTAGACTTGAACCAATGAGATGTAAGGGAACGTCTGCTGGGGAAGCTCTCCAAAAGTTTTCCTTGCTCATGAGAAGGAATACAGAGCTTGGAGGATACCCTCACATTCATAAGACTCCCAGAACTGTAGCTGCCATCTTGAGACTATGAGGGAAATCTTACGGAAGAAGGTGAGTTCACAGGCTGAGGATAATAAAATGAACAATGGAAATGACCTGCTTCGTTGAAGATATCATTGAGCAACTAAATGACCCTGGCGTAATTCTGACTCCAACTGGTTTGTCATATAAGGTAATAGAAGATCTTATTGTTTAAGGCACTTTATGTAAATGTTCTGTTACGTCTGACTAAAACATCCTAACCTGGTACAGCTCCTCTTGTTATAAAATCTACATCATACACTTGGATTTTTCTTCTCCTGTGAGCAGAAGATGAGGAAGACACACTAATATTATAAGCACCTACTGTGTATCAGACATTGTGCTAAATGCTTTCCATTTAATCTTTACCCTGAGGTACTGTATGGATTTTACAACATGGCTGCAAATTCTTTAATCCTTTTTCCACCAAGAGATGGGGTTGTTCTTTTGTAACTGGTCTTTTTGCTTATATTTAATATATAAAGTTTCATAACCATTGAGCTCAACAATAATTTGTGAAGGTGTATGCATAAACAACAACAATCTGATTTTTCTCTTAAATACAATGATTCATTAATTTTTTTTTTTTTTAAAGAGGTGGGATCTATGTCTCTCACTCTCTCTGTCTCTCTCTCTCTCGCATCTGGGTAAGGTTATGAGTATTTTCACCAACAGAACACAGTGAAAGGCTCAGTCTTAAAAAGTAGTGCAGCTTTCTCTTTGTTCGCTGGAGCCATGGAAGAAATTTGATTATCCTAAGACCACCATGTTGAAAGTCCTGGTGTAGGTGCTCGGTTTGACAATTCTAGCTGAGGCCAGTCTCCCAATTATGCCTGCTAAGTCCCCACTCATGTGATGATGTCATTAAGAACCTCCAGAGCAGACTACCAGCCAGCTGTATCCTACCAAGTGTCCTCAATTGATGCCACATGGAACAGAAGAATCGCCAAGCCATGCCCTGCCTAGAATGGCAAGATATAATAAAACAGCTGTTGTTTTAGGCTACTCTATTATTAAGATACTTATACAGCAATAATCAGCCATAATATTGGCTTTATGACTTTTTCTTTGCAGATAGGAATAACTAAACCAAAGTTCAGGCCATTAAGTAGTGGAAGAAGGATTTCAACCTCAGTTTATCTAACTCCAAAGCCTAGATGCTTCCCAACATGCTGTAATGCCTGGATCCTTCCTTGATATTCAGGCACCAATCCTGGCCTTTTCTCTGTTTTGACTTCTGGTTTATAATCTGGCTTCATTCTCCAGATTTAGAGTTCTTACCTGACACTTCTTTCTACATGGTTAGACTTTTCAACCAAGACCATCCATTCTTTCCTTTTCTACCACCCTAATCAGTGGTGTAGCCATTGCTGCCTGCCCACTGGTACTCCTATGTCCTCCTGGGCTGCTCTGTTTTCTCCCAAACTCAATCCCTGTCCGATGTAAGTGTTGTGCTCGTCATTTCAACCATACATCTTTTGTGAGTGCCTGTTCAACTCCAGGTACTCAGATGGGTGCTTGGGAGGCAAACACAGTGTTCTACCTCAAAGAAGATGGAATAAGGAAGTCTTACATTTGATTTGTTAACAGAGACATCCTTGTAGAAACATCTAGGTGGACACGGTTCTTTCAAAGGAAGTAAGACATTCATTCCAGAATCGTGCCATGTTCCACAATTCCTTGTTTTGTTTCATTTTGTTTACCATGTGAAGGCATCTTAGACCTCTGTCCCTAGCCTGGTTTCCCAGATGTGGCTCTAAAGACCTTCAGGTTGCTCTTCTTCCCTCTCTGAGAGAGCAGGACTTGGTCACCACTGAAGAATTTGAACAGCTGTCGTGTTGGTAATCAAGACGGCCTTTGCTTTCTCCTTAACTCTCATGGGTTTCCTTTGTGTTTCTTCTGTTGTCCCTATCTGTTCTTTCATCCCTGTCTCTCACTGCCTGTGCCTACCCCACTGGCATCTCGACTCCTTGAGCTTTCAGGGATAAAAAGCTAGGTGGTCCTTGGGTGGCCTTGAGACACTGGCCAAAAGAATCCTCAAGCTCATTTTTCCTTTGAACCCCCTTCACTAGTTAGCACAGGAAACTTGAAGACTTCTGGGACCAAGACAGTCTAATCAGACCAGACACAGAGAACTACCAGATAACCTGACACAGAAGGACATAGAGTAGCCGCTACATGGAATGCTTTGAGTAGAAGTACGCACAACTTATTGTATAATTTCTGTGAATGAAAGGAATGGAGAAAGAAGATATACACATACTTGCCCAGCTCTACTACCTACCAGTGGGATGACTCTGAAGAAGATTCTTAATGTTTGTGACCCTCAGTCTTCTAATCTGTACAATGGGAATAATAACCATATCTACCTCACACGGTTGTGAGGACGCAAGGAACTCATACAAGTTAAGCACGCAGCATAGTGCCTCCCATGGCAGAGATCGAATGAATGAGAGCCATAAACCATTATCATCATCACATCCTCATGGTTGTTTTCAAGTTCATACAACATGACTTTTCAGTACCTTGAATGGTTTCCATCCTGTCCCCGAGAACGACAGGGTTAACTCCTGGAAGGCACCTTCTTGTTCCTGGTAAAATGCAGCTCTGAAACCCTGGATCAAATGACTCCAGGATTTTCCTTGCCAAACCAGTGGTTAGGGGCTCTGACTGCCCCCACCTGCCCCCGAAGGGGTGGGAGCCTGTTCAAGGAGGAGCCAGGAGGAACTGGATTTTCTTCCCCTGTTGCTTCAGCAGGATTTGTCTCCTGGTCCTTTGTTCTCCCAAACAAAGCCCAAGGAACACTTCCCCAGCTCTTAAACACTATGGCTACAAACCCAGGCTGTGGTAGTGTGCTAAGCAACTTCCATCTGAGGAGGCCACAGAGCACGCCCTCAAATGAAGGCAATGAGTGAGTGAGCAGCTGAGCAGAATGCAGGTGAGGCCACTTTTTAGCCCCAGGGAGTCACTAATCTCCAAAGAGCCTAAACCGTGGGTCTCCTTCTCTCCCTTTTCCCGTCCCTCTCCCCGAGTCTTTCCTCATTTCCCACCCTGGTCAGTAAGGACTTGCCACGGTCCTGTCATCCGTGGCTCTTCCCCCCAGGGCTAGAAAACAGATCTATTCAAAGTAAAAACAAAAACAAAAACTGGACGGACACCTAGAGGATTATGCCCGAGGAAAGCCCCGCAGAGATGGCAGGTGACGGACCGCGCGGGCAGTCATAAGCAGGCCTACTCGGGCATCACCCCAGCTCCAGCGGCCCTGTATAAACTCCGGAGACTGTCAAGGAATGCAGCTTGGGAAGGAGACAGCCTCCCTGCTTACTTAGGCAGAAGTCTCAGATGGATAACAGAAGGCAGATAATAGAGGGTTCTTATATATCAATTAAACTTGAGACAACGCCTTTCCACTTCCATTGAAGACTCATGTCTGGGGCCTGAGAGATTAGAATATTAGGAAAGGACTGTCAAAAAGGCATCATGTTGGCTTACTCTACAGACAGGTTTTTATTTGCCAGTAAAAGAAAAGGAAAAAAAAAATCTCAGCAGGCAAGCAGTTAGAGATAGGGACATGGCTTTGGTTTGAGAAAGCTCTGGATAAAGCTGTTTCCGGGATGTGGATAACATAATGGGCTTTGGGGAACAGATTCAGGGGCTGGCCCCCCACCTTCAGTAGCAGCTCTGGATGTGAATTATGCAGTTCCAGATTGATGGGTGAAGGCTTGAGTGATCTCTGTCTGTGTCTTTGCAACCTTGGAACCATCGTCTTTATGCTTAGGGCTAGATGGCTCACCGGGTATGGAAACCTCCTCCTTTTGAATAAACATAAAAACAGCCAAATTAAGAAGTCTGGTGAGCATTTGGCCAGAAAGAAAATGTGAGCTAGGCATCTTGACCTGCAGATCCGTCGACTAGAAAATGACTTTAATGAAAGGACTGTGTATTTTTAGTTTTCAGAGTATTTTTGTATTTGGTCTTTGAGGTAAGAAGGACAGGAATTAAAAGTCCCCTTTTAATTATGATATGTATTAGTGCCATTTATAAAAAGGGAAACTGAAGACTAAAAAGCGAATGGGGTTTCTCCGTGGGAATCTAAATGCAGGGATGGAATTCCACGGTGGCAAAATACACGTGTACTAAAAAGAGATTTTCCCCTTTTTGTCATAAGGTGGTTGTGACTATAAAAATCACCGGAGAGGTTTTGGCCCTCACCCCCTAGAAATTCAGATCGGGGGCACCTCGGTGGCTCAGTGGGTTAAAGCGCTGCCTTCGGCTCAGGTCATGGTCTCAGGGTCCTGGGATCGAGTCCCACATCGGGCTCTCTGCTCAGCGGGGAGCCTGCTTCCTCCTCTCTCTCTCTCTGCCTGCCTCTCCATCTACTTATGATCTCTCTCTGTCAAATAAATAAGTAAGATCTTTAAAAAAAATAAAAAGAAATTCAGATCGGGTGAGGCTGGGATGGTGTGCAGGTTTCCTCAACTGATCCTCAGGGAGGTTCCTTAGACCATATTTGGAGAATTATACACTACGCTTATTCTTTTCCAGAATGATCTGGTCAAATCAAGAATATTTCGTTTCAAGGCACCTGGGTGGCTCAGTCAGTTGAGCATCCGACTCTTGATTTCAGCTCAGGTCACGATCTCAGGGTCATGGGATCGATCCCAGCATCCTTGGAGGTGGAAGGGGGTCCTTGCTCAATGGGGAGTCTGCTTGAGATTCTCTCCCTATTCTTCTGCCCTCCCTCTGCACTCTTTCTCTAAAATAAATAGATAAATCTTACAAAAAAAAAAAAAAAAGAATATCTAGTCTCCTCTTGAGGTGACTGGCTCACTGAATCAGTACAACATGCAACTCTTAATCTTGGGATTGTGAGTTCAAGCCCTGCATTGGATTAGAGCCTATTTTAAAAAGTACATAAATAAATAAAAAAATTTTTAAAAAGAATATTTAGTCTTATCTTATTCTCTCTCCAGAGCAACAAAGCCACCTCTGAATATCAAAATTTGCTAATTCCTGTCATTATTCCAGCAAGCTGTAGGTAGTGAATTCTCCCTCCCCACGTTCCAGGCAAATCTCAACTTCAGTAATATTGCCTTTGTATTATCTGCCAGGGAGGAAGTGAATCAGAGACAAAGAGCCAGAACGCCCTCCATTCAGGGAACGTTTACAAACACACTGTTGAGAATTCCACCCTCGACAACTGAAATTTCAGACTCGGAATTGAAATATTGAGACTTCATGAGCAAACGACTGTCTGAATTCTTTTTTACTGGTTATGCTGGAAATTCTACCGCCAGATGTCTATTTTCAGCAAGGAATGGTGAACTCCAGAAAGTTTAAGCTGCTGTATGATATGAGTTACTAATTTACTAGATCAATTACCACAGGGTTATGGTGGTCAGTCAAGAGAAATATGACAGCTAAATTCCACTCTGACTCAAGCCAGACATTTCTGCAGACATCATTTCTAAGAGCCTGAGAAATTCTGCAGTTCCACTTTCACTGATTCCTAAGTCCCTTGTCAGTTACCCAGGGAGGACGGTGGCTGGTCATCAGCAGGCTGTTGTAACTCTGTTTTAATAGTTACTTTAAATCATAGTTACTATGTTCTCAGTTGTGGTTTTAACGTACTTAAAATGGCAGCTATAGAATGAAAGTAGGCAGCAGTTCACAACCACAGCTTAATACCAGAATCACCTATGGAGCTTTTAGAAAATTCCAGATGCTAGTGACCCACCCCAGAACTAGTGACTCAGAATCTCATGGGATAGAGTCTGGGTGTGTTTGTTTATTTGTCCTTCCTTTTTTTTTTTTTTTTTTCTTTAAATCTTCCCCAGAGTACATACCCCAACCCTACCTCCACCCTTAAGAACCAAGATATGTTTTTGTGCTTCTCATGGTAATAAAATCTGCTATTTGCAACAGCCTCTCCTGTGCTGGGGACTTTGCCTGTAACACATGTAATTGTTCCAACAACACGGTAGGCTAGGAATTATTATTTTGCTCTTATTACAAATGAGGCCCCAAAAAGCTTAAGCAAATTGTCCTAAGTCACTGAGGTCTTTTTGTCTCCAAATCCATTTTCCGTCTATGTGAAAATCTGTCATTACTTAAGAGATTCAGGGCTCAGCAAGGTGAATTCCTGTGCTCAGTAAAGTAGTGCATACATTTGTGGAATTTCTTTTTTTTCTGAAAAATATCCCACCTCTGTCCCTCCTCCTTCTTCTTATTCTTTAGGTCTTGGTTTAGATAGTATTTCCCTCTGAGATTTTTCTGGCCAGCAGTATCCTTTGGCCATCTTCTCCTTTGTGCTCTCAGTGAGCTCTGCACTGGACCTGACACTGTTAGACGGTTGTCGGTTTCTTTGTCTATATCCCTCCCCAGACTATCTCCTCCCAGAGGGTGGATATCCTTACTTACCACTGTATCCCTAGCTAGCCACATCCCTGAGTACCTAGCTCCAGCTCAATAAATATTTGCTGAATGAATGGGCAGATGGATGTATGCATGGATGGATGGATGGATGGATGGATGGACAGACGGACAGATGGTTGACTGTGGACTGAATTAACTGCCAATGGCAGCAAGAGAGCAAAATCAAGAACTGATTCATGAACATGACTAAAAGAACTTTGAAGTTCTTTGGATAGGAGAATCACTTGAAAAAAAAAAAAAAAAGACTGGGGAACCCTGTTAGTAAGCTGAGTGAAGACTTAGAGCAAATATAATTTTTTTTTTTTTGAGAGTAAGAGAGAGCATGTGTGTAGGCAGGGGGAGGGGGAAAGGGAGAGGTTAAGAGAGATTCTTTTTAAAAAAATTTTTTATTTTTAAAAATCTTTATTTATTTGACAGACAGAGATCACAAGTAGGCAGAGAGGCAGGCAGAGAGAGAGGAGGAAGCAGGCTTACTGCTGGACAGAGAGCCCAATGCAGGGCTCGATCCCAGGACCCTGAGACCATGACCTGAGCCAAAGGCAGAGGCTTAAGCCACCGAGCCACCCAGGCGCCCCTTAAGAGAGATTCTTAAGCAGTCTCCATGTTTTCTGTGGTACCAACCCCAGGCTCGATCTCACGACCCTAAGAGCATGACCTGAGTGAAATCAAGAGTCAGACACTTAACCAACTGCACCACCCAGGTGCCCCAGGTAATTTTGGGCATTCACCATAAATAAGACCTCGCATGCTTCCAGAGGAATATTTAAGTTACAATCATTCATTCATTCGAATGAATGATTTTACTCACATATTGTTCTTATTCAGTAGTAACGATAATGCCACCTCGGTTTCTAGACAATCTTTCTTCCCTCAAAGAGGTTAAAACACTGGGGCAAAGTTTGTTACTTCCCATTTCAAAGAACTTTCTCAACTGTCTGGTTATTCCAAGTGTTTGAAAAGAAAAAAGGAGGAAGGGAGAATAAAGACCATCTGTATGGCCAAGTAGGAAGCTCGCTCACCGTATTGCTTCATGATGGATCATGTAAAGAGAAAAGATTTTGAAATAATGGCAGGTCTTCAAGAGTAACAAATGGCATCTTAGAAAACAAAGCAAAAACAGCAATGGCATAATACAGCAAGGAAGACAGCATAAATACAGAGGAACGGAGCAAAAAGAACACTGGATATTGCAAAAGGAAGCTCTTTGGAGCCATTGCTCTAGGACTTGGGTAATCGGTATCTAAAGAAAAGCCTTATGATATTTTGGGCAGATCTTCAAGAGTAATGAAAGGCAGATTAAGAAAGATTCAACACACAGACACACACACTTACACACTTACACAGCCCTACCTCAACGCCATCTTCATTTCTCTCCCCCTTCTTCTTTGTAAATACTGTAGAGCAAAAAGTCCAACGTAAGATTAAACCTACTTTGAACATTTTGGTGAATACCAGCCCCCCCCCCCCAACCAGAACATTTTCTTCCTCATTATCACCTCATTAAGATGCCCCTAAGGCCCTCACTCTTTATATGATGATATCATGCAAGGAACAGGTCTTGTATGCCTGCGATGAAGCATGACTGATATTTAAGACCAACCACTCGAGAGCCTTTGATTGCCTTTGTGTTTATTCAGAATGGCACTTTTATGTGGGGCCATAAAGTGGTGAATTTCCTATACAGAGCTGAGAGTGTGTGCGGCTCTGGGGCAGGTGGTGCGTGGAAGCCGGGGGTCACGTAGGTGAGCCTCGAGACTTCTCTTCGAGTACGGCCGCCACACTCAAACGAGAGACTAGAACTTCGCCTTACGTGGTTGCGCTCATGTTGCCAAATCCCACAGCTACCTCTGAGATATGGATAGGCAGGGGAAGTGATGTCAATAAGGGAAAAGACAGATAAAAGCGAATTGTCCCTGACAAATTATGAGTCACATACCTTTTAACCTGCTAGTTCTGAGAAAGGCAAGCCTTTGTTACTTGAATTTAACCTTTGAGATTCTAAACACAGGGATACTTAGGAGATGGGACTTTATGTGGCAATAGAAAGAGTGTCCCCTAGGGGCGCCTGGGTGGCTCAGTTGGTTAAGTGTCAGCCTTCAGCTCAGATCCTGATCCCAGGGTTCTGGGATCGAGCCCCACGTTGGGCTCCCTGTTCAGCGGGGAGCCTGCTTCTCCCTCTGTCCCTGCTTGTGTGCTCTCTCTCTTGCTCACTGTCTCTCAAATGAGTAAATAAAATCTTAATAAAAGAAAAAGAAGGAATTGTCCCCTATATAAATGTACTCTGTACACAGGACAGTCCCCCCGCCCCACTCCCTGCCCAGTTTTGGCCAGAAGTTCAAATTCATCTGCCATTTTGGCCCTTGAAAGAAAGGCAGGAGAATAGCTGCTACTCTCAAGTTGAGTGAGTCTGCCTCCCAGTCTTCATTTGAGGACATCGTTAGTGATTACCCAGTCTTACCAACCCTGCTATGTCAATACAGCTTCTGTATCCCACCGAACCAGATTGTAGTTTCTGCTTTTCTTTAAAAAACAAAACCAGCGTTGCCTGGGTGGCTCAGTGGGTTAAGCGGCTGCCTTTGGCTCAGGTCATGATCCCAGGGTCCTGGGATTGAGCCCCACGTCGGGCTCCCTGCTCAGCCGAGAGCCTGCTTTCTCCCTCTCCCTCTGCCTGCTGCTCTGCCTACTTGTGCTCTCTCTCCCTTTCAAATAAATTTTTAAAAAATTATTATTATTAAAAAAACCAAAATAGCTTTATTGAGATATAACGTCCATGACACACGATTCACCTACTTAAGGTGTACAATATAGTAGTTTTGGGTATATTACACTAGTTACTTTTGAAAATTGGTCCATATATTTTTTTAAGAATTTATTTGTAAGCAATCTCTACATTCAACGTGGAGGTCGAATTCACAACCTTGAAATCAAGAGTCTCAAATGAGCCAGCCAGGTGTCCCTGGTCCATATTTTCTTATTAGAAATTTCAGTATTCTCACTGAGGAAGGGAAAAAAAATTGAAGAAGAAATAACAGTAGAAGTATAGAAAGGTAAGGAGAAAATGAGTCAGGAACAGAGAGAAAGGAAATCAAATACTTCCAAAGAAGGGGTACTGACCGCTTCTGGATTTCTCAGTTTTTTAACCAGGATTCAAAAACCAACATGGCGGCAGATCCCTGAAGGCAGGAGCAGACTGTAATGGTCCTGAGCAGCTGTGGAGGATTATGGAGCAAAAGCCCAGAAGGACTATTGTGGATTGGGACTGAGAGAGGAAAAGGCTACTGGGAGGCCCCAGGAAATCTCGAACCCTGCCTCGTTGGTCCCCCATCATTCTGCGGAGCCCTCCCTGACAGGGGAAACAGGCACAGAGTAACAACTCAGTGACCTGAACCAGGTGCCAATTTTCAGCTCGTCCTTTTCTTGCTTCTCAAATTGCAGCATTTAATGAGGTAAAACATCAGATTACAGAGAACTTTAAAAAAAATTTTTAATGAGAATTCAGGGAAGTTTCTGGGTTAGCTGAGAAGTATGAAAGTATTTAACCTCCGTTCAGCAGACTGCCCTTTATTAACATTTTCCCTTCTACTGTTGCTCACAAAACTGCACTTTCTCAAACAAGTTCACCATTTGGCGTTTGGATCTGGTTATAGCCAGACGGTGAGTATCACCGTTACAGCATACAAATCAGCCTGGAACTTGATTGAAGGACCAGAGGACTCTTCAGGGTAAATGCGGTGGGAAGGGAGTTGCTCTGTAATGTGGAAGTGGGGCTGCTCATATGGCAGCGGACGGCGTTCACCCCTCCCTGTGTGTCGTTCTTGGTACTGGGGATTGTTTGCAGGGAGACCCACTCTTCAGGAAGGATGAGCCAGAATGCCTTCTGTAAATCCCCCTCAAGAGTGGCTTTCTGACTTTCTACAAGGTCAGCTCCTTGGACCGTTAGAACCAGAAGTCTCCTCAGAGCCATCGGTAGGGGGTATCTGCTATTCCTGCCTTCCTGGCCTCCCTTTTCACTTCTTTTACTCACTCTGGATTTCTTTGGGAAGCTTACTCTCTCAGATCCTCAGACATTTGGATGGGGGCTGACCTGGCCCCTTGGTGCCCAGCCCTGGTCAATGGGCAAATTCAGGTTCTCTAATTACTGTGATTTATTTAGGATGGACACATAACTCTAACCAGTCTAATGAGGGTTTTTTGTTTGCTTGTTTTGTTTTTGATATATTGGGATAGAAAAGGCCTATTTTGGATGGAATTCCTGGCTGTATGGATAAAGTCAGGCTGCAGTTCCTGGAGTCCCCAAATAGAGTGAGCATGAGTAGGAAAATGTGAGGAAAAGATCAAATCAAAGGAGCTTTTTTGAGACCCTGGATCTAGCTGTACCTGAAGCCAATGTATTTCTGAACTTTTCTGTATGTGAGTCCTACAAATCCAGGTTTTAGCTTTAGCCTGTTTGAGCTGTTGTCTTTCATTTGTAACCAAAAGAGCCTTGGCTAAGATCCCATCAGGTTCTTTCATTCTGCAAACCAAGATCAGGAAGTGGCTTACCCAAGGTCCCATAACCAGGGATACACCTGGATCAGCATCTAAGCCCCCTGAAGTCCACTCAAGGACTCATTCACAGTTATTCTAACTGTTTGAGGCAGCACAACACAGTTATTCTAGATTTGCTGAAAGCACAGTTTTCCTAGAACATGGGGTTCTAGGAGACAGGTGGCAAGGCTCCCCTGTGATTGGCAGACAGTGGCCTTGGCAGATCCGATGGTTTAGTGGAGACCGTTAGGATTCCTGCACCATCTCAGGGGATTCAACAAGCATGGATGAAACACACCATCCCTCAGTCTTTCTTTTTTTGTTGGGGAAGGTAGTCCATTAAATGAACATTCTAGTACATGGGTCTGAGATTCACCCCACACACGGATGTGGCTGACTGCTGTCCATCTTGGCTGGTGAAGAGCCCCTGCCCTGAGCTTTGTGAGGGCATCAGGCTGCCACTGTCCCTCCCTCTGGACCCCCGAGCCCCTGGACCTCCTAAGTATCTAGCCATTCCAGGGTAAATGCGTGGCCTATGGGGACAGGTCTTCAAGTCCTACCCCAGCACTGGTACTGGAGTCTGTTCTGAGTTTATTTTGAATTTTAGCTCTGTACACACATACACGAACACACGGGTGGCCCAACCCCAAGGGGGAAACATGAGATGGAAAAGCCATAATCTGTTTCTCCTTACAGAGAGGGGACTCCCATGATGGTTTTAAAACTTTTTTGTGCCTTCTCATCTGTCCCCACAGAGATATTGGCTCATAGTGGTGGTCTTACAAGGAAATGAGTATTGGACTGGAAATAGTATGCCAGAGTTCTAATCCCACCTCTAGCCCCGAATCCCTGTGGACCCCACATGACTTCTCTGTGCCTCACACATTAGGAATCTGAGGGCAATGCCTGCCCAGCCTTCTTTCCTGGGATGCTGCCATGATTCTAAAAAAGCACCCATGGAAGGCTCGTCATTATCTTGTGTTAAAGAGGCAGTTTTCTTAAACATCTCCTGATCGTGTGCAAAGTGCCAGGCACAGATGAGGTGCTGGTGTTGGCCTTGACACGCATGAACTTACTCAATCCTTCCTTCTGTGAAGCAGCCACTGTTCGGTCCCTGCGCACAGATGAGGAAACGAAGACCGACTGGTTCAGTCACTTCAGGCTGACGCAGGAGACCATCTGACACAATGGCTGTGACTTGGGCTTTGGAACCAGTACCTCCCCCACAGCCCTGGCTTCAAGCCCTGGCTCTGTGGTTTGTAAGCTCTGTGCTAAGTTTCCTTTCCTTGTCTTTTTTTTTTTATATATATATTTTATTTATTTATTTTAGGGAGAGAGCGAGAAAGTACAAAAGATGGGAGGGAGAGGGATACGCAGACCACACGCTGAGCATGGAGCTCAACAGCGGACTCGATCTCACGACCCTGAGACCATGACCGGAGCCAAAACCAAGAGTCAGATGCTGAACTGACTGAGCCACCCAGGCGCCTCACTAACATTCCTTTTCTGTAAAATAAGAACATGAATAGTAACAACTGACTACAGTTAATTGAGTGGCTTAACTGGAAGTAAGACCAAGGGTTTCCAGATTTAGCAAACAAAGCAAGTTGTTTTGTGGGGAGTCTGTCAGTGGGGAGCCCGCCTCTCCCTCTCCCTCTGCCGTCCGCCTCCCCTGCTGGTGCTGTCTCTCTCTGTCAAATAAATAAATAAAATATATATATAAAAACAAGTATGTCCCACGCCATATTTGGGATATACTTATGCTGAAAAACTATTCATTATTTATCTGCCACTCAGATTTAACTGGGTGACCTGGATTTTAGTTGTCAACCCGCATGGGAAGTGCTTAGCATGGTGCCTGGCTTGGAGTGGCCACTCCTCCTCTCCCATCAAGGACATTCCAAGGAACCATGCAAATGGATGCCCAAATCCCACAGCCCTCTCACGGTGGGGCAGGGAGGCCAGAACCTTCTCTGCCCCCACCCATGAGCACGGTTTTGACCATGTTCTCACCAGAGTTCGCCAAGCCCTGCCGTCCCTGATTGTTCAGTCACACTCTGCGAGGGCTGAGGAGGAGCAGAAGACGGGCTCGTGTTGCCAACCTCCTTCCAGGTTGCCTCGTCTCACCAGGTGAGGCAGAACTCAGCTTCCAGTGGTTTCTCAGGCAGGTGCTGTGTGTGGTTAAATCATTTCTTGGAAGCATTCAAGAGGATGATGGTCTCACACTTCCCAGATGTTTCTGTGATGATGGGAACAGCTCCATAAAGGTCACAATTTTTTTTTTTTTCCACATATATCATTTCTGGTGAGTAACCTGATCATCTACGGGAAAGGGTAGGCGGTGTTGCTGTTGGAATCCCCATTTAGCAGACAGGAAACTGAGTCTCAGAGAAGGAAAGTGACTTGCCCTGGTCACTCAGCTGGAAAGTGAAATATATCCCCTGACTATTGACCAGTGACATTTTCTCCAGAATCACCATGCCCACTCTGCAGTTCCTGGAAGGCAGGGCCCCTTTCTGAACAAATCAGTCCCTGTCCTGCTGTCTCCATTTCATACAGTGGTGTCTGTTAAACGTTTAACAAGCAGCTCTCTGGGAAAAAGGAAATCCCTGATTTGCAGTGTTTGCCAATTTCTCTAGTGTAAATACTCACTAAGGCCAATTTCAAGCTACCGGTGTGGTATCAGCTACTTGCAAAACTCCTGAGCGTTTAATAATCAGCTCTTACAAGCCAGTCGGAGCTGGCCCCAGCACCCTGCGGGGTACTGAGCGCCTTACTTAGACTGGAACTAAGAGATTCGGATGAAATCAGTGATTCAAAGGATCCTCCATCCGTCCGAATTTACATACCCAGGGAGTGGAAGAAGACTGCCCTGGTGCACGCTGAAGGAAGGATGGGGTCTGGAAGGCTTCCTTCCCCCAGAAGCTGGTTCCCCAGAGCTCAAGGACTGTGACCGGTCAGAAGACCCTGCTGCAAGGAAGGGGGGCCGGAGGGAAACGGATTAGGGAAGAAGGAGAGAAAGAGTGTGAGTGAGAAGAGAAAAGGGGGGGGGGGGAGAGAAGACAGAAGCCAGAAAGGAAAAACGGGGAAATGGCAGGAGGAGGAAAGAGACGCAGACTCAGGTGATGGCGAGAGGCGATGGGGAGCCGTGGAGGCGGCTCTCCTGGATGACGCCCTCAGCGGACACTTCCCTTCCAAACCCCAACCCCCACCCCGGGTGGGCTTGGGGGCACTCACCAAACACTGCTGTCCTGGGACCCCGAGCTTATCTCCCAGAGAGAGCCATTCATTTCTGCATCCAGGACACAGCTGCCTCCGAGGGCTCCCAGGAAGTACGCATCATTCTCACTACAATTTTGTAAGGTGGAAAACAGAGGCTCAGCCGACCTGACCTCGTAAATTGTTCAAACGTATTCTGCCATCAAGTGATGGGATCAGGATTCAACCCTGCTCTTGCATGCTGCTTCTGGAAAGATCTGACATCTTCTGGCAAAGGAATGGCGAACGGTCTTCGCGCCCAGAGACCTGTCCGTCCCCCTTCCTTTCTACAGCAGATACTGTTCATTTGGCACAGAGGCCCCAGTTAGAACATCAGTCCATCGGGACAAGCATGTGACACGGATTCTCCAAACCCAGGAGCAGGGGCACTGGAGACTCACCCCCTTTGATTCAGAAATAATGAGTCGTCACAAAATGCCCACCTCAGGCCCGTAGAGCGGGCAGTAGACATGGGTGCGCAGAGGCCTCAGATAATACTTCTGGATTTTGCCATCGTAAAGAAGTACTGTGAGGGACGTTGCAGGCACTGCTGTGGGCACCTGGGACTCAGTCCTGCTGGGGGGTCTCATGAGCAAGCGTGTACCCAGACTCAGTCCAGACCCCCAAAGGACAAGGAAGCTGACCTGTTTCTCTACCAACCTGTCCCTCTTCAGGGAAGCGTTCTTTGGAAGGGCTAAATCGAGAGCTCCCTGTTTGCCCTGCTCTAGGACTGAGAGACTCCCTTGGTTCCAAGGAAAGCCCTCCGTCCCCAAGCAGAGAGGGACCTTAGGCCCTCGAGGGGGGAGACTGTGGGTATGGAGCCTGGACAGTAGGGTGCATGCTTGCTCAAGGTCACGGTGAGAGCTGGGGGGGGGTGCCCAAACTGAGGTTCAGACTCAGGCCTGCTGCGTGCCAGAACTCCTTACCTTTCTGTGACCCCAGACACTCAAGACCAATAAGGAGCCCAGATCCACAGACCTTCGAGGTGGGATGGATGGGCTGGTGAGGAAGAGCAGGGGTCAAAGCTGAGTCCGAGGTTTCTGGCTGATTGAAGTTGGCTCATTGCGTGAGAGATAGGATGCGGGTCCCAGGGGCTGCCATGACGGCTAGTTGCAGGTGTAATCTCGCCGCTTGGGGCACCTTCATTCTGGCCACATTTGTTTCCTTTTAAAAATCCAATCTCTTTATTTTACAGCCCAAATCTCTGGGCAAGAACAATAAGACCAACACAAGAAGCAAGTCCACAAAAGCCCCTTGGGAAGGCGATGAGCTAAGAATACAGGCCTTCTCTGGGCCACCCACGCCTCTTTTGAAGCTCACAGAATAATAAAATATCCTGAAGAAAACAGAATGAAAAACACACACACAAACCCAACAGAAGTCAGGGATTCTGTTGCTTTCTTTCTTTCGTTTTTTAAAGATTTTATTTTTATTTATTTGACAGAGAGAGAGATCACAAGTAGGCAGAGAGGCAGGCGGAGAGAGAGGAGGAAGCAGGCTCCCTGCTGAGCAGAGAGCCTGACGTGGGGCTTGATCTCAGGGCCCTGAGATCATGACCTGAGCCGAAGGCAGAGGCTTAACCCACTGAGCCACCCAGGCAACCTAAGCGTTCTGTTTCTTAAGGCAGGTGATGGCGCGGGGAGCCGTTTTAAATGGTGCGGTTGCTTAAGAGCCACGCAGGTGCTCTCTTCTCTTATCCACACCACCAACAAAGCCAAGCCCCGGTCTAGGTTTCTGGGGACAGCCATGGGGAGCAAGGGGATGGAGAGGAGGGAAGGCCAGGCCAACCTTTCAATGTTGAACAGGTATTGTTTTGATCTTTTAAAAAGTAATGTCTTCTTGGCAAAGTCACTGGATTGAAATCCGACTGGACTCTGTATCTAAATAAAAATAGGGACATTTGAAATCTCAGGGAAGATGTGGCAGATCCCATGCCCTCCTTACCCCCACCCCCTGGCCAGCCCCTCTGTCATCTGCCCTCACCTGTCCTCACAGATTGTGAGCTCTGGGCCTGGGGAGCCTCGTTGGGAAGGATCTCTGGGATCACCTGAGGGACGGGTCCCTTTGTTTTGTTTGAAGGAGCAGGAAATAGGCCCAAAGATTTGGCATCTCCTGACTTCTCAGGAGGGAAGGAAACGGTCATATAAATCGCTTCAGGCACCCCCAAGCCATGGTGTGTGTACCCCCGGAGGGGTGTCCTCTTCTGAGAGCCAGAGGCATGAAGAGTTTGTCCTTGGCTAGAAACAGCACCAGCTTCCGATTCCAGCTGCTTCTTAACCTTGTGACTTGGGACAAGTCACTTCCCCTCTCTGAGTCCCAGTTTTCTCACCTGTAAACCTACAAATCGGAGATGACAGTCGCGACCCCAGGATTGTTATGAGGCCCAGACAAGAAAAGGGGAATCATATAGCGGTTTACAAGTACCGTGAGCTCAGGATCCCTTCGCACATTTATAAATTCTTGAGCGCTCTGTTGAAAAACAGAGTTCAACTAAGTAAATCTTGAAGATCTTATTGGCTTTATTCAACGATTCACGAATAGGTAGCATCCCATTTAGCAGATGGAAAGAAGTTCCAAGGAGCTGTGAAAAGTGAAAGACGTTTATAGGCAGAAGGGCGTGGGAACAGAAAGTTATAGCAGCGAAAAAGTGGACTGGCTGTGGCAAGGTCACCTTCCGTTAGGGGATGGGCGGGCTCTATCTATCAGGCAGATTACCTCACTAGTGCTAACCACTAACCAGGTTATTTATTTATTTTATTTTTTTGAAGATGTATTTATTTATTTGAGAGAGAAAGAGGAGTGAGGGATAGGGCAGAGGGAGAGGGAGAATTTCAAACAGTCTCTCTGCGGAGTGAAGAGCCCATCACAGGGCTCCATTTCATGACTTTGAGCCAAAACCAAGAGTTGGATGCTTAACCAATGGAGTCACTAGGCGCCTCATGACCTGGTTATTCTTGATCGACTCATTTAGGATTCCATTTCTGCTAGAGGCCAGGACTGTAATTAAATTAAGTCTTGGTTTGGTGAAGCAGGGCTTAGCATATGTGACTCCATTTTGGGCCTATTGTCTTGCTTTTGACAACCCCAAAGACCTCACTTTTGAAAATTCTGGAAAATACATTCCATCGGCCATGAGAGTGATGACATCTGCATGTATCATATGTTTTCCGGAAATTTCTATTATCTACTTAAGACAGAATGAAAGTTAAAAAAAAAAAAAAAAGCAAATAATTAATGTTTTGGTAACATTGTGGAGATATTATGAAGTAGTTTTGACTTCACAGACCCCCCTGAAAGAGTCCTTGGGACTCTGAGAACCACAGTACTAAGGTCAATTAAGAGCACGACATAATGCGTAGGCCATGGTAGAAGTTCGGTCCCTAGTGCCAAGGGCCGGTGTTTACGGTGCAGAGACTTGGCACGTCTGGCTGGCACAACTGGGCAGGTGTATGGGCCTTGCTGACTTGGATCCCGTGAGTACACACCGCCTGTAGTGCCTCCAGCTGGAGGCTTTCTCTCTGGGGTGGGTTCTTCAGGGCAGGGCTATAGGGAAAGGCCAGCAGGAGGCCAAGCGGCCAGGAGAGCAAACTGGAGGTCTTTGTGGGCTGGGCTGGTAAGGCTACTTTCGAGTCCTTGTTGCTACTCAGAGAGAATGAGTCATGTGGTATAGACTGGTGCATACAGGTCGTGACTAGCAAGCTGGAAGAAGAGGCAGCCAGCAGGCCTCTGAGGGCTCCCTCTTGAATCTTGTTGCTTGGTCCTGGAGAGCAGAGATTTCCTCTCACTGCACAGCCTAAGTGTGACACAGGGACAGCGTTTGCCATGAGAACTAAATGACCTATGTGAGAAGGGCTAGTTGTGCAACGGAAAGGGGATATGATCAATCCACCATGTTTGCTGAGAAGGTCTCCCTCAGTTGGCTGAACCCAGCCCCTCACTTTAGTTGACTTCACGAGGATGGCTGAATTTGTGCCCTTGGTGCTGGGTTTGAGAAGGCAGGGGGGGGGATGCATGGCGTTGGCCCTGAACTTGTCCTGTTCCTTGGTAGGGAAGGGTCTTGCACTGTCAAGGTGGCTCCGTCTACTGTGTTCCAGGGATCGGTCCACAATAGTGGGGCTGTTTTCTTCTCTCTGTATTGCCCCTCATCCCTGGCTCCCAAGAAGAGCTCAGCCACACCAGCCCTGAGTCCATGGGTCTGCTTCTGTGGTTTCCTCATCCTGGGCCTGGGTTGCCATCTATCAAGTGACTTGTAGGCCTCCAAGGGCTGAGGCTCTTCGGGTCCTGATGGGGGTGCAAGGTGCTGTCACTAGCACCTACTGTGTGCTCAGCAGCATAAGGAATGGCCTCTGTCCCCAGTGTCATTGCCAGCGCTTTGACTGTGAGGAGGTCAGGGGCCATGGGGAAGGAAATAAGCAAGAGGAGCAAGACCTACGCTTCTGAAAATGAAAGTCACCCCCACACGCCCCGGGATGAGAATGATGAGATTCACCACCCCTCTGCAACGTGCTGAACTTTGATGAAGCTCCAGGCTGGGCTTCTACCCGTCCCAGGGCTCAGCAACATTCTCTGCAAAGAGCTAAAGAGTAAATATTTTAAGCTTTGGGGGGGGGGCACATGTCCTCTGCTGCAACGACTCAATTCTGCCTTTGTAGCATGAAAATAGCTATCGACCATAAGAAATAAATAGGCACAACTTCTTTTCAATAAAACTTTATTTAAAAAACAAGAAGCAACTAATTGGTCCACAGGCCATACTTTGCTGACCTTTGACAAATACAGTGTCTAATCTTGGCATCGAGGCTGCAAAAGCACTTTTGTTGATTCCATTCTATGGCTAATTGACTCAGAGAGGTTGAGTGACTTGTGTCAAGTCACACAGCAGGTGATGACCAAGTCAGAATGGAAACCCAGATTTGGTTCTAAAATTGATGCTTCTGATATCCTGACTTGCAAACAGCTCTTGGTAGTTTTGCGAAGTCCCGTGGGGGCGGTCCTCGGCATCTGAGACGAGAGATGCTAGAGTCCTGCTCTCTGGTCCTGGGCCCCCATGGGGAAGGGTCACGGCCTCCACCCACTGTCACCAGACACCAGTGTCTTCCCGTGGAGGAGATGGCCACAGCTGGGGTGAGAGCTGTTGCGTGGCCAGCATGACTTGGCTGGAACTGGTCTTGGCATCAGCATCCTGGCGCCCAGTTCAACTTTTGACTTTCCAAATTAGAGAAGTAGAAATTTCTGCCCCCATCCCCTTTGTTATTAATTTTTTTTGGAGGGAGACACTTATTGTTGTTGTTAATTATTTACCAGAAATGAGTCTCTCTCCACTCGCTCAGTCTCTCTCTCTCCCCCTCGCTCCCTCTCTCCCTCCCTGCCGTCCAGTCCTCCTGGAATTCTCTTCCCTTCCATCCCCCGCCCACCCCCACCATGTAACCCTGCTTCAAGAGGCATTCGGGAACTTCTCTTCTGAGACAAAGGAAGGGCGCTGTGAGCTGGGGTGGGGAGAGGTGGGACCCCCCCACCCCCCAAAGCCTTTCTCTGCAGAAGTTGCTTCCTATTGGCCCAGCCAGCTCCCCCGGCATCTGATGTAGAATTCCGCCATCCCTTTTCTCCCACCCAGCTCCATCTGTTCTCTACGGGTATTTATCTATTTATCTATCGACTTGTGCTCCCACGGAGGTGCCTGGAGAAGGGTGGGGAAGGTTTGCCACCCCATTGTCAGGAGGTTAAACATTAAGTTGGGCTCAAAGTTTGCTTCCTGCCCCACCCCCCCTTAAATTCCACCCTCAAATTCCCTTTTGGCCACACCTCCTCGCCAAACCCTGAGGTGCTAATGACCTGATTTACATCTGTGTCAATCTGAGCTCTGGGCCCTACTGAGGCCTGAAAGGAATGGAACAGGCCGGGCTGGCTGGCCGGGGGCCCGCGTGTTGAGACACTGTGGGGTGGAAATCCAGGGGTGGCTTGCCCCGCACACAAAACAGCTCCAGGTCCAAACCCTTGTCCTCAGGGCCGGGACAGCAAAGGGAGAGTTAAGCGGGAGGAATGCGACCCAGTACATGGTGCGTCTCTTTCCTTCAGTTCCTGGGTTTCTGGGGTACAGGGCCTAACCCAGGACCACACGCATCATTGAGAGCATCAGCGAGGTGCTTTCCCTCAGGGCTGGTTAGCACAGCGAATGTTCAGGCTGTTCTAGGCAAGCCCGGGCACCCTGGTCCGCCTCACTGAGCCCCCACCTCAGTCCAGCACTTTGGGGATAAGGGGTCCCTCTCTTCCTGCTTAGGAGCTGGGGTGCAGGAGCCCCGGGCTGTTCCCAGGGCAGAGGTGCCCAAGTTGGCCTCCCATCAGACAGATGGAGGCTTGAGCTTCCAATCACAGCTTCCTTCTCTCAGGGGGACCTTGAGAAAGTCACTCTACCTTCCTAAGCCTGGTTTGCTCGCCAGTGCCAGTACCGTGGAGCAGATGGCGGGTCTGTCTCGGGCCTGGTGTGTTGGGAAGGTTTTGAGGCCCGGACAGGCCCGCATTTTTTTCATGAGCCTGTGCGATCCCTTTGTGCCTTTATTTCTAAGTGGCTGGTACTGAGGGAAAAGAGAGGTGGAGGGAAGACAGGGACAAGACAAGGGTTTGGGAGAAAAGGGACTTGAGAATTTGGAGAAAGCCTTTGGGCCACAGACCAACGTGGAGCTGCGGCATTAGCTGTCTTAGTCGGGGCATGGCCGGGGTTAGCCTCGCCGAGCTCAGTTTTCTCATCTGCAAAATGGGACTTGAGGGGGACGCTGGGTCTCCTGCCTGTAGGTTTTGAGGTGAGGTCGAGTGTGAGAGCTCCGGAAGCTGTTAAGTCCTTTACAGATGCCCGGGGTCATTCAGGGCGTCAAGGTTGCCTGGATGGTACTGTGGTCCTGAGAGTAACAAAGGAGCTGGTGGTGATGACAGCCCACAGGACGAATGTCATCCTCAGCTCTTTTACTGCGTGAGGGACTCAGGCTGCTCATGGACCAGTTGTGTGTGATGGGCTGGCCTCGACCCTAGGACTAGAGAAGCTGCTCCAGAGAAGCAGGGGCTGCCCTCCCTCCCGACCCAGACAGAGTTGTCTGTCCCCGGTGACCAGCTGAGGGCCCGGTGCCTTGTAGGGACTCAGTCCATGCTGACTCGTCGGTTGAGTAAATGAACGGCTGGATGAGGCACATTTGCTCTCACTGATCCAGTCCCCCGGAAGAACCTCCGTTTCTCGTGTTCGTAGAATGTGCTCCTTTCTACCTGCCTTCCCTTCTCGTGAATCTGCATATGTTTCCTCCCTTTGGGGGAATATCGTGGTTATCGCAACTGATGGACTGGATGATCTTTCATTTTGCTCTTTCTTCTGTGAGTGGAAGCCAAGCCCTTGTAAGGAAGGGTCAAAATAAAATGTATAACTTGTAACCACGCGTTCTGCAGAGCGGTTGTAACTAGCTCTCTGTATGTCCTGAGGATTCGGAATTAATTCCTCGATTTTTTAACTTCCATTTTTAAAGTTATATACATATATATATATATGATACATATTTGTAAAAATATAGAGAGCTATAATTGATGTACATTGGATTAGTTTCAGGTGTATACCATAATGACTCAATATTTGCATATACTGTGAAATGATCACAGTAGTCTAGTTATTGGACCACACATAGTTACAAATTATTTTTCTTTTTTTTTTTTTTCCTTGTGAGGAGGTCTTTTAAGATTTACTCTTGGCAACTTTCAAAATACACGATATGGTATTGTTCACTATGGTCGCTATACTGTACATGACATCCCTCTGACTTAATTATTTTATAACTGGAAGTTTGTACCTTTTGACCCCTTTCCCCCAGCCAACACCCCTCCCTTTCTGGCAACTACCTGTCTTTTCTCCGTATCTGTGAGCTCGGTTTTTGTTTTATTTATTTATTTAGATTTCACATAGAAGTGAGATCATACAGGATTTGTCTTTCTCTGTTTGACTTATTTCACTCATTATAATGCCTTCGAGGTCTATCCATGCTATTGCAAATGGTAAGATTCCATTCTTTTTTTTAATGAAAAAAATATATATATATCTTACATCTTCTCTACCCATTCATTCCCTAATGGACACTTAGGTTGTTTCCATATCTTGGTTATTATAAATAATGTTGCAATGAACATGGGGGTGGAAATATCTTTTCGAGTTAGTGTTTCATTTTCTTCAGATAAATACCCAGAAGTGGAATTGTTAGATTATATGGTATTTCTATTTTTAAGTTTTTTGAGGGTCCTCTCTATGGCACCAGAGTGACTGTACCAATTTACATCACCACCAGCAGCGTAGGAGGGTTCCCTTTTCTCCACATCTTTGCCAACACGTGTTATTTCTTGGCTTATTGATGCTGGGCGATTCTGATGGGGGTGAGGTGATATCCCACTGTGGTTTTGATTTGCATTTTGCTGATGATGACTGAGGCTGAGCATCTTTTCATGTGCCTGTTGGCTATTTGTGTCTTCTTTGGGAAAAATGTCTCTTCTGATCCTCTGCCAATCTTAAAATCAGATTGGATTTTTTGCTATTGACTTATAGGAGTGCTTTATATATTTTGGATATTAATCCCTTATCAGATACATGCTTGGCAAATATTTTCTCCCATTCAGTAGGTTGTCTTTCTGCTCCTCTCTTCAGTAGAAAAATCATTCATTCTTGCCAATTTTTGTGATGGTTTCAAAAATGACCTCCAATACTTTGACCTTCCTTCTGTTGTTCCTCCCTTGTAGATTTGGGCAGCTAGTAATGGCTTTGCCCAGAAGCCCAGGCCACATGGGGACACCACAGATAGTGCTCTGCTTGGCACAGTTCCAGGTTGTCCAAACCTTCCAGCATCACAGAGAGATGCTAGATGTGTGAACAACAAAGCCCCAGATCTGTTCTTTTCACCCTGGCCTAGGCTTCCAGCCGAATCCCAAATAGTGTGGAGAGGTGACAGACTATCCCTTCCATGCCTGCGGAATGCTTGGCCACAGACTCCATGGGCAGGATAAAATGCTGTGGTTTTATCGGACTATGATACTATGGTTGCGATAATTTGCAATAGTGGCTGGAATGTTGGTAGCTTGTCTGTCTTCTACTGTAAGATATAAACTCTCTGAGGGCAGAATCCGTGTCTGGTTTTGCTCTATCAGATCTAGGGCTAGGGTGAGGTGAACCAGTGCCTAAGGCACAAAATGCAAGGAGGCATTCACTTTCAGGGCCCAGGGAGTACGGGGGGGGGGGGGATGTCTGAGAATGAGGGCCTCAAACTTAGTGCCTTAGACCTCCTCCTTGTGATCACCCTGGTCTTGGTCCACATTTCTAGAGGCTAGCAGAGTGCCTGGCCCACAGTAGGCACCCAACAAATACTGAATGGATGAATGAGTGAATGAATGAATGAATGAATGAAATGGACCCTGAAATGGTGTCCTCCTTAGAGCAATGGGAAGAATAGCCACTAGATTTGGAATCAGATGGTCACAGGTTTGAATCCCAGTGTTGCTGCTCATTAACCAGGGAAAGTTGAGTGAGTCACTTAGCTTCCTGAGGTTATTGTGAAGGGCAAATGAGATTAATGTATGTAAAATGCCTGGCCATGTGTGGGCACTTGATACATGTCATATTTCCCCTCCAGTTCCCTCTTGCCTTGAAGTAGGTAACAATTTCGTATTTTCACTAAGCCACTCCATGGGAATTCTGATGAGAACATTTATGAACCACAAGGAATCATGGTTTAGGAAACCCTAATTTTGCTCCATTAGGAGGTTTGTTTTCATTGGTTTCCTGCTTTCTTCTTCTTCTTCTCCTTTTTTTTGCTGCTTTCTTCTTCTTCTTCTCTCTCTCTCTTTTTTTTTTTTTTTTTTTTTTGGTGAAAGGCAATATGCATTGTAGTTAGAATCACAGGAGTAGGAGAGATAGCTAGGTTTGAGTTGAAATCCTAGATCCAAAGTTTAATCCACTATTATGGATCTTACCAAAAGCCAATCAACCTGAACCTTAGTCTCCTCATGTAGCAGTTTCAAGTAAGTAAAATCCCAATGGCTTAACAAAGTAGAAACTGACTATACAATCATACTATCATCCAGCGCAGGAATATTTGGCAGGTGGTGTTTCACCTGTGGCCCACTTCACTAACCCAAGCTCTTTCCATTTTATGGCTCTACCAACCTCCATGTCTTGAGGTGATTGGCTGGATTCTCTGCATCTCTTGTGAGAAGAGGGCCCCCAGGGGGCTCAGTCCTTAAGGGTCTGCCTTTCACTCTGGTGGTGATCCTGGGGTCCTGGGATCAAGCCCTGCATGGGGCTCCTTGCTCAGCAGGAAGCTTTCTTCTCCCTCTTCCACTCTCCCTGCTTGTATTCCCTCTCTCACTGTCTCTCTCTCTCTCTCTGTCAAATGGATGGGTGAAATCTTAAAAAAAAAAAAAAAAAGATAGAGAGAAGAGAAGACAGAGCATTGGCCTGGAGGTTTTTTATAGGCGTGGCCAGAATTGCACCTGCTACCCTCTCTTGCATTCCATTGGGCAGAACTCAGTCACATGGTTACACCTTACTGCAGGGTAATCTGGGAAATGTGGTCTAGCTGGGTGCCCAGGAGGAACAGGATAATACATAGCAATCTCTGCAGCATCTCGTAGTTCAATGAACCAAATCTTCGAGGGGGTCATTAGGAGATTTAAATAGGACAATATGGACAGAGTGCTTAGTCCAGGTCCTGAGCCAGAATAAGGGCCCATAAATGGCTGCTATTTGGGTCACCATTCCGGGTGGTCAGCGCCATTCTTTCTTGACTGTGCGGTAGACCAGAATATGGCAGAAATATACCACCAGAGTGTGCTAGGGTGGCTTTGCTTCCTGGAGCTGGGGGAAGATACCTTTACTTCATCATTGGTAAACATGGCGAGCATTCTACGCTGGGGTCTGTAGGAGATGAAAATAAACAAAAGCTGATCTTGTGCTCAGAAAGCTGATTCTCATTTAGTGTGTGTGATGGACTCGGGCCCAGTGCTCATCATACAAGTAAAGCATGTTAAGTGTCCAGAAGGAAATATAACTTAATTTTAGCTACCAGGATGGGGGAAACAACTTGGAGGATGCGATATTTGAGTTACACCGTGAAGATTTCCGAAGTTGTAAGATGACAAGAAAAGAGGCATTCTAAGGAAACCATCCAGAGTGAGAAAGACACAGGCAGAGGAAAGATCAGAGACAGTTTTGGGAGGAGCAAACAATTCAAGTGGTGGCAAACGTGTGTGGTTATTGTGAGAAGTAATGTGGTTATGGCAGGTGGGGAATGTGCACAGTGGGCGTCCGAGCCATGACGAGCAAGGCTGGCTGTGTTCAGTGGGCAATGGGGAGCTGTCAACAGTTTACAGATCACAGCAGTGTGATTGCGATTATACCACTGGGCAAAGTCTCTCACAGCTATTTCATGTCCTTATCTCATCCCCAAGAGCTGGGTGAGACAGGTACTATGTTTTCATTTATAGATGAATAAACAGACCAAAAACTGCCCAGCCCACTATCACAGAGTTAGACACAATTTCATCTGTAAAGTCAATGGGTTGTACTAGAGGCTCTTTAAGATCCCCCCATTCTGTATCAGTCAGGTTTTACTCAACAGTGCCGTGTAACAAATGACCCCCCAAGTCTCATTAGCTTACAACAACCAATATGTATGTTTCTAGCACGTGGTTACATGTGCTGGCCAAAGTAGCTCTCTTCAGGCTATGGGTTGACTGGGCTTGGTTTCAGGCACTGGGTTAGGTCTGTGTTTGTCCCATGTGTCTCTTATACTCCGTGGACCAGTGGCTTCTTGGGCCATGATCTGTTTGTGGCATGTGGTAGAGACAAAAGATGACAAGCCAGGTGCACGTGTGTCTTTAGTCCTATTAATGCCATGTCTGCATTAGCTAAATCAAAGTTTCAGCCCAAGCTCAAGGGGCAGAGAAGTATTGTGCTCCCCGTGAAACCACAGAAGGTAGGATAGAATTCTGTAGAAGGGAGAGAGAGGAGATTTGGAGGATACTCTCATGGATCACTCTCATTGTTCATGCTCCGTGACTCCAAGTGGGAGAGCCCATCACTCCATCACACAGCTCAGGAACTAGGGGCCATCATCAAGAAGGAATTGCTGTATAAGTGTTTCTATGGTGGATTATACACATTTGGATTATAAGAACTCAGCGGCAACATAGAGAGTGACAGAAAGTGTGTGCCATGTAAATGGCATCACTGATTGCCTTCCTGTGCGTGAGTCCATGCTCCTTGGGTGGGAGGCCGCCTAGTGTGTGCATCCCACCACCCCCAAGGTGGGAGCCAGCGTGTTGTGCAACCCGGCCCTTCCCTGTGTCTGAGCCAACAGCAGTCTGTTCCTGCAAGAGGAAAGGAAGGAAAGTAGATTGTGCTGGGTTTATTGAAATAAAGCGCCCATGCACTCTTTGAGGATGATTTCAGGGGTTTTCATGAAGACAAAGACCACGGTGGAAGCCTTGCTCTGTGTTGGGATCCGGGCAGACATCGGCAGTTAATCCCCCTCAATCAGCTAAAACAAGGCATTGTTATAAAACAACACAAGCACATATACACTAAATACTTTCTAAAATTCAAACACGATAAATGTCCATTTTCTTTGCCAATATTTTTATGTAGGACCCAGGTTTTGTGGGGGCAGGGAGGGGTCTGCTCTTTCTAGTTCCAGATTCTCTTTCTTGCCCAAGCCAGCAGCACATCATTTCTGATTTCCAGTTGTGGTTTTCTTGAAATGAAATCTTAAAGACACTTGCAGAACAATCAGAATGCAAGACTCCTAGAGGATTTTTAGTTTTTATTTCCCCCAATCTTTATACTGTCTCACTTACACTTACTATCTTTCCTCTCAATTTTATGGAGGGATAATTTACATATAATAAAGGGCCTGTAGTTACAATGCACAGTTCAATGAGTTTTAACAGTTGCATAGTTTTCTACAGCTGTGAAACCACCATCGAGATATAATGCATTTCCACTACCCCTAAAAGATTCCTTAATTTTAAGACTTTTTTTTAAAACAATTTGTCTTTATCTTTCCAAAGCATTCATTTAGTTTTTGTAGAAACCACAATGCTCTCTTTTCTTACTTCTATTTAACTGATTACTTTATTTTTTAATTAAATTAGGTGATTGCAATGCAGTGACAGAAACAGGTTTGGGTACAAACTGGGTGGCCTCATGGTAAGCATTAGCCTCAGTGGGAGAAGCAGACACACATGCAGAGAATGGCATTGTCATCCCGAACATTCAGAGGGCCACAGGCACAGGTACCGCAGGATGGGATGTTTTCTAGAGGGCAAGAGGAGTAGCCAACGGAGCAGAGGCAGTTAGGGGAGGCCGACTGGGGAGTCTTGTCTGGGTGTGGCCACATACTGTTGCTCAGTTTGCATACTGCACAAGACACCAGCTAATGGGCTAAGCAGGTGCCAAAAACCTGCTTGACTTCTCTTCCTGAGCCTTGTTCTCCGTTGCAGATTTTTCTGTCTAGGGGAGGCATCTTTTTTCTTGTTCAGGAAGTAGACTGGGTACGTTTTTTTGTATGTCAAGGTGTTATTCTACAAACAGCTATTCTACTCCACTCCGTCAGCAACTTTGACCTTAACATTGCGCTTAGAACTGGCCAGAAAGGAAGATGAGCTTCACAGTATCATCATGGTCATCATCCTCTATGAACCTACCATCATGATGCGAGGCATACCTCCACATCACTTCCTGTCCTCACGATGACCCATTACCAATGCCATGGAGTATTCAGGCTTCTGGAATTATCCTTTTGGAGTGGTAACTTCCCCAGGGCAGGTGAGGATACTGCCTGATTTGGGGCCTCTCTGGGATGCTGGCTCTCTTCTGACAGGGGCTGTAAGCTCTGCTGTAGAGTGCTGTAGCTAGTTTGTCTGTTTGTTTGTCTGTTTTTTGAGGTTCATGTTTATTTCCAACTTCTGACCCTGAATGTTTTCTGAAGGTGGCATTCTTATCTGCACCATGGAGAGGAAAAAAGGAGGGGCCAAGTATCCTGCCCTAATCTCCTGCATTGGGGCAATGCTTTCTTTTAAGTGTTATTGGGAATTTCTTCAGTTAACCCAATTTGTATTGCCTGAAGCAGAAAAGGGAATTAATGATCAACTCAGTCATTGGGAGCCCAAGTGTGAACTTCAGGCATAGCTGGATCCAGGGGCTCAAGGGATGTCAGTAGGACTCCGTTGCCTTCATTGTGCTCTTCTGTGAATTGCTTCTTCTCAGGCAGGCTCTTTCCACCTCATGGCAAAGTGATGGACTGCCTGCAGTACCAGGCCCTTCTGCTTAAAACCCCAGTGGGAAACTGCACTGTCATTTGGAAGCGTTCTGAAAAATAAATCCTGAGAAGGGCTCTGATTGGCCAGTTGGGATCATTTGTTTCACCCCAGGGGCAAGGATAGGGTCAGTCCCATCTGAATGGACTGAACGGGATTATTACAGAACAGGCGTGGGGTTTCCCTAAGGGGATGTTGTCTGAAACAATAATGCCCACTGCCCTCATAATGCATGTGTGCACGTGGACACACACACACACGGAGGCACACGCATGGACACACATAGGTTCACACACATATGCACATACACAATACATGGCCAGGAGATTTTGAGCTCTTGAATTTACCCAAACATACACATTAACTGGGATCATTCATTGTATTTACTGCAAACAAATGTCTCACCCTCTTACAGACTAGCACCCGCAGGAAAGATTAGCTCTGCCATTTGAAACATCCAACTGTTACCTTCTTCCAGAAATCAAAAGCCAAATTACCTTCCTTTTATTAATCATCTCTTTTCTTACAAGATTTCACCTTTTGTTTTTCTGCACTTTACAAGGAGATGGTGTGTTTTTATGCTGTGTGTAGATCTTGGCGGTTAATGGAACCCTTTGATTTTTAAGTAAGAGTGAGTTCTTCATGCGCAGAGGAGGCACCAATAGGCTGGGGACGGTACCTTTAGGTTCATGCCTTCCCCCAGCGCTGGATCGGAGGGATTGGACTGAAACTTTAAACATTTTGAGCAATACCTAGAATATGTATAATTTATAAGCCACACACCGTCGGCTGTCAAACAGGCGATTGATCTGACTCGGATCCTGTTAATTATCTTCCACATACATTACGCCTTAACAGATCTTCAGTATACTGTGTATCAATATTAATAAGATTATAAAACACTATTGATAATTAGGAACAGAAGACACCAGGCCTTTGATTCTAGCTGTTACAAATGCCCCTGCCTCTCTCTAGATTAGAAAGCGGCCACTTCCCATTTAATAATATCAGATCAGAACATCCATGTCCTAAAGTGGGTTATTAGGAGACGGCTAAGGTTTGCACCAGGATGTGAGGGGCTACTTGAAAATGAGTATGGGATCATCACTGACGTGTGAGAAATTTGTGTCACCTGTCTACAGGAGGTCTAACAAGGTAGGAGGAGTTTAAGCGGGGAGCTGCGCCCTCTTTGATCAGCCAAATTCCTCATTTTCTTTGTCTAGAAAAATCAGATTGGTTTGGTTTTGCAGGATTTTCACCAGGAAGGCCTTCTATCTTGATTTCTTCAGCTGGATGAAAGGGGCCCCATTGGAAAGACAGAGAAGATGCTGGTGAGGTTCAAGACGAATTTCAAGCCCATCCCATTTTTGGATAGCACTTTATTTTCTAATTTCTCTCTTCGGAAGAGCCTCATCTTTTATGTTTTTGTTGGGTTCACATACTCATTAACATCAAACAGGCAGATCTGCCACCAACTAGGAAAACACATGCAATTTCACATGGAAATAGGAAGCACGGAAGCTCAGGTGCCAGGGCCAGGGCTCCTCCCTGGGGGTCTGTCACCTGGCATGCGGCGGGAGGGAAGAACGCAGCCGGGACACACAGAGTGCCCCCAACTGCCTGTCCTAATGTGTGTGATTGGAGAGTTGTGACTCCCGGCTTGGGTGTGTTTAAGAATTACAGGGGGGTGTCCATTAAATGCTCATAATCCCTGGGCATCGATGTGTTTAAGAAACTCCCCAGTGATTCTGAAACTCAATCGGACTTTCAGTCCAGCCAGTTTTATCATTCATGCTTCTATCACCTGCAAAGGATAGAAAACTCTATCCAAAGCGTTTTAATAAAAGAACGGCAGTTCACTGGCTCTTGTCACAGTCAGGAAATAATCTGGCTTCTGATGGAATCAGAGACCCAGCTCAGACCATATTTCCATCTCTCAGCTCCAGCTCTCTGGCGCAGCTCGGTTCTCAGGCAAACTCCATCACAAGATTACAAGATGGCTGCTGTGGCTCCTGACCTCAGACCCTGTAGCCCCACCATCAGGGGCTCTCTGCATCTCTTCCATAAAGCTCCATAAAGCAGAGAAGCTTGTCTCTCTTACTGGGTCCAGGAACTGGATGCCACGTCTTTGGCTCTGAGGTTGTTACCTGTGCATATCTGAACCAGGCATTCTCATCACGGGTGAGTCAGGCTTGTGAGGCTTAAACCTCTTAACCCGTGCTGGAATTCAGCTTACCCTAACCGCACAGCTGAGAGTGGAGGAGAGCTGCATTTCCACAGGAACATTAGGCACACTTCCCAGAAGGGGGTAGAATTGATCCTGCAAAGTCAAGCACAGAGGTCCACTATCCGTGTCTTCTGAGTGACGCCGGTGCACCCTGAAATTGCCCCTTTGATTTCTATTTCATCTTCTGGAAGCCTCTGCTTGAAGAATTGTGGTCTCAGAGAGCTCAGTGCTTGTAACCTCTGCCCCTTTAATCTTTAAACAATGCCCTAGAATAAACCATTTGGAGTTGCGTCATAAAGATGCAGAGAGCATCATTAAAAATGGTCCTTCCACACGACTGCTTTGGGAATTCAGCACTTGGTATCTGGCTGTCAGAGTTACCTCCTCTGACAGCCTGATCTGGACACTCGCTTACAGATCACTCAGCAGACATTACTGTCAAGAAACAATCTTCTGGCAATCAGATTAGTTTTGTTTTATTTTCAAACAATAATAAAAAACCCACTCTGTTCTAATCTCACAGATGTGTTTATTTATTACTAACATTCTCTCAAAGAGGGATTTGAAGAGATTTACAAATATATATACCTAGTTAATACAACGAAACACAGATAAAGACACGAGAACAAGAGAAGAGAGAGCTAGGATACAATAATGAGAGGATGTTAGAGTCAAAGTTTGCATCTTGTTGGAATTAGCAATATTACTACAGGAAGTTTTATTTTATTTAAGATTTATTTGAGAGAGAGAGAGAGAGAGAGTGAGAGCAAGTGGGGGGAGGGGTATAGGGAGCAAGAGAATCCCAAGCAGACTCCCCACTGAGCTCAGAGGCCGACCCAGGGCCTGACTCGGGCTTGATCCTATGACCCTGAGATCATGACCTGAGCCGAAAACAAGAGTCAGATGCTCAAATGACAGAGCCACCCAGATGCCCCATTAAAGGTGGTTTTAGATGTAAACTTCCGGATAACTAAAGCAAAGAGGTAACCATGCTGAGTTACAAGATTCACCTTGTCAGGGAGAAGAGGGAAGCAGGTAAGCACTCAGGCAGCCCAAGTCTAAGTTTGGGTTCCTTCTCATCCCAGCTTTATGGCTCTGGACATTCTATCATCTACCAGCTCTTGGCCTCAGTTTTCTCACCCGAAAAATGAAGTTAATATTTTAGGAGTCCATGCTGGCATAAGCGAGGAGTTCAATATGTAGAGGAGAAGGATCTGCCTTGGAGTAGAATTCCAGTCTTCAGTATAGAAGGAAATACCTAGGGAATCCGTCTTTGGCAACACCCACAGCAGTAATTGTTTTCAAGCAAAGATCATCAACTGAGGCTCAAATGAGTGAGCTAAAGTATGATAAAAACTGGGATATTTATATACCCTCAAAGTACTTCTCCACATATTTTTAAAAGTTTTATTTATTTAAATAATTTTTACACCCATCGTGGGGCTTGAACTCACGACCCTGAGATCAAGAGTCACACACTCCTTTGACTCAGCCAGCCACGTGCCCCTCCCGACATGATATTTTTTAATATAGAGGGAAACACAGCAGCCTCACAGTAGCAAAACCTGGCAGATATTACCACACCTGGTGACCAAAGTTGACATTCTCAATAAAGAGATATATTTGACATCGTGTACGACCCAATATGATGCATTGAAGGGGGCATAGCATTTCCCGGTATTCTTGCCCAAAAGACATAACCTGGATCTAACCTTGAAACACACGCCAGTCCAGATGGAAATATTCTACAAATAACGAACAGGCCAAGAGTCTTCAAGAAAAGTGTTAAGTCTCCAACCTGACTGAGTTTCATTTGTATCTTTTTCTCAACTTTCCTATGTAGCTGTGTCTGCTTTAGCTTCATTGTAATAAAAAAAAAAATTGCATAAAAGACAAAGAAAGGAGTAACTGTCTCAGATGAAAGAAAAGCAGCCATGTGACAACTAAACCCAACACGAACTCTTGCATTCTGTACCACAAAAAGTACAGCAGTGGTATAATTGGTGAAATTTGAATGAGGTTTGCAGATTAGTTAGTGGGATTACATCAGTGTTCATTTCCTGGTGTTGACTATTTCGTTATAGTTACTCAAGATGTTAACATTGGGGGGTACTGGGTAGAAGATACCCAGGGACTCTTTAGATTAGTTTTGTAATTTTGCTGTAACTCTGGATTTATTTCAAAATGAAAAGTTAAAAAAAAATGGAAGGGGGTGGGGGTTAATAGTAGATGGCCCCGAAGGGTATTGTGAGGGTGATAAACACAGACAGGGCTTCATTTCATTCTTAGAGCAGAGAGAGCTCCGTCCAGGTTCACTCTTGTTGAAGTTATTATCTGTCAGAACTCTGCAGGGCAAGTGGGTGAATTATTCATGGCCACACCCTCAAGGAGCTGGTGAGAAGACTGGCGGGTATGCAAACAATCAGGCCGTGATTATAAGTGCTAAGAGAGGTCAACGTAAAACACTTCAGACCCCTTTCTTCTGCTCAGGTGGGAAGTGCCCAGCATTAGGACAGACAAGGTTGCTCCCGGCCAGACAGCCAGAGCTGCCTTCGGATTCTACATCCCTTCACTCCACAACCAGTGAGGCCACAAGCCAGGCTGAAGCCAGCGCTTTTGGGACCAGTGAATTCTTTTATGCAGATGGTTAACAGGATGAGAAAAATTGAGGCTGTGGGGAGGGAACTGTTTAGTGCCAGGACACGCCTAAAGCGTGGATGTCTTCTCCGCCCCTCATTTCTGGGTGTGGTTTCCAGGGGCTGTGTGGGGCCCGGCAGCTGTGGGCTGGGACTCACTGTGCACTTGGGAATGGAGGTATGACTGAGTGAGAATGATCACCAGGCCCATGTCCCACAGCCAATGCTTTACCAAGGCCATGATTGAAGATTTGGGCTTCAGAAAGGAGAGAGAAGATGGGGAGGGGGGGCAGAGAGAGGTGACAGAGCTGGTGTGAATGAGTTTAGACAGGTCAGGAAGCTGTAAACCCTTCCTGCACCAATTCCTGGAGGGGAGGTGGGTTCCAGGGGGCTTGGCAGAAAGAAGGGGCTAGTTGGATGGGGTGGGATCCTTTCTTTGTTCCCTGGAGCTGGGAAGTGGTAGAATGCTTCACACGAGGACTCGCAGCTCCGCGGGAATCATGAAGCCCTAGAAAACATAGGCGGAATTTGGGGCACTTCCTCTCCTATGGAGAGAAAATTTTTAATAGAGTTTTTAATGTAATTCTTCAAGGGCTTTGTGATTCCTGCCCGCAAGGAGCTTAGATGGAGTACCTAGCTTAGAGGGAAGAAGACTGAAACTTAATCTAACTGGTCAGTTGTGATGGAAGCTTCTTCTTCTTTTTAGATTTATTTATTTATTTATTGTGGGGGGGCAGGGATGCAAGTGAGTGAGTAAGGGGGAGAGGCAGAGGGAGAGGAAAAGAGCATCCCAAGAAGACTCCGAGCTGAACGGGGAGCTTCAGCTCGATCTCACACCCCTGAGATGACGACCTAAGCGACACCAAGAGTTGGATGCTTAACCCACTGCACCACCCAGACACCCCGTGCAGGAAGCTTCTTACACAGTTTATTCCGAGTCCTCTCCCTTCTATAGTTAAGCCTATGGGACAGCACAGAACCCACAGTTAATGGAGTTGGCAGAGATTTTAATGGATAGTGAGGACAACAGGGAAGATTGTCTAAAATCTTAGAAACTCCAGTCTCTCTGCAGTGACAGACATTAGGACTGCTGGCATCCCTCAAAGCACAGTCAAAGGTTCATAGCTTCAGGGTTCTCTGTCTACCCACATGTCCAGCAGAAGCCTGCACCGGGTTCTCTCTGCCACCTCACCCCCACCACTGAAATTGATCTCGCCTAGGTCACGAATGCTGCCCAATCCAACGGACACTTTTGGTCCTTGTCTTGTTTGACATGTTCCTATCATCAAGCACTGTTGGGTTTGCTCCCTTATTTTCAAACTACTCTTCCCTTGGCATTCATTAGAATGACTCACTGAAAATAGCAAAAAGCTCAGCTCAAGCTCACTTAAACAAGAAAGGGGATTTATCAGCTAGTGAATCAGTCAAAAGATCAGTGGTAAGTGGGCTTCAGGTACAGTTTGATTAGGGCACTGGCTTTGCAATTCTCTACAGTGTATTGGTTTTGTCCTCAGTCTGTTTTCCCTGATGGTTGTATAATGACTTCCAACAATAAATAAAGCTTTGTAGGTCATATCCAAGGTGGGGGGAATAATCTTTATCTTTGCTCTAACTGGACTGTCCTGAGCCAATTCCTATGGCCAGGGGAATGTCATTTGCTGTTTGGGTTAAGTCTGGGCCACTTCACCCAATTACTACCACAAAGGACAGAAATTACCTCTGAAGCTAGGGAGGAGGGGATCCCATCTAAAGTACCAGGCTGGGGGACAGAAATGGACAAGCGAGAGATGATCATGATGTCCCACATTCCATGGCTCGTCTTTGTTTCTATTTCACATCAGGTCCTTAACAGTCCTACAGCTCCTTGTTCTCTTCTAACTCATCTAAACGTTGAACCTATGTTGAACCTCCCATCATACATTCTTGAGCTCCTGTACTAATCCTATCAGATTACTCACCATGTTCCATGCATTGACTGATAACTCACTCACTTCCTCATCAGTCTAAGGTCCATGAGTAGAGTACCTGTGTATACTGTTCACCTTGTCGTGCTTTACATGGCCTATAGCACAGACCAGGCTCAACACATCTGTGTTCAATAAGGACTCAAGTACCTACTCTTTAAGGGATTTCTTTATTGAAGTTGGTAATACACCTAGGTATTACACCTAGGTAATACACCTACTGAAGTTGGTAATACATCAGAGCCTTTGTGAGGGATGGCCTTGAGTTGCACATGGCAAAGCCTGTGCAGACATGGCAGCCCAGGTAGAGTGCTGTGATTTCCAAAGAATGGAGGAAGACATCCAATCCCAGCAGATAGAGCTATCCCCACAAAAACTACCTCATCAGCATCTTTCTTAAAATCACCAAATTACATCTTTCCTAAAATCACCAAACAGCAGTACTCTTGGGGTTTAGTTCTATAGTTAGTACCAAAAGTCAAAAATATACGGTTGACCAGCATTTTCCACTAAGAAAGAACCAACCTTCAAGGATGTGAAATGGTTATGACAATTGACAATTCTAAGGTAATTCATCACTGTTAATGTAGAAAACTTGTTTTTTCCAAGGCATTTGTATGAAGATGGCATGTGTTTTGGGAGGAATTCCTGGAGCCTTTTGGTGGAGGCAAATCCAGTCAGTGAAAGTGATTTTATACAAAAAATCTGATTCAGGGGAATGATTCCCTTTAAAAAATTACACTTCACTTTACAAAAATGTTTCCCTCCAGTATTTTCTTTCTACATCTAGCCTGTATTAGCATGTTAATAACATGAGACCATTTTATAAAAATGGTGATGGCCTCATCACTTTCAGGGGGCGCTCCCGTTGTGGGGATGATGGACCTAAGGATTGGAAAATGTTTATAGACCAGGGCAAGACTTCAGCTGTAATTGGCAAGGACCCTTTTTCCCCATCAGATCTCTCTTCCAGCAACTTGAAGCATTACCAGTTGAAATTTCTCCCAGGAGACAGCTGTAGGGCAGGGATGCCATTGTGGATTTCACAAGAGGGAGGGAAATCCCAACTCTGAGAGACTGGGTGACTCATCCAAGGTCACCAGCAAGTCAGTGGGCAGGCTTGGGGCCCTCCCTGCTGGCAACCCTGCCCAAGCGTGCTGCGGATTTTTAAAAGCTCAAAAGTTCCTTCCTCTAGAAGCTCAATTCCTCTCCCCTCGAGTGTGGGCTCAACACTAAGGGATAGAAAACAGAAAGGGAAATGTAGTAACTTTATAGGAGAGAAATCTCAAAAACGCCACTTTCGGGGCAGTGAATTCCAAGGTTGACATCACCAGTAACAAGGTAATCACAGTCACGGGCCCCTGGACATGAAGTGGTAAAAGGTACCCCATCTCTGTGAGAGTCTTCTCAAACCCTGTAAACTTCAGTGTAATTATGAGAAAACATCAGTCAACCCTAAATCGAGAGACATTCTATAAAATACTTGACTGCTGTTCTTCAAAAGTGTCAAGGTCATGGAAGTCAAAGAAAGACTATGACACTGTCACAGACTGGAGGAGACCAAGGAGACATGAAGCATTAATGGTAACGTAGGATCCCAGATGGGACCCTGGAACAGAAGATTGGTCTTTGGAGGAAAACTGAACAAGTCTGTTGTTGAATTGGTAGTATTGTACCAGTGTGACTCTCTTAGGTTTGACAATGTACCATGGTTATATAAGGAGGGAATATCAGATCAAGCTGGGCAAAAGGTATTTGGGGAACTTAGTACAGTTTTTGTAACTCTTCTGTAAATCTAAGATTTTATTTTCAAACAAAGACTTGTTTTTGTTTTTAAAGTCCAGAGGTGATTGAAATGCTTAATCCTCCATGTCTCTTCCTACAGGGAAGGGGGCGGGGGCAGGGATCAGCATCATGGCAGGGTTGCATCCGGCCAGTCTGGGAAGTTTTGGCTTCTTCTAGGGAAAGAGCTGCGTCACATTCCCTAAATTCTGCAGAATGCCACACCACCCACCCCGTCTTCTGAGATTAGCGCAGCTGCCTGTTGGAGTACGACAGTGCCCGGGAACATCAAGGAGGCTCAGCCAGACAGCTGGGCCAGCAGAATCAGGGAGGAAAAGGGACAGTCTCCATGGGTGCAGGACTCAGGATGCTTCTCAGAAGGATGTTCAAGACTTAGGGAATCTCATGATTCCAGAATATAAAGTTAATCAGTCACTATCTATTAATCACACCTATCAATATGCATACACAATGGTCAGAAAGAGAGGAGAGGAGCTCAAGAGTTTGGGGGGGAAGTCCTATGGGGGGAAGTCTCTAAAGAGGGCCACAGTCACTTTCTTCTTGTCAAGTAGTACACAGAGCTCCACCCATCACTGGGTGGGATCTCTTTTATCCTTCGGGCTGAGTTGGCTTTTGATTTGCTTTGGCCAACAGAATGTGGCAGAAGTGATGCTGTGCTGGTTCTGGGTCTAGCCTTCAACAGTGTAGTAGCTTCGACTTTTTCCTCTCAAAGTCAGCTCTGAACCCCAAAACCATCCTGCTGTGAAGAAGCCTGAGGTAGCCATGAGGAGAGGTCAAAGAGAGGAACAACGAAGTTCCAGATATGTGAGTGAAAACTTGAACTTTCCAGCCCAGTTCAGCTGATGCCAAAAAGAGCAGAAGAATCGTCCTGCTGATCCCACTCATTTCACAGAACCATGGGAAATGACAGAATATTGTTCTGGTAAACCACGAAGCTTTGCGTTGATTTTTAATGCAGCAATGGATAACTGAAACACTCACTGATGTGCTTTGTTTCTTTCTCTCTCTCTTTTTTAAAAGACTTTATTTATTTGATAGAGAGAAAAAGAGAGAGAAGGAATGAGCATGAGCCAGAGGAGGGGTGGGAGAAGGAGAAGAAAGCTCCCTGCTGAGCAGGGAACCTGATGTGGGACTCGACCCCAGGACCCTGAGATCATGACCTGAGCCAAAGGCAGATGCTTAACCGACTGAGCCACCCAGACATCCCTCACTGATGTGCTTTTTTCTTTTTATTAAACTTTTATACTTGTTCTCATACATTTCAATGCTTCTTTAAACTTAAGAAATCAGAATAAAAGGAAGAGTATGCCTCATTTATTTAAAGTTGTGAAATATTTTAGATAGATGTTAAATAAGGAATTGGATATAAGACTGTGATACTTCTCTGCTCTTATCCCCCATCGCCCTCCCTCTCACTCTGGCTGAAAGCTGTGTTATTCACATGGCTTGCAAGACCCCATATGATCTGTTCCTTACCCCTCGCCTCCCTGACCTCAACCTCTACCACTCATTGCCTTTGATAATCCTGGAGTATAAAGGGCACGGTGCACATCAGGACTTTGTATTTGCTGTTCCTTGTGCCTGGAATGTTCTCCTCCTAGGTATAGTCATGACTTGCTCCTCACTGCCTTCAAGTCTTTACACAATTGTTACCTTGTCCATGGAGTCTTTCCTAACCTGATTGGAAAGTGTTACCCTCCCCTTCCCTAACCTTCTTACCCCTACCTTGCTTGCTTTTTTTTTTTTTTTCTTCTTTCTTTCCCTCTAAAGCACTTAAGGCCACTTAGCCTATTACATATTATTATTCAACTTGTTTGTAATCATCTCTCTTCAGCAGAACCTCAGCTCCAAGAGAGAATTTTTTGCTTGTTTCCTGTACTGCTAGAAACCCAGGACTTAAAGTAGTCTTCATGCCTAATGTGGGGCTTGAACTCATGACCCTGAGATCAAGACCTGAGTTGAGATCAAGAGTCAGACTTTCAACTGACTGAGTCACCCTGGCTGCCCCAGAAACCCAGAACTTAAAACTGCATGTGTTACAAAGTTAACAGTCATTAAATCCTTGCTGGGTGATTAAATGAATATTTCTAAAACCCAAAGCCTCAAATCTGGACAGTTGCAGGCTGATATGTGAGGGACAGTCTCACTTCCTGGCAATGGATGGCATTGCTGTTCAGCTCAATTGGACAAGGGGGAACCACAAGAGCGGTTAGGAGAACTTCAAGCCAGAGGTCAGCAAACTTTTTCTCTAAAAAGCCAGAGTAAATATTTTAGGCTGCATGGGCCATATGGCCTGAGTTGCAAACGACTCTGTCATGGTAGTGTGAAATCAGCCACAGGCAATGGATAAACATATGAGTGTGACTTATGCTTCAATAAAACTGTATTTATGGACACTGAAATTTGAATTTAATTTAATTTTATGTGTCACCAAATCTTATTATTTTTTTAAAAAAAATTTTCAACAATTTAAAATGTTTTTTAAAAAAACCATTCTAGTTTTGCAGGTCATGTGAAAATAGATGGTGGACCAGATTTGGGCTACAGTTTGCTGACCAATGTTATTAACAATCTCCAAGTGACTCAAAGTGTGGGAGAGGAATTCAATTTCCAGGGAGACTAGCCAGACAATTATTCATTTTTAAAGGAGTATTATTTATAATATGACTTCATGAATATTCATAGTGATTTTTTGCATGCTAGGCACTTTTATAGCCAATATGCCTGGGTGAGAAGGCACAGGGCAGGAGCCAAGTAAAAAGAAGCCATCTTTAGGCTGGGTATGCCAAATCCACTAATCTCTCCATACTTCCTTCCACTGAGAAAGAGATGGCCCCACATGGGAGGAAGCAATGCCGGCCATCATAGATGCGGCGACCCAGGAATCAGACTGTTAAAAGGTGCTAAGGCTATGGATTTGTTTCTCACGTGGACCAGTTAGCTTTTGACTGAAGTCCCCACTGCTGGCTCCAGGCAGCTGTCTCGTGTAGGCTGAAAAGAGGGCAAGGGGGAGTCTCACTCAATGTCTTTGAGGCCACAGGAGAGGGGAGCCATTTTAGTAATCAAAATATCAGATAGCCTTAATGTCTCTGGACATGGTGCTGGCCCTTTGTGACCTCTAGAGGTGTATTGTGGGTCGGGCAGGGACAAAAGATGACAAGATGTCACTTTGTACTGAAAAGGAGTATTTTAGAAAACACTTTAGAATGAAAAATTCCAAACATACACAGAAGTAGAGAACAAAGTAAGATGAGCCCCCAGGTACCCAGTCACCCAACTTCAAGGGCTGTCAACTCAGAGCCAGACTTGTTTCATCTGTAACCCAACCTCTAGACGACCAGAGTAAATTCCAGATATCATGTCATCTCATTAGGCGAAGGCTATTTTAATTACACAGGAATTCATTATTTAGAATTCGAAAACTAGTCAAAATTCATTTAGAAAGGTGAAAAAATAAGCAAAAGAAAAGCAACAAAAAACAATCCATGCTTTTACCACTAAGGGGTAGTCATTGTTAATTGTTTCTCCTTCCACATTTTAAAAAACAAAAAAGTATCTTACTTTTACTTTTTTACTTTTTACTTTTCTAAAAGTATCTTAGCTAGCCTTTGGAACTTGATTTTGTGCTTTCTTGATAGAGCTATGACACATTCTTCCATGCTAATAAATATACATCTGCCTTATAGTTCTTTTTGGTTTTTGTTGTTGTTGTTGTTGTTGGCTGGGTACAGTATACTTTATTGATGGTACATGACAAGGTAGGGCTCCCCAAGCCCCTCCTCTTCTTTAGGGGTCTGTGATGGAAACTGTGGAGGTTGGGGGATTCTCATTGTATTGGAAGATGAGTTGGGACAAGGACTCCCCAGCTGCTGGAGGCTTCTCTTTTCCTCTTACCCTCACCAGGGTTGGTAGTCCAGGGGGCTCTTACTTCTTAAAGGCCATATGGAGCATAAGGTTGCTGTACCCAGATTCATCGTCATACCAGGAAATGAGTTTGACAAAGTGGTCACTGAGAGCAATGCCAGCCCCAGCACTGACGGTGGGAGAGTGGGTGTCACAGGAGACTACTTAATCCTCAGTGTACCTCAGGATGCCCTTAAGGGGATACTCCAATACCTGCTTCACCAAATTCTTGATGCCATCATATTTGGAAGCTTTTTCCAGACAGCAGGTCGGATCCATGGTTGACATACTGGGGGTGGGGACATGGAAAGCCATGCCAGTGAACTTCCCATTCAGCTCAGGGATAACCTTATCTACATCCTTGGTAGAACCAGTAGAAGCAGGGATGATATTCTGAGCAGCCCCTCAGTCATCATGCCACAGCTTCCCCAAGGGGCCATCCATGGTCTTCTGAGCAGTAGTGATGGCATGGACTACAGTCATGAGTCCCTTCACAATGCTGGAGTTGTCATGGATGACCTTGGCCAGAGGGGCCAAGCAGTTGGTGGTGCAGGAGGCATTGCTGACAATCTTAATGGAGTTGTCATACTTCTCATGGTTCACGCCCACCACAAACATGGAGACATCAGCAGAAGGGGCAAAGATGATGACCCTCTTGACCCCACCCTTAAAGTGAACCCCAGCCTTCTCCATGTTGGTGAAGACCTCAGTGGACTCCACAACATACTCAGCACCAGCATCACACTACAGGATGTTGGCAAGATCTCACTCCTGGAAGATGGAGATGGGCTTTCCGTTGGTGACAAGTTTCCCATTCTTAACCTTGACTGTGCTGTGGAATTTGTGGTGGGTGGAATCATACCAGGACATGTGGACCATGTAGTTAAGGCCAATGAAGGGATCATGATGGCAACAATATCCCCTTTGTTGGATTTAAAAGTGGCCCTAGTGACCAGGTGCCAAATATGGTCAAATCCATTTACTCTGACCTTCAGCATCTTGTCTCAGGGATGTGGCTGACATTGCATCAGAAGACGTAGTTGTCTGTTGGATATGGAGGAGGAGAGTGCATTATAGTTCTTATGCATATGTCTCCATCATGTGGTTCTTCCTTAGTCTTAAAGCCAATTCCTTATTAGTGTGTATTTAAGTTAATTTAAAAATTTTCCTATTATAATTATCTTGTAATTAATATTTTTCACCAGATAGCTTATATGCTTGTTTGGTCATTTCCTTTGGGTAAATTACTACTGGCATTCCTAGGGCAAAGAGCACCCACATATTTAAATAATTTTTTAAGATTTTATTTATTTATTTTAGAGAGAGAGAGAGAAAGAGCATAGGGGGAGGAGCAAAGGAGAGGGAAGATAGACTCTCAAGCAGACTCCCTGCTGAGCACAGAGCCAGACAAGGAGCTCCATCCCACAACCCCGAGATCATGACCGGAGCCCAAACTCAGGAGTCAGACACCCAACCAACTGAGTCACCCAGGCATCCCTTAACAATGTTTATTTGTATTGCCAAAATACTTAGCAAGTAAACCAGGAATGCATAAGAATGCCCATTTGCCACATCTTCACCAGCACCACGTATTAACTTCTAACTTTTGCCAATCGGATAGGTTGGAAATTATTTCTTGTCACTTTAATTTGCATTTCTCTAATCATGAGGGAGGCTATTTTGAAAATGTTGGTTGGCCAAGTTTTCAGGCTTATTTTTTAACTTTATTACGGAAAATTTTAAAAACGTAAACGCAAAGACAATCCCTACGGAGCTGTAGCCTCCACTTCAGCATTTACCACGCACAGTCTGTCTTGCTTCCCTTATATCATCCTCCTTCCCCTTCGCATACATGGATCCCCCACATTATTTTAAATCAAATCTCAAACATCACATTCACTGTACATTTTCAGTGTATCTATTAAATGTAAAAGGATTCTTTGTTATATCATAACCATGATTATTATTGTTAAACTTAAAAATAACAAATGGGGTTACCTGGATGGCTCAGTCGGTTGGGTGTCCAACTCTTGATCTTGGTGTGAGCCTGTGGGGCTCCACATTGGGCTTCATGCTGGGTGTGGAGCCTCCTGAAAAGAAATAAAGCGGTTCTATGGTTCTTCTGAACTATAGTTCCTGCTAGGAAGGCAGGCAAATACTGGGTTTTTTTCTTAATTTTGTGGCTCTTGAAAAATGAATTAGCTTCCTAGCCTCTTCTAAAATTATCTATGAGAGTTCCTTTATTTTTTTATTTTTTTTAAAAGAAAGTTTCTTTTTTTTAAGTAGGCTCCACATTCCATGTGGGACTTGAACAACCCTGTGAACAAGAGTCATACCCTCTACCGGCTGAGCCAGCCAGATGCTCCAAAAGTTCTTTTAAAAGTATCAGTATGGGGACACCTGGGTGGCTCAGTGGGTTAAAGCCTCTGCCTTTGGCTCAGGTCATGGTCTCAGGGTCCTGGGATCGAACCCCACATCAGGCTCTCTGCTCTGTGGGGAGCCTGCTTCTTCTTCTCTCTCTGCCTACTTGTGATCTCTGTCTGTCAAATAAATAAATAAAATCTTTAAAAAAATTGAAAAAAAAGTATCAGTATGAGTTCACAGATTTGGACATATATGATGTGTTTTGATTCAATATAGTTATGAGTATTTTTTATGCTCAAATTTCTCCACCTTTGGCCAGTGGGGAGCCACTTCAAGCTCATACTGTGTCCTTGTGATGTGATTATAGAAGTCTTTGACAGCTTTGCTTTCTGATACGACAGATGTTCCACTCTCATTTTGTACCTCAAAAATCATATTGTTTGTATTAATATCGATATTCTTATTTTGAAACTATCTCCAATATATCAAATGAGTAATTAATTACATTGGTGTGCTTAGGAACCAAGATTTTCACCATCAAAGAAATAAGTATATAAAACCAAGTAAGTCAAAGTACAGAAATTCTAGGTTAGAATTGGATATTCAGCATAAACAATGATGTCTTTTCCTTTAAAAAAATGTTTTCCAATACTTTCCATCTAAACACCTAGAAACAATGACCAATCCAACTGCAACGAGAGCTCCATCTTCCAAGACTGTTTTATAAATACCATTTCTCACCAAAACTAGGGATCTCTGGATAAAGGCTGATACCAGGTTTGGGGCAAGAAATTCATATAGATTTTTATGTGAAGACATAAGTATATGTAGTTTGATATTTCATTTACAGTAACTATCTTCATGTAGTGCTATTGGCGCAACGAAATCATACTTTTTTTGCATCTGAAAAAGTTACAACTTCAGTATGTATTTATATATTTTTAAGATTAATTTTTTAAAGATTTTTAAGATTACTTTTTAAGTAAATTTAAGATTTTTTGATTTTTAAGATTTTTAAAGATTTTTTAAAAAGTTATTTTTATTTATTTTATTTTATTATAAATAATAAATAAATAAAATATAAGAAATAAGAATTTATTTAAATAAATAATAAATAATTAAATAAATAATTGATAATGAGATGATTTATTTATTATTTATTTTTATTATTGTTATTTATTTTATTTATTTTTTATGATTATTTTTTAAACGATTACTTTTGAAATATCATTATTATATTAACAATTGTCACTGAAGCAGTGACGATTTTTTAAGATTTTTAAGTAAAATTTTTTACTTTTACTTTAACTTCTAATTTTAAATTTAATTTTAATTAAATCAAATTCAGTAAATTTAAGATTACTTTTTAAGATTTTTAAATTTTCAAGAGTTTTAAAAGATTTAAAAGATTTTAAAGATTTTTTGAGATTACTTTTTTAAAGATTTTTTAAAATTATTTTTTTTTAAAGTAACTTTAAAAAAGATTTAAAAATAATCTTTTTAAGATTACTTTTGAAATGTCCGTATTGTGTTAATATTCGTCACTGAAGCAGTGAAGTGAGGCCATATATCAAAATGAGAAATATCATTGTGGACACTGCAGAAAAGACAGCACTGTTGATGGATAAGCCCTAGTTAATCATAACCTCAACAATTTATTGTGCAGATAAAGGTTTGACCTGCTGTAAAAGCAGAACTCTCAAAGAAGTCTTGCAAAGCCTGAGTCTCTGTAATTACATACAGAGATAACAATGACTCCGGGGCTGCTTTTTTCCATTAGGTCTGGGCGCGGCACCACCTTCTGTCAGAGCCAGGCTGAGTTCTGGAACAGCCTTGGAGGCGTCCTCTGCACGGCTGGGATGCTTTGCCTATCCAGCCCTGAATGGATGCCTCTTCTCTCAGGTGTGTCTTCAGAGACCCTATTGAAGCGGCTGTGAGTAAAGAGGGATTGATTATAAACTGCATCATTTCAAGGCAAGAAATGACCCTGTGATTCAGTAACCAAGGCGGTTACCCTCTCCTCTTCATTGGCGGTGGCCGGGTCTGCTTTCTCCTTTCTCTGTTATTCCTTCTTTGAGGCTGTGGGATCACCTGTGCATCTCAGCTGCTTGTTTATTTCTCTTTTCTCATTCATCAGCTTTCAGACTTCCTAATTGCTCACCCACGGTTCCCTGGTGGGTACCACAAAACGGCACATTCCCGTGTCTATGTGACCTGTCGGCCCATCTTCCCAAAGAGAGCTGATTTGTTCTCAGGGCTTCACATTCCAGTTCCTGGGGGAGTGGACCCGATGAGCTCAGTTTGGATTAATGGCTGGAGGTATTTGGGTGGAATTGTCTGGTGTCCCGGGTGTCTGCACCTAGAGACAGTCCATTAGGAAGAGCCTGCAGGAAGTGGGTGTGGGATACAGAGGAACGACTGGGATCTCTAGCTGAAGGCACAGGGAAGAGTTCCGCAGTAGCTAGACAGACACCTTCCTCCATGGTAGTTCCTTCGTAATTAGGTCCTGACATCTTTTTACCACTGAGAACCATCCTGCCAAGGTGTTGGATCCAAAGATCTTTTCCTATCGTCCAAGTTCTTCCTTCTGCTCGGATAGTCTCCTGTTTTCACTTAACATTTGGTCTGCCCAACCTTTCATCTTTTAATAAAATAAATTACAATCTCACCTCCTCCGGGAAGCTGTCCTGATTCCCTACAGATTAGACTGTTGGAGCCACGTTGGTATTCCCCCTTGTCACCGGGGCAGAGCTCACCAATGCACTGCATTTAAATGACCTCTTTATGTGTCTGTTACTTGACTACAAACTCTTGAAGATGAGGGCGCTTGGGTGGCTCAGTCGGTTAAGCATTCAACTCTGGATTTCGGCTCTGGTCATGATGTTGGGGTCATGGGATCAGGCCCCCTGTCAGGTTCTGTGCTTAGTGCAGAGTCTGCTTATCCCTCACCACTGCCCCAGTTTTTCTCTCTCTTGCTCTCAAACAAACAAATAAAATCTTAAAAAAAAAAAATAGAAAAACACACACACACAAAAAAAAACCACAAAAAACCCCCCAACAAACTCTTGAGGAGGAGCTATGTATCCATGTACATTTTTCTCTTCAGAGACCAAACAACATGGCAATGAAACATGGCAATGAAAGCAAAGGCATTGAAACTACAAAAACCAGGGTTTAAATGCCAGGGTTGCTGCTTGTTATCTAGGTGATCCGGGACGATTTTTCAGCTTCTTTGTGTCTCAATGCCGTCATCCGTAAAATGGGGCATCATGATGGAAAGCCATCATGTGGTTGGGAATAGGACACGAGAGAACACAGGCAAATAACTTAGCACAGGGCTTGGATATGATAAAGGCTCTATAAATAGTGGCTTTTTATTATGCACAGTGTTTGCTGAGAACCAGAAAGATGTTAGCGCGTGTGCAAATCACAGCAGGGAATACAAAGATGAATGAGATACGGTCTCACTCTGTAGGAACTCACGACTCGTAGAGGAGGGATGGGTGATAAGAAGCAACTCTACCTTGTGTTTTTCTTTACTTCTGAAGGCTTCTACCATGAAAGCATCTTTGGCATAGACATATTTTATTTGGCAGAAATCTCCCTCCAATGTACGGGAAAACAGGATGCCGACGTGGTCATGATATCCATCAGCCTGCAACCATCATTAAGGCTTAGAGAGATTCAAGTCATGGACAACAGGAGATGAGCCGAGGGCAGGCAGAGAAGACAGACAGAGCCCTCCGAAGCCCACTTCGGGCAGGCAAGCTTCCTAGGACACCTTCCATGGGATGCTGGCCACTTAGCACATTCCTCTTTGGAATCATCCTTAGCTTTTGAACACAGAGGAGAGGAGACGAGACACCACCAAGTCTTCCACAAGGTCAGAACCATCTTATCTTTCTCCAAAGGAAAGCAATCCTACATCCCTCTTTCCCTATTTTCAGTTTCAAGATTCTCCCTCTTCAAAATGAGACCGCCCTTTGCTTGTCTTGCATGCAGTAATACATTTAATTTTAGACTTGGGGGTGGGCTGACTGGAGCTGAGGGTATTTTTGTGGTCTCCAGGAGACTCCCCCTGGTTCTCAGAGGGGAGACCATCGCCAGGCCTTCCTGAGTCTCCACTTCCCGCCCCCTTAGTCCTCACAATGTCCTATGTGCTCCATCAGCATATGGCTTGGTCTGCCTGCTTTCTGCTTCCTCTGGAAAACAAGTTCTGGCAGGAGTGGACCCCTCCTTGTCCCATCTTGGGGGGTCTCTGATGAAGGCCCACTCACCATGTTGATAGATCCCCGATAGCCACTCTGCTTGACTTGGTGGTTAGCAGACTTGCTTAGGGCTATCATCACAGCAACCGCAATTTCTAAACCCATTATTAGAACTTCAGAGCTGAGGTCTGGGAAAAGGGGGCAGACCCCATGAAAGGGAGTCATACCTGGGAAAACAGGACATGTCCAGACAAATGTGGAGATAAGGCACTGAGCTTCGGGAAAGCAGGGAAAGAAACAATCCATTCTGAGAAAAGCCAAAAATAGTCAAACAAAAACATCTCATCAAAAACAGGCTCCCAAGTGCCCATAAAGCTAAATGGGCAGTTCAGGGTCCTGGGGCAGCTCTGGGGCTCCTGAGGAATTCTCAAATGTGAGCACTGAATTTCCAGTAAATTAACCAGACTTTGCTTTCCTAACTTCAAGGGCAATTACTGTTTATTAAGGATGCAGCCTGTATCGGTCAGGATGTTAAGTGTTTTATCTGTCCTAGGTCATTCAAATGTGGATACTAAGGTGTCAAAATGTTTGATCTGTCATCCGTCTACCCACGCACCCTCCCATCTGTCCATCCAGCAAGCGTTTACTGAGCAAGTGCTATGTCCACAAGAGGGCAGGGGTCAGATGCCCACCTTCCACAGATGGAAAGATGCTTCTTCCACAGTGGATTGGGGGAGCCCCACGCATCAACAAACAGCCCCAGCACAAAGTAAGAATATAACAGGAGCCGTTTTTTCCAGGAATCTGCCAAAGGGCGCCCTCGGTCCCAGCCCCACCTCCCACCTTGTGAGCCAGAAATTAAAACACATTCATTAATGCCATCTTAAAGTCCCAAACAGCGCTCTGCTTCAAGTGGCAATAAATATTTCATGCCCAATTGTGCTGCGTTCCTCACCGTGTTTATTAAATGGACTTTCTCATAATTCCAGTTATTCATTTTAATAGGTCAGGCCTTGGCTGTGATTTAAACAGACCGCCGAGGAAACAGCCATGGTTAAATACTGTAACAATATGGATTATTAATTTAATTGGCCGGCTATTACTTGTTTGGACTCAGAGCTAACACATTTAGTTCAGTCTCTGGTGGCCCATAAACCACAAAGGTCGTGACTTTCACATTCAGAAGAATGGGAATCAGGAATGGAGGTTGCGGTGAGGAGGAAAGCGCACAAAACAGCGTCGAGGAGACCGCGTGGGGGAAGCGGCCGGCTTGCTGGAGGCAGGACAGGGGCAAAGGGGATTCTTTTGTCGGCTTCTCATTATAGCTTCTTCAGTGAGCACTGCCTGGCTTGGTAACTGCCAGGAGCCACTTTCTCGCTTGAATTTCTGAAAGGAGCAAACCCTTAGCTCTGGTGACGGGGGCACCACACACCAAGTAAGGCCTCGCCTCGCTTCTGGAGGCCCGAGCCACAGGGAAGGGCTGCGTGCCACGGAAAAAGAAGGCGGGGGTGGGGTGGGGATGTGCCCCAGTGCACCCAGCCTCTCAGCCATCAGAATGGTGAGTTACTGATTTCCTCCCATGCAAAAGGCTCTGTGAGCTTTCTAGATGCCACCTAAGGTCTGCAGGGGTCCCCAGGACCCTGAGAGCTAAATGAGATTGTTCTGGACTTGCACCCCAAGACCCGTGGAGGACCAAAGACTGGCCTGAGGGTCTGCACATTTCCAGGTGAGCCTTACCTCTTGGCCTCAGGTGCCCACTTCAGCTGAATCTGGGTTCATTGACAAACAGATATGCAGTCCCCCTGGATTTATCCAGTTACAAAATGTGGCCCCTTCCTTGATTTCTGCCTCAAGGTCCACTCACTCCAGAAGCACGTGTGGGAGTGGGGGACTTCGTTGAGCATCTTGCGGGAGCAGAGGGTCTATGTTACCACGGCTCTGACATGAGGATGTGGATGGTCTCGTTCACTAAAGGCCTTCCTCTGCTCGGCCCGCTGAGATCTGGAATTTTGGAGTTTTCCAGATCTGTGCTGTCTGGCCAGCTTCTACCTCTGCTCCTCATCATCTTCCCCTAGAAGGGTGGTTCTTAATCTGGTGTCCTTGGACTTCCAAGGTGTTCTGTGGGGTCTGGGAACTTCGATGGGAAGAAATGACATTGTTTTGCTAGCCTCCCAATGAATTTTAGTGTTTCCTCCCCTTGTGGGTGTAGGAAACCAATCCATAGTATTTGTGGTACCTGTGACTCTGTCCCCAGGAGAAATTCAGCTGTGTTTCTATAGCAGTACAGTTAATGCTGATCTGGAAATGTCACCCATGCTCTACTTTGACATGATGTTGGTTATCTGACTGCCCCTAGATTGCAGAAGATCTCAGTGCTCCTGTCTGCAGACACTTACAAGTCATAGCTTGTCACCTCTGGAACAACTCTGGACCCTAGTGGGTCAGCCACCAAATGACAGAGTCGTGTGTTCCCACAGTTGGAGATGAGCTCCATAAACTTTGGAGGATTCAAGGTGTTCCTTGTCGAGCAAGCTGGGAACTTTTAAAACAATTTTGCATCAATTTCTCTTTGTGAATCCACCCTTGGAACCATCACAATTAAAAACAAAGTCAACCGAGTGTCCAGCATGACGTGTGCATTGCTCTTTCCAAGACAAGCATGTCACATTGGCCAGGATCAAGCTGAGAAACAATAACCATCCTATGAATATGTCTTCAAAGAAATGAAACGTGAGTTAATGTTGCCTATATTTTAAATACATTGCTTTGTTATTTTCATGTGTTCATAAAGTAGCACTAAATTACCCTACCACAATTAAAAAATATTTTGATAATTGCATTCTAATATAATTGGCTTCCTTTCTAGCCTATATATTTTGTTTCGGGAATTTACAAATATTAATCTAAGAAGGGGTCCCTAGCCTTCCCTAGATGGCTGGTGGGGTCCCCAGCACCAACAGTATAGGAATTCCGACTGTTTTTCCCCACTGTCGTGAAGAAGATCCAGCTGCTTTCAGCCTACCTCCTCAACATCACTAACCTCAGCCCTTCTCTGAGAAGGGTCCAGTTTCCACTCACTCATCACATCTGCTCCCCAAACCCTCACCACTGTCAGTCCTCAGGCGCTGCTGAGGATAGCAGAAGAGAAGGGAGACTGGGTGCCTGCCTCTCATATTAGGAACCATCAAACCCATCATCTAGTAGCAGCAGCAAGATATTGTCGTGTTCACCAAAAATGGGACCAAGGTGTAGGAGAACAGACCTCAAGTTTGGAAACTGTGGTTTGTGTGGACTGGTAGAATTAATTGTATTGGTTTCCTAGTTCCCCTCCTGCCTCAAGACTTGATGGCTTTTATAGTTCTTAGATGCCAAGTGGGTAGTAAGCTTCTGAAATCTTTTATCCCAGGAGAAAGGCTCAGGCTGAATGGTGAGAGGGGGAAGAAGGCTGGATTTAGCATTTTATCAGATGGACAGCTAGGGCTGCCACATAAAGGCACTCAACACATCGTTGAATTAGTGAACAAATGAATAAGTGAAGGAAGAAATGATTGATATGTTACTAAGGACGGGTATAGATTGGGAGGGATAGGTCTAAGGAGAATCAGCCCCAGATTAAACCCTCACGACAGACATATTTTATAATGGGAAATTGATATCTTTTTATGTCTCTCCCCATTTCACCCAAGCATCACCCTGGACCATTTCTTTTCATCCCAAGAGAAACCCTACAAAACGCCTCCAGTGCACGGAGGCGTGCACCATCTTGCTGCTGCCCCAACAGACCGCGGCTGGTGGTCCTTGTACCTGTCACCCGCCGTGCTGTCTGTACGCCCAGCTCGGTGTGAGGGGAAGAAGGGGGCATTTGGCTTCAGGACAGAGACTACCAACCAAGGTACTGTCTCTGCAGGGTGGAGGTAGGAAGTCGGGCAGCGAGGCCTTCTGCTCCAGCAGGGACTGAAGCTGGAGGAGGAGGAAGGCGGGCAGAAGGAAAGAGAGGCTTCCCTGCATCTCACAGGGACAAACGGGATGCAGGATGGCTTGTCCGAGGACACAGACTCTAGAGCATCTCCTAGAAAGCAGTGTGAAATGGTTTCAGACCTCCCCCACCAAAAAAGGGAGGAAGGGCCTGCCTTTCTCTGGCTGAGACCCCCATCCCCACCAGGATATGTTTGAATGATACACTGCAGGTTTCTGGAAAAACCAAGCCTGGAAACTGCTTTGCTGAGGTTGAAAGGGAGCACGTGTCCAGGGAGTCGGAGCAGGAGGGCGGCTGGCTCCAGCAGGTCACTTCCCGACGGGATAGACTTTGGAGACTTGGGGTTGGGGGGAGATCAGGATCACCTCCGGCCTCCACCTGCTGCCAAGACTGGTTGAGAACCTTCCCAGGACTGTCCTCGAGCGCTCTCAGGCTGGAGGAGGAGACTGCTGTTAAGATGGCTTGACATCTCACCTCCCACTCCAACTACATTCTGGCTAAACAAGACAAATTCCTGCCCCCTGCGCTGCCATGAGCTGCCCACGATGATGACATCTATGAGGGGCACAGATGAGATAAGCCTCACCAGCAGCAGCAGAAACACAGATCTGAAAAGCTCCATGGAACCCAGGAGGGGGTGGGGGCTGAGCACTGTTCCTCCGCGGCATCTTCCTTGGGGACCTTGAATCCTCACTAAAGGTGTCTTTACCCACAAAAAGAAAGAAAGAAAGAAAGAAAGAAAGGGTGCACGTTCACCCCCAAGAATCCTTTCAAGGTGGAGCTAGAGGCAGTGTCTTTAAAAGGGAAGCTATTCCCAGATCCGTAGAGATGGCTCTCCATAAGGTTGCTTCAGCAGTTATGGCGGTAATGAATCCAAGGCTGAGCAAAGAAGTTTTGAGTTCTTCCTCTGTGCCAGACAGAGAGGGGCATCCACAGATGAGTCCACGATGCCGTTGCCCTGTACCGGGAAATCCCATGTGAGCCCTGGAACCAGGCGATCTCAGCCCAAGCCCTGTCCACAGGTCTTTGAATGTACGTGTGGCCATCCATGTGACCTTGTCACCTGGTGTCTAGGACAGAAGTCCCTACTTCCTGCAGCCTTGTCTCCTGGCATGGCCATGCCAGTCTCCCAATCACAGGCTTTAGAAAGACTGGGTTTGGACATCTCCAGGTGTTTATTTGGTTTTTCCTAGTTCTTGGTTTTTAATTGGTTTCAGATGTGAGTACCCAATAGAGGCCCTGAATAAATAAAACAGATCATAAAATATGGCCAAGCAAAATGGGCGTGAGTAATCCCAGAGTGCATGGAAATGCACTTCCAGAAAGGCTCATAAATAATGAGGTGGAAACAGTAGTCTATTTTCTCTTTAATGGAAAGCCAATTAGGAACCCTCTCTGGACTGGAGGGAAAGAGCCAGGTTCCTTTGTTCTGTAATGAGGAGGTGGCCATGGGGTGTGTGAGGGGAGCCACTCGGCTTGCCAGAACAGGGCAGAGGGAATGCTGTGGTCACCGGGTCTGCCGGGGATGACGGGGCAGGAGGTTTGAGGCCTGGGCTTCCCATCCATCTCCAGCTTCTCCAACCCCTTCCCAGCTGAAGCAAGAAGATCTTTAGGCCCAAGGTGACGTGGGAAAAAAGTCCTAGCAGGACTCTTTGGAGGTCCACAGCGCAACGCCTGTCACAGCGCTTCTGTGGAGAATGTTGTAGATGATCTCATCCCACCGAGGTAGAGGAGGGGTCCTGTGCCCTACTCCACAGAGGAGGGAATCAAGAATAAGAGAGCAAACGCCACTTTCCAAAGCCACTAAGCCGCAGAATTAGAAATCGGTTCTCTTTACTCTCCATGATCTCAAGGTGGCTGGTGGCCACCTGGGGACTGTGAGTGGGGAACCCAGTGGGCCTCCCCCTGGGAGTATGGGGGACGCAGTAGAGCATAACGGTGAAGAACACAGCTTCCCGCTCCTGTTGACCTGGCTGAGATTCTTTCTCTATTCCTTCATAGCCATGCGACCTCGGTCAAGTTTCTTAATTGCTAAGCCTGATTCTGCGTTTGTAAAGTAAGGCTGATGAACTTCGTTTCTACCTTATATGAAGCCGTCAACAGCAGCGATAGCACCAGTATTATTTTCAGAAGACTCTGTGGCCAGCTCTTTGGAAAAGCCATTGGTTCTCCGTGGAGTCCACCGTGGGCTTGGGAGTCTCACTAGTTAGCTCACACTCTTATCATTGAGACAGCGCTCTCTGGAGCCTGGGACCCAGGGAGACAGCTGTGCATGTCGGCCACACCTAGCTCCAGGATCACCAAGTCTTCCTGAAGGATGGAAGGCTCTTCAGGGCCCACCAAGAGCGAGGCATCATAGGAAACAGCAGGTTCTCAAAGCCAAGTCCGCTTGTGCGTACGCTCTGAAAACAGAATTGGCAGCAGGTTTATGGAGGGAGGAGTCCACCAAGCATAGAGCACTGCTGGGGAGGAGCCTGGGCCAGGACTTTCAGCAAAGACCACCGCTAGAGAATCTGATGTTTTCACTCCTCATGAGAAGTTTTTTCAAAGTCCTGCTTCTCCCTCATTGGAATGGGCAAGCCATTGCTTATTCTTTGGGGAGATCCTGAGAAATTCCTTGAGAAGCAGAGAGGCAGAGAACATGAGGTCTCTGGAGATGACCACTGACGCTTAGCCCTCGCTGAGCATGCAACGGGGGCAGCTCCCATCACCTGCTGAAGGTCATCTGTTCTGCTGGACAGGGAGGGAGGGATGACATCTCTGGAACACACATGACGGACTGAGTGTGTTACTCCTCTCCCCATGATGGGTGCACTGGTATCCATTGCACACATGGAGAATCTGGAGCTCAATGAGGTTACACAACTTTCCCAGAATGGGGCCTGGTATCTCTTGGGGTGTGAGGGTTGCCACAACAGAAACTCAATCTTTTTTTTTTTTTTTTTTAAGAGATTTTATTTATTTACTTGACAGAGAGAGATCACAAGTAGGCAGAAGAGGCAGGCGGGGCGGTGTAGGGCTGGATCCCAGGACCCTGGGACCATGACCTGAGCTGAAGGCAGAGGCTTTAACCCACTGAGCCACCCAGGCACCCCAACAGAAACTCATTCTTAAAAAAACAAAGAAAACTCAAGCATGCAGGCATGAGAGGCAGGGAGGAGTTCCGCTTTGGGGCTGGAGGTGGTGGGAGCTGTCTGGGGTCACTGGGGCTCACTGGGGACTGTAGGCACGGTGTCTGAGCTCCGGCTTGTCACCCCACTCAAAATGTACCCTCTCAGAAGACAGACTCATGGGTTTAGATGGGTCACCTGACCATGTTCCTGGGCAGATAGGGCATGCCATTTGGAAAGTCAACCCCATGCAGCCCAGAGGCAACGGAAGAGGAGTAATTCCTAGGGAAAAAATTAGGGTGCTGTTACCCAAAGCAGGGGAAGGACCATTGTGCTGGTAAACTGGTGGTCACAACAGGTGTTCGCTGGTCCCAGCAGGTGAGTGGCAGAGCTGGATCCAGACGGGGTCAGTGACCCAAAGCCTCCGAGGGCTGCCCACCATGCCCACACGCCAGCCCGCCACCTTCGCTGGTCCTCACTTCTCTGTCCAGGCTTTCGGCTTCCTCTTTAGTGGGCCCCGTGATGGTGGCAGTGCCTGGGAAGGGTTCATGCCCTGCTGGAGAGGAAATCTCCACCAAGGGCAGTGTAGAGGGAAGTGAAAGACATACAGTGACAATTTAAGAGTTAGAGAGTGCCATGGAGAAGTGGGAAGGGCCTGTGGCTTTCTCAACGTGGGAAAATGACAAATCACTAGGGAGTTTTGTGGGGGAGGGGGAACGGACAGGGACCAAATGGGAGGGAGAATTAGAGGCAGGAACTGTTGGGATCATCTTATATTTAAAAGAAGCAGAGGTTTATCTGCTCTTTAAAAGTATTTTTTTTCTCTTTAAAAGTATTTGAGGTGTCTTATGTTATAAAACATTTCATCAGGGGCGCCTGGGTGGCTCAGTGGGTTAAAACCTCTGCCTTCAACTCAGGTCATGATCCCGGGGTCCTGGGATCGAGCCCCGCATGGGGCTCTCTGCTCAGTGGGGAGCCTGCTTCTCTCTCTCTCTGCCTGCCTCTCTGCCTACCTGTGATCTCTGTCTGGCAAATAAATAAGTAAAGTCTTAAAAAGAAATTTCATCAATAAGAGGGTTGAATTAGACATTGTGGGTTTTTTAAAGATGTGCAGAAGAGGATAGATATAATTGAAAACCTGTATTTAGGAAGTTTGAAATTTAATTTAGAGCTTCCTGGCTGCTAAGGCAAAAAGGGAAACATAATAGGTTATATAACTCTCATTGTCTCCTAAAAGGAAGTGAATCTGCAAGTCAGAAAACACGTTTCTCCTAAGTTATAAAAAGAAATTAACCCAATGGGACATTACATATCCGATGGAAAGATTTTCTACTGTCATCTTCCTGAGCATGAAAATCGCGATTTCTAAGGCCATGCTCATGTGAGTTGTTGAGAAAAGTGAAGTGTTTCTATCAAGCTTCCCTTTCGGGGCTGGAAGGTTCCCAGAGGTGTTGGAGTTCAGATGGCCCTCCCCATCTTCCCCAGAGCAGCATCTCCATGATACTCCACACACAATCCAGGGCTCGCTGGTCGTTAGGTCCTCTCCATGCCCTGTCTCTGCTCTGCCGGCCCAGAGGGGCTGGCCCCTGCAGGCTGTGCCTCCCACACCGGCTCCGGGGTTAGGAACTGGGTTAGGGCTGGGGTGGCATTGGAGGGAGAGAGGATGCGGTAAGGAAGGACCACTGTCCATCTCCTCTTCCTCCACGGCTCCAGCTCTTCTGCACAGATGCTGTGGATGCGGCTTTGCCTAGATGCACCTGCTCAGCCTGTTAACCTCCCTGCCGACCTCTGCCCCTCCGGCCGACGGTCCTGCAGCTCTCCCACGCTGTTCATCCCTAGGAGAACTCAGAGACTCCCGGCTGGCTTCTCAGCTGTTGCATCTTGCAGTCAAGCCCACCTGCTTTCTGTCCATCAGGGGCTTCTGTTTCCTGGGTAGACCCTGCAGGTACCATCACTAACTGGCGATCCAGCATCAAGCTGCGCTTTCCAAGGACAACCCTCCTTCCCTCCCATGGGGGCAGCCTATTTCATCAGAAGGCAGGGCACCCAAAGGACATTTGAGCAGGGCTCTGGCATGGGGATGGGGCCTGGATGAAAGAAGGGGGTAAGAAGAACTGTTAAGCAGGGGAAGAAACGTACAAAGGTCTGTCATTTGTAGTGAGTGTCGCCGAGTTACAAGACCACGAGCTCTCTGTCTAGTTGGGACAGACCCTGTATCTATTCTGTAGACACGTTTTCAATGAGACCACAGCCCAGGATCGTGGGGAAACTAGGCAAGGTGTGGATGAGCGCAGGCCCTCAGGGAGCACCCTCAAACGACTCTGTCTGATACTCTGAGGGTTTTAAGATCGAGCCACAACTTCCCCAAACACCGCTCCAGTCCCAATCCCCGAGCATCTAACAAATTCTTTGGTCTGCTCTAGTTTCTAGTTTACAATTGCAGTCATTCATCTTAAGGCCTTTCTTCTAGGGGAAAATAAGATGCAGGAGGCCCAGCCCTGCACCCGGGAGGAGCCTCAGGCCCGCAAGGCTGCGAGCTTGACAATCCTGACTCGCTAGGATGGAGGAAAACGCTCAGGGGAACTGGGGGTGCCTTTGAAACTATTGGCATTTCTCTAGAAAGTTGGAGAAAAGGGCAGATGCACGGTTTTGCAGGGCATGGAGTCAGGGCTGGCTTCTGGGCGTGCCACCTGGACATACACACCAGGCCCCATGGTCTCAGGAGGGCCCTGTGCCTGGTTTAACACTCTGCTGCCGCCATCTTGAAATCCTTCATCGCTCTTGCACAAAAGACCTCAAGTTACCTGGCACTCAGTTTGACGTGAAACATGTCACGTGGGGGCCCCTCCTTATAAAAACAACACAAAATAAGTGAAACAAAATGAGGTACCTGGTCTTGGAGGGTACCATAAAGTAACTTAAGTTCCATCAGCTTCATAGAAAACCTACCCGTGCTTGGGGGTGGGTGCATGACTGTGGCCGGGAAGTCCTGGGACTCGGTGGGTGGGGGCGTCCAGTGGACCCATCTCTGCTCCCCCTCACACCCCAATTCTGCTTTAACCAGAATAGCTATACTTTGTTCTGAATTAGGAGTTTACCTTTAGGCTATGTGCTTTTTTTTTTTTTAAAGGGTCCCATGACTCATGTAGTTAGAAAACCACTAGTTAGACAAACCACATCACACCAGGCTTTTTGTTGTAGAGAATTGTCTTATTTCAGAGGGCCCCAGGTGACCCGCTGACCTGGGGTGTCTCCAAGCCAGGTAATAATAGGCCATGCTCTAATCTAAGGAGACTCTGTTGTATTTGCAGAGAGCTTTGAAATGTTCTGGGAAAAGAGCTGATCAGATGTGCAAGGTATTATATTCACAGAGCGAAAAACCCTCCCAACTCTTTATAAAATGGATTAAGCCAGTTTCTAAGGGCTGCAGGTTTGTGTGATCTTAATCCTGCTCCGTTACTCCTGTCCTCCACCTTCCTCCTTTGTTTCTGCACCTTCCCTGCTGAGGGCTGGGACGCCTTCCAGGGCAGCCCCCTCCCCTCACTGGCTCTCCCCAAGGGAAGAACCAAGGGATCCCCTTGCCCTCACACCCACCCCACCAGGGCTTCCTTTTTCTGTGGGCACATTTCACATTCACGTGCTCTGATCCGATGGTGGGAAACCCGAACAAGATATGGTAATTATGCTATTGTGCATTCAGTGACTCAGACCAGAGCAGCAGATGGGAAAAGTTGTGGATCACAACCCCATGCGATATTTGACAGAATATCAGTCAAATATAGTTCATTCGGCGTCATGTTTCTGTCAGTCCCTCTTGGCTGAAGGTAATTTAAAGTGACAAGATTGACATCTGCTCTTTTCAAAAGGGGTGATACTTCCTTCAGGGCTGCACCCACCAATGGAAACCCAGTAGGAGCCCTCCACAGTCAAAGGTGGGTTCTCGGAGGTGGGACCAGCTATAGACCAGAAGACTCGAGTCTCTGCTCAAGACCTGTGTTGGTCAACCCGCTGGAGGTTCAGTCTGTTTTGCTCTGTTGAGTAAGGAAAGGGGTTACCGTGGGCATCAGCTTCCTAGAGAGGCCATCTCCACAAATGGGGTTTCAGAACTGAAAACTCGGCCTCAGGGCTCAGGCAGAGAGAGCCACACTGGGGGATGAATGCCCTTGTGCGAAGTCAAGTCAACTTCTCTAGCAGATGCGGGGAGAGCCAGCACCACCACCATTTGGAGTCTTACTAGTTACAGTTGCTGATGAGCAGATTTGTTTTCTATTTGTTCTTTCTTGGTTCCTTCCATGTACAAAGACTCAGAGAAAAACACAACTTCTATCACTGGCCAATCTCACTGGCCCTTGTGACTTCTGAGGTTGCTTCATGCCAGGGCCCCGGTGGGTGCTGTCATCTTCAAAGCTGATGATGAATCTGAGAGCTCAGCTCCACCCAGCTTCAAACCAACACAACTATCTATTGGAAACTGAAGGTGGAAAGCTGGCTTTGTTCCTCTACCTCCGAGCCAAGTGGACCCATCCACAAACCACAGGGTGCCAACCATTGAAGAAAACCCCCACCTTTTGCCCTAATGAACTCTCCCATTTACCCTTCAAAACCCATCTCATTGCTCACCTCCTCCTGGGAGCCTTCCTGGACAGCCCCAGAAATTGTCACTGCTTTCCTCCTCAGAGCAGTGTCTGGCCCCTGTATATCCTTCTTAACCAACTGAGCCACCCAGTCATCCCTGTATATCCTTCTGTTTCTGCACTGATCACGTCACATTACAACTAATTCTTTGCTTCTCTCATTTTTCCTCCTAGCTGTGGTCACCAAGCTTTCACAAATAAATTTTCACTGAATTAAATAATTGAATTCTTTACTGGATAAGGCAATAATCCAGTTGGCCTTATCTACAGTAAATGTATGATTTCTTGTAACTATGGTGATATACCTCTCCAGCCTATGGAGAACATGGTTACTTCTTGTTTGTTTCTCAGTGATTTCTCATGACACCCCTTATATATGAGAAATCTCCTTTGAGGCCCCCTCTTTTTCCAGGGTCGGGTCAGGGTCATTTACCCCAAAGCCCCAGCTCTCTCTTTCTTCATGTTGACTTTTCCAGGGCCTAGGTGTCTTTTCTATACTTCCTGTCCACTAAGTTATCTGGGGCTCTCCAGATATATCAGATGCATCTGAGAAATGGACTTCAAAAAGACCCAGGAGGTTCTTCCCAGAAGGTTCCTTTGCTAATTTGCCTACATTACCCTCAGCAACCAGCCCTACATACCAAGAGGTGTGATGTGGGGAGGAAGAGCCTTTGAGGATGGGCATGGCAGTGGCTACTACTCAACTCATGTATACCCCTCATGTGATCCATTTCTGAACAGCAAGTCTGCCCCACGATGGCTTGTGGGCCCATCCGCAGTCATGTAAGTGTTGGTGAAATTGTTAACTTCCTCTACATTGTTCATCCAAGACAAATGCATTTGGGGTCTGTCCTCAGAGTGCTGCCACTTTCATGTGGGAGAAATCTGAGAAAATGGAAGGATCATTCTTTCTGTTTGTCCCTGCCTCACCCACACTTCACAATGCTGAGGTCTTCTGGTCCTTGGAGTGTAAAGGGTATGAAAAGATCCTTTGGCCTGTGCATTTAAGGGATGACTGGTCCTGTTGTCATGACAACCATAGGATCAGGGCATCTCCTATAAGTGAAAGCATGAGGTGGGTCTCTATGCCTGGGATGGCCATAGAGTCATCCTTGCCCAACCTTAATGGCTCCAGCTCCAAGGGCTTCTCACTAAAGGAGGAGCCTAAAGATCAATGGCAGCCCTTGTCTGAGGCTCACAAATGTCTGATTACTTAATTACGCCTGGCCACACAAAGAACTAGTTGGTCAGGTGCTCACAGTGACATTCTAACCTGTCTGTTTCAGAACTACCAGCAGCTGACCGACAAGGGCTTGAGAGAGCTGGGCCAAGGCATCAGAGAGAATCTGAAAAAGAAAGACAAACCTTCCATTCTTATGTAGGGGTGAGGTCTGGGAATGTTTCAGGGAAAGGTTGCTCTTCAAAAAACTACCCTACAGCTTAGTTGTCCCAGACAACAGCAATTTATTTTCTTATGATTTAGCAATCCGGACTGGGCTTAGCTGGGTGGCTCTTCTGTGTTGTTATCTGTCAAAACATCCAAGATGGTTTCTTTGAACTTGGCTTGCACTGCCTCAGCTGGCAGATATGTTTCTCCAGCAGCTAGGCACAGTGTCTGGCACCCAGAAAATTCTAGGAAAATGTTCAATGGTAGAATGAATCAATGAGTATACATAAAACCTGGGGTTTGTACAAAGGAACAACTGTTATCTTATTTGGAGGTGTGGGTTCCTGGTCTGGTGAATGGTGAGTGTTGTGCTAGGGAGAAAATTCTCTGGAGCATTTGGAGGAGGCTCCCTGAGGACATCAAGATGGGGCCTGGGACCCAGTCCTTTTTCTTGGCAGCAAGTAGGGCCTGCCTACAGATCTGCCTTTGGGATCTGCTCACACTGTAAGAACATGGATAGGTGGAGTGACCCAGTGGCTTTTGTCATTTCAGGGACAAGAGGGAGATTCTACTCATTCCTGTTTCCTGACTGGAACTAGAAATTTGAATCCCACTGTGGCTTGAGTTTCTGTCTGCCTCTGAGTGATTTTTGAGGGGATGGAGAGAAGAGATGACGAAGAAGAGAGTGAGAAAGTTAAGGGTTAAGAGGGAACTCTGGGGTCTGATGACAAATCCTGGAAAATCTCATCTGCCTGAGTAGACGGAGGCCTCTTGGCAGACAGGCAAAGGAAACACAGGATGATGCTTCTCTGGAGACTCAAGGGACAGAGAAACCGGTCCACTGAAGAAGAAGCTATCCAAGGGTCTGAAACCTACCCAGAGGGAGGAGAGACCCCCCTTCTGCAGTGGAACAGCAGAAGCAAAGTGGATCTGGAGGAAGTAAGCCAGTGTAATCCATTTCTTTCACGTCCATGGACCCGCTGACTGCAGCAGCTCCCTCCCCGCCCCGTGCCAAATGGCCGCCCCTTAGTGTCTCATTGCTGCTGGAAGCAATCACTACACACTTAGTGGCTTCTACAACACAGATTTGTTTTCCTATGGTTCTACAGGTCAGAAGTCTGAAACAAGGCATCAACAGAGCCATGTTCTTTCCAGAGGCTTCAGGGGGAAAACCTGCTTCCTGGCCTTTTTCAGCACCTAGAGGCTGCCAGCACTCCTCAGCTCGTGATTCCCGTCTCCAATTGCTCCCACTTCTTGTTCCACTGTCACACTTCCTTCTACTGGCTCTTCTAAGGACCTGCCTCCTTCTCCCTCTCGCAGGGGCCCTTGTCATTCCACTGGGCTACCCAAATGATTCAGCTCCCCATCTCAGGATCATTGACTTAGTAACACTTTCTGGATCCTTCTTCCCATGAAAGTAACATAGTCACAGATTTCAAGGGTCTGGAAGGCCACTCTTCCGTCCACCATAGTAGCGTGAAAGTGGGTGGGGCGGGGGAGGTTGGGCCTGAGAAGGCCACGAAGGACACCATGGAAGATTGTGAACTACACGGGACCAGCGAGGACCTGAGAAAATTGGGGCTGGGGCTGTAAGATGCAGAACAATCCTTGGTGGGCACTCAGAACAAATACCACTATCAATGTCACCCACATATTTCCATATATTCAAGGCCGTTGGGACGTGAAGAGAGCAGCACTATTCAGGACCCTGTCACCTAACAGACCCCACTCTTCCTGGCCTGCTGGGATGAAAACAGGTCACCCTGGAGAAATCAGTGTCATCCTGAAAGCCTGTACAATCTCTTCCTCTTTCCGGGGCTGAGCCTGTCATAGGAAAGGGTAAGACTACACTGCAAAGATTTGTTACCTTCTGATAAACACAAAACTCCAACTTTCCTGAAGGTTTTGTATTATACAAAACAAGAATGTTTTTGTTTTTCAAACATAGAATCATAAGGCATAGGCTTTTGCAAACTATGCTTCCCAGAGAGCCCAATAAGATATGCCAACTGGTGAGACCCCCTGAACCAAAGAGTATCTAAGGTCTCTTCCTAATTAGATTTTCTAGAACAACCTGTTCGATATAGAAGACCCTAGCCAGCATAGTTTTAAATTTAAATGACAAATTTCTTCAATCACACTAGCCATGTTTCAAGCTCAATTGTCATGTGGTATTACACTGCACAAATGAGTTCTATTGGACACTCTCATGGAGAGTTCTACCGGACGTGATCATGGAAAGTTCTATTGGACCGTGTGTGCTTGTGCCCACCCTCCCATCACTCCTTCTTGGGCAAAAGTAAGTCATTTCTGGGGCACCTGGGTGGCTCAGTGGGTTAAAGCCTCTGCCTTTGGCTCAGGTCATGATCTCAGGGTCCTGGGATCAAGCCCCAGAACAGGCTCTCTGCTCCGCAGGGAGCCTGCTTCCTCCTCTCTTTCTGCCTGCCACTCTGCCTACTTGTGATCTCTGTCTTTCAAAAAAATAAAATCTTTAAATTAAAAAAAAAAGTAAGTCATTTCTCCAGATTAACGAGGTATCCATTTTCTTTTTTTTTTTTTAATTAATTAATTGAGAGAGAGAACAAGCCAGGAGAGGGGCAGGAGAAGGATAGAGAGACAATCCCAAATAGACTCCATGCTGACTGCCCAGCCCAAAGCAGGGCTCTATCTCACCACTCGGAGATCATCACTGGAGCCGAATCAAGAGTAGGATTCTCAGCCTACTGAGCCACACAGGTGCTCCGATGACGAGTCCATTTCTATAAGATGAGTCTTACTATGGCCCTCAGGGGGAACTGTGTTTTGAGAGGAGACCAGGAAAGCCCTGGTAATACGACACACGCTTCGCTGTCTTAGGAAATCCTCCCAAAGTAAATGGAAAATAGGGTGCAGAGGATGTGCTTATTTCGGTAGGTCAACTTTCCTGCCCCTGAAACAAATTCCCTTCATGCCACGCTCCGCTTCATGCTCTCAACTCTTCTCCAGAAAGGACACCAAGGTCCCCCTCCTGCCCTCTGGGGAGCCGCTCCACCCTGGGTGAACCTGGAGCTGGTGAGAAGGGACATGTCCCTGACTTCCCCGCCTCTTGTGCTGAGGCACATCCTCCTGCCCTGTGCCCAGACCCTCAGCTGCCAAGGGGCTCTCTGAAAGGTGAGGGCGGGAGGGGGTGGGGAGGGGACTTCCTCCTGAATGCAGGCCACTGCGCTCCCTGGCCAGAAGGACGCAGAAGCTTAAGTTAATTCTGAGAACACTTCTCCAGAGCCAGGCATAGGTGAAATTCAGGCAGGCTCTTTTTTGGTGAGGGAACCGGGATCCCAGAGAGTAGGTGAGGCAGGGGCATTTGGGGACCACAGCCCCGCTCCCTCCTGCTGGGAAGCTAATCTGAACCAACCAATGGGAGAGGGCGCTGCCTCTCAGGCTCCAGCCAGTCAGCTGGCGAGATGTGCGCATGCTCAGCCCTAGCCTTAGCAGGGCTCTCTCTGTTGTGCTGGGACCGAAGGGCTTTTGTTGGGGGCTTGTGTTAGGCTGGCCTGGACAGGGGTTGCTGGTGGGGTGGGCAGGGTTCCAGCCACCCCCTTCTCAAGCCAAGCCCCTGGCGCAGGAGGACCCTACAGAGCAGGGGCAGAAGGGGGGGCTCGACCTACCATTCTTCAAACAAGTCACCCAGGACACTCCGCAAAGCTGCCCCTTTGCCTCCAGCAGGGAATAATGAAAATGAACTTGTCATTTTCCTGAATGGACATATTTTTTGGCTGACTCAGACTCTTCTAGAGATAGTATTAGTGAGAAGTAAGTGAAACTTCAGTAGGAAGAGGAACAAAAAGGCTCTTATTCCCCAAGATGGAACTCCAAAGTACATTTTGAGCAGAAAAACCTATTTGAACGGTTCCTCCTGCCTTAAAAAAAACAATGATAAAAAACCAGATAGTAATTGCGGTGTCATTAAAAACAATGACAACTCAAAGCGGCATGTTCCCATTTCTCAAAATTTTGCACTGCAATGTATGGCAAGGGAAAAGCCAGAGTACCTCTTGACTCCAGGATATCAAGTTCTAAATTTTCTATGATTCCATGTATTTTCAGCTATAAAAAGAATAGCATCAGGTTTTTTGGAAAAGGAGGGAAATAATATATTGATTTTATTTTCCCCTTCTCCTATTCATGACCTCACAGCATCTCCTAATGACAAGAACCAGGCTTTAACTTTGGTTTCAAGTTCAGCCCAAGTTTGGAAGTTAAGATGGAGACTTTGCAGTTCCTATCTTTGGCAGAGAGGGGATGGAGAAAGAAAAGAGAGAAGGAGCTGGGGAGAGAAAAGGGGCTGGTGTTTGCAGAGGCAAACAAACCAGGCAGCACCAGGGAAAGTTACATTTGGAAATGACGTTGGAAGAGGACCTGTCCAGAGGTTCTCAAGCTTTTTATCGATTTGTCTGTCTATCTAGCAGCAGGACTAGGCCCCCCTCCCTCCACCCTGCATCTTTTCCCAAGTGACATCGTAAGCAAAGTCACAGTATCTAAAACTGATAAAAGTAGAGTGTCTCCCAGAGCAGCATGCCTGGGCATTCCTCCATACTTTCTCCTCCTGAACACCCCAGGCTCCTAAATACACCAAGGGCAAACCACAGATCCAACCCAGGTCCTGAATATGCTGATGAGGAAGCCAAGGTGCAGAGAGGGGAAGTAATTCACGGGAGAAGAGATGGAAGTTTCTCTTAGATGACGTGATAAAGACCTAGTAGAGACAGGCCTAGAAACTTGGAAATGAAGTCAGGTGGGGGGTGGAGGTTAGTAGAGGTAGGGATAAAATAGCTGACCATGAGATGGCCTTGAGGAGTTGACTGTATAGATTGTGCAGAGCATTGTTTGGGGGAGCCTGGAGACCTCACAGGCTCCCCATGTCCCTTCCTTACTTGTCACCAGCTCTTCCAATTCCTGTGTCCCCCACACAGAGATGGTTATAACTTACACATTTGACAGAGGGAAAGAGGAACAGATACCAATGGCAGTGACTTTAGAAAGTCTTCTAGTCATGGGGGACCTGGGGAGGGCAGTCAGGTTAAGTGGCTGACTCTTGGTTTCGGCTCAGGTGGTGATCTCAGGGTCATGGGATCGAGCCCTGCGTTGGGCTCTGTGCTGAGCCTGGAACCTGCTTCAGACTCTCTCCCTCTGCCCCTCCCCTCCACGCTCTCTCTCTCTCTCTCTCTCTGTGTCCACAATGAATTAATTAATTAAAAAAAAAGAAAGTCTCCCAATCATTAATTGAGAGCACCATTGCAAATTTGTTGCATACGATTCTCCACTTTCCTACTATACCCGTGACAGGCATTCCTAATCAATCATAGCACCTTTCCCTGCTGAGCCAAGATACAACCTCACAATTATTTCCAACCCAGCACTCCAGACCACCATCACCAATTAATCACGATCTGGCTCATCAGATGAAATTTCTTTGCTCTCCCCGGTTTGTGGATGTGAAAACAAGCGCATTGTGTCTTGTGCCCTGGTGTCACGGCCACACATTTTGATGGCCTGCATGTCAGAAGACAAGCTTGGAACTGCATTTCTCAGGATTCTTTTGCCTGTGTAAGTTCAAGTTAGAGTCCACCAGTGAGGCATTCCTGCAAGAATTGGGGGGTGGGGGACAGCCGGCCTTCTCTGGTGGCCGATGCAGCTTGATGCCTGGGTGAAACTTAGACTTGAGCATTGTATGCCGGGGAGCCGTGGGCTACTGGGGATGGTGGTGGCAGCAACTGCTGACATTTTGGGGTCCTTTGCAGTGTCCTAGGGATCTCCTGTCAATCACCCACCTTCTGGTGGCCGCTGGCCTGAACTTTGCTTCCCCGGTCTCTCCAGCAACCATGCAAGACGCAAGTCTCCAGTTTCCCGCAGCTAAGCCCTTCCTACCTGGAATACCTAGAGTGGCTTCTGTTTTCCTGACGACCCCCCGTCTACCCCAAGTGACTGCAATATTATTAACACCTTGAGGGTGAGGAACAGAACTTGGCAGCAGAATCAACTTTCCCTGTCCTTGCTAAACACCAAAGTCAGATTCTTGTTGAGTTTAACCTTCCTGTCTTCTATGTGATTTCTGTGGTCCACCTACACAGGAGGCAGAAAAGGAAGCAAGGGGAGAGAGAGTTCCAGGGAATCAGAAGAGTGGCTTCATGGAATTTAGAGTCAGAAGGACCTTTATACAGACACAGAAGGGCTCGCTTCATGTGACTGATGGAAAGGACCGAGGCCGGGAGCATTCCTCTCTGAGCTGGCGCGAGAACCCGGGCCGGCTGACCTGGACCAGTTCTCGTTCTTGGCCCCGAGAGTCTCAAACAAGGGGACTCAAGTGAGTTTGCAAGTTAGGCAGAGCCAAGCCGAAATGTATCCCGGAACAGGCTGGCCGCTTTGATGTGAGGTAGTAAACACCTGGCTGGAACAGGAAGCCAAGGTGAGTGGGGAGATTGCACGTGAGTTTTCTGCTCTGCCCCGGGGAGGCAGGCAGCGCGGGGCCGGTCTCATAACAGCATAAGAACACAAAAACCACATTGCCCTCATCCTTACCCGACCATGGAAACCCTATCATGTTTCCATCTGTTAACAGGCAGCTCATCTTCAAGAAATTCCTGTTTCTATGTCTGACTGTTGGATAATGTATCATGGAGTCGAAATGAACTGTGGTGTTTCCCTGTTGTAATCATCCTCCTGCCCCCACCCCCATCAGCTTTGGGGTGGTGGCCATGTCGGTTCAGATTCCTGGTGGCGAGTCACCACATTTGCAGAGGAAGAATTTTCTGGAAGACCAGGAGGGCAGCAGAACTACACTTGGGCCACTATGCCCTGGACAGTGGCTGTCCCCCAGGCATGTTGCCAGGTCCTGGGTGCACAAGATCTGATGGCTGGCACGGCCCCGGGATGCTGGATCCCTTCTAAGGCTGCTGCCTCTGAACGTGGCTGTGGCTGCAACAGGTACTTGGAGAATGAATTCTTCACCCACTTTCTATTTTGAGTTGGCAGCTCCAGGTTCATTATCTGCTTGGGGCATCTGGAGAGGCCGGATGTCCACTTTCCCCCAACCTCTGGCATCTTTAGCTTCCTCTGGCAGCTAAAGGGGTCCTCTAATGGGTTTTGATGGCTGACTGGTCCATGGCCAGTACCCATGGCGGCTTCTATCTTCATGGTGTGGCTTCAGAGGCTCCCTTCTCTCCTCCTGGCACTGCTTCCTTTTACCCAAGAAACTTTCAGGCAAAAGCTCATGTTTTGGGGATTTCTCTGGACTTAGCCATTCCATTGTTTTCTCCTCAGTGTGAATGATCGGCAAGTGGGTTATTTTCCAGAGCGCCCCCGTCTGGCCCTCTCACGTGGGACTTTTTGTGAATGCCATCTCATGGTGGGATGTCAGCCACCGCGTCAGCCCCCGACACTCGCTTCCCCGGAGAGGGGGGGGGGCCTGGGTTGGAGATGCTCCCAGCTGTGGTTCTGGAGTCTTCCAGCTTGTCTTTCCTCCCCCTGGGGGAAGACCTGGGGTGAAGCCTGTTCCACTGAGGCGCCAGACTCTGCTAGGTGGACATGCCGATACATGTCCTCCTGAACGATTTCTGAACCGTTGGCAGCTCGGCCTGGCGGCCGCACATTCCCATTGTCACCACTGGTGCTGGCTGTCAGTTTCTGTTTACGGCACATTTCCCAGGCACTAGCCAGTGTGCTAAGCATCCAACCCAAATTAGCTGCTTTAATCTTCTACACTTCACAAAGAAGGCAACGGTCGCCTATGCCACACAGCCAGCGTGGGGCTGGGGTCAGAACCCAGGCAAACCCAGTCTCTTCCTCCTGTCCGAGGCTCTTTCCCCCCAAGGCAGCCCCCTTCCCAACCTTCTCCATGAGCTCTACAAGGAGATGGAAAATCATCTCAGGTTCACTTTCCCCACAAGGCAGATGCTCCCAGCCCCTGATGGTCAGGACACCCAGACAGTCTGACTGCTCAGGGTTCCGACACTCTTTTGGGCAGGTAGGCAGTGGGGTGGCTGCCCAGCAGGACACAGAGGGAGGGACAGAACCTCACCAAGTTTTACCTTTTAAGTGCTAGGAAGGAACTAGGAGCTTTTCTTACACTTGCACCATGGAACTAAATGAACCAACCAAATGAGGAAAGCAAGGCTATTTATTCTGAGCTTACTACGGCAAGGGAGTCAGCCCCCACCCCAACCCCCTGCACTCTGGCAGACACTCAAAGGCAGGCAGAGGAGTGGGAAAGCTTTTTAGAGGAAAGGCAGAAGTTTCGAGTGGGCCCTGACTGGTGGCCGTCGGCCTGGGGAAGCTGTGGGGGGTGCTCACAGGAAGCATGCAAGGCATCTGATGTGCTTGGTTAGGGTACATAGTTTGGCTTTCCCTGGATGGTCCTAAGTTGGAATCAGGGATGACCACTAGGGAGGCTCTCAGTTATTACCCGAGTCCTGATTCTTCGGGGCTGATGGTTATAGATGTTCCTGTTTAGCTCCCTGGACTGTCACTAGAGATAGTGGCCAGGCTTCCTGGGCTGTTGGTAACAGATAAGGGGGCACTGTGTGCTGTGGATCGAAGTTCTCTTCTTACTTGTGGTCATTGTGCCTTTGCATTTTTGGTTATACGTAATCCTCACAGCAGCCTATCCTACCAATGAAGAAACTGAGGTCCAAGGAAGTCAAGCAGCGTGCCCCAGCTGACTCCCCGACTCCACATTTGTCCCTTGTTTAACCCGAGCACCAGCCAGTGTCCTTCCAGACACAAATCAGATGGCATCTTTCTTTGGCTTCAGCTTCCCAGTACTATTTAGCTCCTTTCTCTTAGAAGGCGATCATGTGGCTTCTCTCCCTCCCCTGCCAGACTGAAAGCCCCACCAGGGGAGCGGACTTACCCTGTTCTGTCGTGTTCCTCGTGTCTGGTCTGTAGGACGTGCTCCGTAAGCACCTGGTGACGGAGTCGGTGATCTTTGACTCCGTCCTGCCATGACTGCTCTTCATGTCCTTGAGACAGTGCTTGGGCTCCTCCCTGACCTGTGGCCAAGAGAAAGGGGGACCTCAGAGCCAGGCTTAGGCTGTGACTACAGGGGCTGCCTGTGGCCTCTCACTTTGGGGTGAGCTGGGCCGTGACTGAGCAAGCAGCCCCCTGAGGAGAGCCTGTCCGACAGCAGGTGCCCCAGGTCACTGAGGGTCACATGGATCCTGTCAGATACTGGGGAGAGTCTTCCAAAGTCACATTTGCCACCATCCCTGCATCGTGGTCCAGGAAGTGAGGCTCAGGGAGGTTAAGGCCTCCATCGGAAGTCCCTGGCAGTGCGGAGACGAGTTGCGGTTTAGCCCAGATCTGCCCGCCTCTAGAGAACATGCTTCTGCCTGACGCCTGAAAACATCACGAGCTACCCCCGCTGTCCCTCAGCTCCCTCCTGTGTCCTCCTCCCCACCCCCCCCAGCTGTGTGTCATTAGGAGGGGGCGTCTCCAGGTGGCGGCAACAAAATACATACAAAGTAGTTGAGGAGAGGAAGTCTGCAGAATGGGGTTGTTCCCAGTTGTGATCTTTACGACACGCATGACATAACCTCATGCAGCTCATAAGCACTTTTCAACTTTCAGCACCTCCAGCGGGTACCATACCCTGGCGTCTGCCCAGCCTGTCTGTGCAGGAGGCTCAGCTCCCGGGTCCCTGGGACCCCAGCAGCTGCCTGGGGTGGACTCCAGCTCTGACCCTAGGAAGATGCCACGCTTGTCCCAAGGCCTCCCTGGGGATTGGCTCCCCTACATGGACCTCACTGGGCAGGGCAAGGAGGGGTCCTGGCTTCAGAGGCTTTGCCCGGCTGTCTTGAGTTTGTCCCGCCCAGAGCAGGACTGGTCCTGTGACCACGGGAACAGCCACAGAACCCTGGGCAGAGGAAGAAACCCTCAGGGCCATGGCCAGGTTGCTCACCCGCGCACCTAAGCTTCAGCCGGCTCAAGTGACACATGCTGGGGACACTTGCTACTGACTTGGTCCCTTCATGCTGCGTGACTTTAGCCTCAGCCCTTGTCTTGGGCTGGGCTGGGCCCTCCCTGACATCCCCCCCACCCCCCACCCCCCGTCCTCACTTGGTTCCCTTTCTCAATGACCCTGAGACAGCCCAAATTCAGATGGCTGTTTTGACTACTTCAGAGACAAAACCCAAACTCTACAAGGCCTGCGAAGCCCCCAAATGTGACGTCAGGGTTGTCTGTGGCTGGGATTAATCTACATGTCTCTAGGGATGTGTCTATGAGAGAGCTGCTTGACCTTTGTCCCCCAAACCAGTGGCTCCTCCTGGGGAGTCGTTCTGCTCACAGTCTTGCAGGCCAAGCCCTCCCATTTTTGCAGATCTGCAAACTGAGACCCAGAGGTGAGAGCAACTTGCTCGGGGTCCCATGGCTGGACCAGAGCCAGAAGCTGGTCCCGGGATGTTGGAGGCCCAGGATGGCACTCTCTCCATGATGGCTGGGGGCTCTGAGTTAGACAGTACTGGCCGGGTTCCTCTCACCCGTGGCTGGACATCAGGGAGTCAACAAGAGTTGTGGTCTTCAGGGCCCTGCTCAGCAAGCCAGCAAGTGACTGAGAACGATCTATTTTTGACATCCATAACTGTCCCTGCTTAAGACTTTCTACCCTCTCCCGCCAGATTCTTGATCTCTTTGATCCCCAGCAGCAAACTTTTCCTGAGACGGTTGCTCACCTGGAAGCTACAACTGAGAGCCACGGCTCGGGGTAGGGTATCTCCTCTAACCAGGGGAAGAAAGCCAGGACGGTGGCGTTCCTGTACCGGCCTGAAACCACTGATCCCCACCACCCTTTGGATGTCCCTTCTATCCAAAGTCAAGTGCATTTCATTTTGCAACTGAAATTTGACTCCATTTTAGGGGAACCAAGGAAGAAGACAGACCCAGGTCATGGTCTCCCCGGCCGGACTCCAAACATGAAGTCTTGCTGGTTTGTGCTGATGTCACCCAACCAAGACTTGATGCGAAAGTGGGAGAGAAAGCTGCAGGCTGGGGGAGGGGTGGTGTTTGCCGGGAGGGGGGAAGGGAGGAAAGATGAAGGTCTGCTGGTAATATTGGAGAAGGGAACATGTGGGCACTGGACCGAAAGTCAGGAAACGGCTGTTCTATTTTTGGCCCAGAAATCAGCGTGCTGGGTGGCCTTGAGCGGGTCACTTCCCCCCTTCGAGCCTCAGTTTCCTTATTTTAGAAAACCAAATGGAGGATCTCCAGGCTCCTTTCTGTTCTAAAGAGCCTCTGATTCGAGCTCGGTCCTGGGCCATGAGTGAAGAAATGACTCAGTTTCCTTTCATTACTTGGGTCCCTCCGCGCCTCCCAGATGGGGCTGGGAACAGGAGCGGACACTCATCGGGCCAGCTAACCTGGGCCCCAGCGACCGGCCAGCAGCCTGGGCCGTGGGCAACCTCTGCCGAGGAGGGGAGAGGGGTGCGGGCGGACAGGCGGGACAGGCACTGAGTCCGGGCACCCCAGGGCGGGGACTGGCGCCCCGGCCTCGGTGTGGATTCAGGCTTTCGCGTCAGCTTCTCGAGGCTCGAATGTCATGAGATGCTGCTTTTGATCAATGGAAAACAGGGAAAGCAACAAATAATAACATCCATTTGCTGGTAATTCCAGTCGTTTGTGGCATTTAATTAGCATAATTGACCTGAACCGGACCTTTTTCTCCACCTGAATTTAAAAATCCATCACTGCTCCCCTACCCCATGACATCTGAGAAATTTTCTTTTTTTTTTAATGAGGTTTTAACTAAAGCCTAATATCAAAACACCATCTAATACTTTTATCTCATTGAAGACATTTGATGCTTATTAAAATATTATTGCTTTAAGGCTTATTTTGATTTTTTGCCCAAGAGTGTAGGCAGAGCCTTGGTACTCAGATAATAACAAAGAAACCTTAAACATGAAGAAAACACATGAAAGGTAATATGTTCCCCATTAGTCCCAGTATCATTTCCCCAGGATTACTGCTTTCCAAATATAGCATTAGTTTAAAAATAAAAAGCCGTTTACAGTAATGGGACACTTGCTAGTACTTCAGAGCATATGGGCCCTCCAAGGGGCTTGGACGACAGCTTCATTAAGAGGGACTGCAGGGGAGTCTTTTAAAAAAGAATCCCAGCATGCCTACTCAAAGGCCCCCCAGACAGGCCACCAACCTTGACCCAAGACCCGTGTCAAACCAGCCTCTTAATTCCTCTTTCCGAATGGCTTTCCCTGGTGCGCTGTTGGTCCCAGAGATGAAAACATTTGGGAAGTTGACAAACAATCAGTTGGGCGCCACCTGGGAGAAGGAACATCCCAGAACTCTGCATTGTGGCCTCACAGGCCATCCCTGGGGAAGGGGTCCTTTTGGAGGTGGGGGTGTCTTCAGTTCTGGGAGACGCAGGGGAAGTAAGCTCAGTTGGGAGGATTTGAGGCATTCAGGAAGTACACGTGTCCTGTGTACAAGTTTGGTTCATCTGGGCCAGACATGTCACTGTTTTGGCTAAGGATATCTCAGATCCATTTTCAGGGGGATGAACTCATCTAGCTAAGGGACAGGACAGTCCCTGTAGGTAGACGGGCTACCTCAAGTGCGGGGAGGGCCACTGCCGTCGGCTTCCACCGGCTGGCCTGCGTCCAGCACCCACCGGAAGCGTCCGGCTCACAGAGGGCCCCTGAACAGACTCATGTTACACGTTTGCTATTTTGGTCCAACAATGCAGGCCCCTTCCGGTATTGGGAGCTGGTCTCCTGGCACTCATCAGGCACTCGGCTTCGAGAGGCCTCAGGGAGCCAGGGAGCAAGCTTCCAGCTTGAAGGGAGGGAGAAGGTCTCCTGGTTTTAAATGCCCGCTACATGCCAACCATGTCTTGTTGTCAGCAGAGAGGGGACGGTCAAGAGGGAGCGATGAAAGCGAACGGAGAGGCGCTAACAAGAGCCGGAATGGATTGCTTCGAAGCCTGCCTTCTCCCCAGAGGCAGGTGGCATTGCTCGCGCCCCCCCCCCCCCCCCCCCGAGCAGGCCCCGCCTTTGCCACGGGGCGGGCTCCTCACTTGCAAGCTGGTCAGGGCTTGGAGGTGGTGCCTCTACGTCTACTTTGGAACGTTGGAATTTGGACCTCCTGGTCTGACCTCGTCTCGTGATCGCTCCTGATGCTCTAAATTCCTCCTTCAGGCCAGGAATTGCTCGTTCCCCTTTGCACTCGGAGCCCAGCGGCTGGCCCAGAGCAGCCATGGGTGTGAACCGACAAAACAAGCCCCCCTGGCCAAGAGTCTCATGAAAAGACCCACGGCCTCCAGGGCGGGGCCAGGCAGCTTTTGTTTACGGGGCAGTCACCGCGGTCCAGGGTCAGAGCTGAGGGCATGACACGGTTCTCCCGTCCACTCCCGACCCCGCCACCCTGACCCAGGGTAACCTTGCCAGGCCTCATTTGCAGGGAAGGGAACTGGGGCATGGGGAGGTGGATGTACTGGTTTGAAGTCACATAGCTGGTGGGTGTGGCCATCTCTCTCTCTCTCTCTCTCTCTCTCTCTGTCTCCTCTCCCAAGATCCCAGGCTGCATTCCCAGCAGGGGCTCCAAAGCCCCCTGGAGGGGTGGCAGATGGAGTCAGTTCCTTTGGAACAACACTTCCCTTGGTGTCACTGCGTTTCTCTAGGGACTCTCCTTCCTTGGGAGATGGTCCTGTCATGGGAACTGAACATGCCACCAGTAGGCAGTTTCTCTTCGAGGAAGCAGGGACAGGAGGGGGACCTTGAAGGAGCAGCAGCAGACCACCAGGGGAGGCGAGAGGAGGCCCTCCAGGTCTTGGGAGTGGCGCACACAGGGTGTGTTGGTGTGTTGGACGCCGGGGGCCGGGTGGTACATAGTTGGTATCCCCCAGATGAACTCTTAGGGATGAGCAGAGGCTGCTGGGAACGCCAGCCTGAAGAGGATTCGGAGGAAGACAGAGAGCCAGGATCGATTAGCGATGTCGGCCTGGAACGTGGGAGGAAGGGGGTGACCTCCTGCTACGGGCTTGTCATCCCTGCCATCAGGAGTGCTTAGAGGACAGAAACACATGTTAGCTCTTTTGACCTCCTGACAGATCCTGATTTGGGGGTAAAGGGAGGAAGGTGCTGCTATTTACTAATTTCTTTTTCGTGGACAATTTCCGGCTCACTCGGACTCACCGGGTGCTGATACCAGCGGGGTTCCCATATCTGTTCCGCAGGACCCTCACCTGCCGGAGCCTGGCTGCCTGTCTGGCAGGATAGGCAGGGGTCCCACCGTCCCGGGAGGGCCCCGGGTCGGGAGCGCCGGCACAAAGTTCCACGGGCCTGAGGAACACGCTCCTGCCTCCTGCATTTTAAGCGGGTTCCAATGGCCCCTGCTGGGAGATGCCCCATTTCTGCTGAGTCAGGGCGATTTTAGACTCTGCTCACCTGTAATGAGGGGGCTGCTGAGGACTCATTACCATACTGGACTTGGGGGCTGCCCGCGGAGGGCAAGGGGACAATCGGCGAGCCAGAGGTTATGACTTTTGATCTAAGTGATGGCTTTGAAATATTTAAAACTCCCCTGAAACCAACCTGGGTCAGTGCTGTCCTTCATTCTTCGGAGAAAGTGAAAAAGCCAGTCCGGGAGGAAGGAGGCTCCGGGCCGCTCGGCAGGCTGGGAGATCCACGGGGCCTTTTGGCTAAAGTCAATGAAGCGCAGGTGAGAGCCTGAGCGTACGCAGGTGACGGGGCTCAGGCAGGGTACAGGCCCCCGTGGTCTAAGTTCCACAGGGCCCCTCCCTCTCCAGCCAAAGCCAGAGCTCCGGCCGGCCAGTGGTAGAATGACACTGCCCAGGTCTCGGGTCCCTTTCATGTTTCCCGTGTTGTATCTCCCCACCTCGTGAATGTCACCTGACCTATCAGCGTGGAAGGCTTTGGAGGTTTTGAACTTGCCCTACATCAAATATGCCCCCTCCTCTGCTCGGGAGAAAACCAGCCACTCTGCCACAGACTCACGGGGCATGTGATTGTCTAGAACACATCAAACAGCCCAACTCTCCCTTGTAAAAGTTTTACAAGAAAATCATTGAAGACCAGAAGAGCTATCCGTCCCCTCTCCTCCTCCTTCACTGTTAAACCAGAGCCGATATTCCAGATTCCCACACTCTGGCGTCCGCCGGCCGGCGAGAGCGCGGGGCCAGTGGGTGTGCGGCGGTGGAAATCTCGGCCCCCGGATCATTATACTTGCAGGCCACGGCTTGTGGGATCTAGTGATTTGGACATATTTTATTTAACCAGCTTAGTAAAAGGTAATATTCAGCAGCTGTGATCTATAGCAGAATTACAATTTTCAGGGTCAAGGAGGGATTTTGATATTAGGAGGTTGGGCAGAATTGCTATGAAATCTCATGAGCTGTCTTTAAAAATAAATGAGAAAATAGGTTATCCAAGAGTCATTGTAAGGGAAAAATCAATAGGCAGTGTCTATTCACTTGGGCTATCAAAATCCTTGAAATTTGAACAAAAGTTTCACGTTTAGTGTACTGTAGGTTTTGAAATATCGGCGCTGGAGGCTTGGCGGGTACAAATTCGTTGTGCTGTGCATCCAAACGAGGCAGGCCTGGTGAAGCCGCCGGCTGCCTCGTAGGGGGGGGGGGAGTGAGTGTCTTGGTGACCAAATTAGATGGGTCAAAGGAGACTCCTGAAGAGAACATGCAGGTGGCCCTCCCGGGAACACTAAGAAGCATCTGCTGTCCCAGAAGTAGGTGTGGCCGCTGCCTCGGTGCCCCTACCCCTCGTGGTTGTCTTCTTGCCCACACAGTCCGCTGCGTCTCTGTCCCCAGGTGGGGAACAAATGATCATTTAATAGGGAAATTCCTGGTGGTGAAATTGGGACTGAGCAGGTCTCTTGGAGCGATAGAAGTTGCCTGTCTTCATTCATTCATTCATTCATTCATTCGCAACCAAGACTTCGCATGTGTGTGTGTTTCAGATGCCTCTTTCACCTCTGCGCAGAGGCAGCGTTGTAGCCAATGAGGTTTATCCGAGGCGTGACTATTGCTAATTGGAAACTGTTCTCAACTGGGTCTTCCAGGACGGCATACTTTTGGCATTGAAGAGGCGCATCTCAGCCCAACCAGCGGAGGCTGCCTTTGCTCTCCAGGTCTCTCTGTGACTCAGTTCCTACGGCAGGTAACTGCCAGGTGACTCCTCACTGGCCTGGGAGCCCTGGTCTGTGGTTCGACACTGATTTCCAATCCCTGGGGCCATGTCTAATATTCAGTGTTAAAAAACAATTTGAAAACATTTTTTTTAATGAAAAAGTGTTTTAATGAATGAAGACATGAATATCTTCTTTTTAGTATGATTAATATAAGGCATTCCTGAGGAATTTTAAGGCCGTGTTCATGAGCGATCTTTAAAGAAGACAGAACAAAAATACGCAATACTCCCCTCCCTCAATATTTGTCCAGCACGATGTTACAGAACAGCTCACTTTGTCAAGAGGAGCAGGATGGTGATGGCTTCTCACAAGCCTGGTGGTGCTTTCCACGGGTTACCTGATCGAATCTTCCTATCGGGCCTCAGGGTGGGGGGTATTTTCCCCGCTTTACAGTCAAGGAAACAGAGGTTCAGTGAAGAGACGAGTACATTATTTCAACTCACCAATAAGAGAACCAGAGCTCATATCCAGGTTTGTGGTCACTCTGCAAAGCCATCTCTGGGGCGATTAAAGAAGAAGGGGGGAAAAAACTGGTATTCAAAAGCAACCTTGAACATGATTCTTTTAAGTTCCATCATTAAAACAAAACAAATGACACTGTCTATATTCACAGTACAGAAATTGTAGCAGAGTACTGAGAATTTATAACTCCCATTTATTTAGAAAGGGAATGAAAGTAAGATAAATAATTCAAATGCAAAAGGGTAGCAATAGCAGACGCCGATTCAGGCATTTTATTTAACTCATCAAATAATACAGGTTAGTTCGGGAAACAACGACCAACATATATTTCTTGTACTAACGATATGTAGACCCACATTTCCAAGAAAGGTAATGAAAATAAATTACTTTGTGGAATACAGCAAATAAATAGTTTTTTTTTAAACAAACAAACAAACAAAACCCTATGACTACTGGGGGATGGGGAGTGAGGTTACAGAAGCATTGTGGAGCTGGGGGAAGCTGGACCTTGAAACAAATACCGAACAAGAGGAAGGAACAGCACGTGTTAATGACAATTAACAGCAGACATTCTAACTCCTTCCTCTCATCCCCTTGGTTTTAGGAGCGATTTCTCCCCAGCCCCGAGACAGGCTCTGAGCACCGCATCTGACACCCACCGTCTGCGTGATCCAGATAATGTAATCGCAGCATCATTAGGAACCATGAAATCGCAATTCCCCGGGGAAGCAGCGCTATCATTCAGTTACGCACAGAAGATCCATTAATTAGCAGATTTCAGTTTAAAGCGACGATGTACTACACGGGTTCTAATCCCACTCTGGAGCGGCTCTCCGGCCTAATGAATTAGCTGGAGGAAGCGGAGCAGGAGCCAGAAGACAGCACTCAAAGGGAAATGAAATGAAATAAGATAAACTTAAAACCACAAAATTTAAAAATGATCAAGAGATCATCCACTGTTGGGGAAAAGCTGTAGGAGGAGCCACACGGGGGTCATCCGAATCTCCTTCTCTTGCAGTGGCGCTGTCGAGCATGCCGTTTAACATCTGGACTCCATTTGAGGCAACTTGATGGAAAGGGACTCATTCATCCATTCATTCTTTCATGCCATTCATCCCACAAACGTTCTCTTAAAGTAACAGCACTTTTACAGAAGAAGACAGGTTGCTATGTTGGACACATTCATCGCTTGGACAGGTGAGTCCTCCGACATCAGGCAGGGCAGGGGAAAGGGGCACTTGGAACCTCCATGACCGTCGCTTTGGAAATGCTTCTGAAATGGAGATACCCTCTTCCTGGAAGGAGAAGCGGAAGCGGGATTTTTACCGTTCTTGAGATGACCCCTCAACCCCAACCTGGTTGGCACCTACCCTCCTCTGGGTTGGTACCTTTGAAATTCTGGCCTCACCGTTAAATAAAAGGGATGAATGTAGAGATCAATGATCACTCTTCACACACTGGCCTCAACCCTTGGGCTGGCTGACATCTTTCCATTTCACAGCTTGCTTGGATCCCAGATATAGAGGCTATTTGGTCTGTATTCCAGGGAAGAGGGGAGGTTTCTAGACTGGAGCTTCGTTTCCAGGATGTAATACCGCCGGCCGGGACCTGGGGGAGAGACTGACTTGTCAGTGGTTAAACCTACACGAGATGGGCTGAACCCCTTTTTAAGAAAGAAGGGCCATGTTCCAAGACCAAGGGTTGGCACCACACACTGGTTTCTAAATCCTGTTCATGGGTTTCATCCAAGTGCACCTTCATAATGTGCCCGTGAGCAAGGGAGGGGCAAGTGCAAAAAGTAAATGATCTGGTTTCCTGATAGGGAAATGGGGTGCCCCAGAGGGAAAGTGACTCACCCAGGCAGGACAGGCTCCATCATTTGTGAGCGCCAAAGCAAAATGAAAATATGGAGCCCTGTGTTCAGAAAGCAAGAAAAAAAATGCTTTTTCATTTCTTCCCTTGTCTCTCTCTTGTCACGGTGTTTAAAATTTTCTAGTTGATGTCTTCTAAGTCAAGTTAAAATTTTAAGTCACTAGCACGAATTTTACTGTTCGCTTTTATACTGTGCAACACTGGTTTTAAAGGCAAATGTCAGAATATTTACGTGTGGGAAATCAGCAGTTACACAACCCATGTAGTGGGTTGTTCCTAGAGGGAGCCTCAACCAGACGACTCAGGCCAGAAGAGACAAGCTGGACTCAGGAACATTGGAAGAAGGAAGAGAGGGCTCCCCCAGGCCTGGGGATTCTCTCAGGAGGACGGCAGACCCTCAGGATGCTGACTCCGGCCTTGCGTCCTGGTCATGCACTTGCCCTCCAGCCTGGGGGGTCAGGTTCCCTTTCTTCCCAGTGGCTGGACGGAGAGGTTGTACCCCAGGCCTGGAATGGGAGGTTAAGGTAGGCATCTCCCCCTTCTGCAAGGTCCGTGCCCCAATCCTCGGTGGATGGGCAACCGAAGGGGCTGGGCCACCTTGGTGCCAGGACGCACTAGGTGTACCTGGTGCCTGCATCGGAGTGGATTAGAGGTTTGTCCCACTGAATGTGCCCTGACGCCGCCAGCATAGGGCAGGGCCTGCGGCTGCCACGCCCCACTACAAAATGCTGTGGGCTGCCCCGTCCAGCCCTTGACCCCACCCATGCCTGAGCCCAGAGGCAGGTCAGCAGCTGTTGCTTCAGGGAGGTTGGGGTGGGAAGGCCGAGTGGAAGTGGGGCTCCAGGGGGCTGAGCATCTGACCCCACAAGCAGGAGGTGGTGGGAGGCTGGACCGCGTGGGAGCCTGGCTCCAAGCTCCCCGCTCATGGTCTGTTGTCTCACCGAACTTCATTTACAAAATGCAATTATGAAGATAAAATTATCATGAATTTCAATTATAGTACAGCATTAAGCCCCCAGTGTGGGCCCTTCTGAAGGTGGGGTCACGTGCACAACTGCATTGGTCACAAGCCCATGCCACCAGTCCTGCATCCAAGACCATTCCGAAGCTCAGTGCACCAAATCTCCTTCTCTTCTAGGACATTCCGCACGCCAGGGGCTGCCATCTTACCCCAGGGCCTTCGACCCTCACATTTGGAACATTCCCATTTTCTCCGCCATGGGTGACAGGAGCTGGCAGAGGCCTACCTTCCTGAGACTTTCCAACCAACTTTCCCGTTGGCCAGATGAAGAACCGGAACCCGAGCTGGCTCTGACTTGTCAACGTGAGGCCACACGCCAGGCTGGTGGCATGGAAAGGCCCGGAGCTTTGAGTACCTCCGGCCTGGAAAATGCCAGACTTTGGGAAAAGAGTGAAGCCTCGAGGGGTCTCCCTGCCAGGCTGTTCCTGGGTGTGTAAACACCACCCCCACAGCTGCCAGGACCTGGAGAGTCAGCGCTTCCCCCAGCGCTAAAGCCGTGTCCGCCTAGTATCAGCAACCAAGGAGTTTGCCAGAGGCCTCCAGGGGCTCGGTGCTGGGGGAGGAGGAATTCAATTCTCACTTACTTGTTCTCACAAGATTCTTTTGCTAGTGATGGTGGACTTGAGCACAAAAATGCCTTTCCCCGGGGACACTAGTAGCTCAGCTGAGGGGACACCAGGGTGCCCTCTGCCAGTTCCTTAAGAGAGAAAAGATCTGATATTCAGGGGAAAAAAATGATCATAGCCAACAGGAATGGAACCGAGTTTTTCTATGCATGTTGGTTTAAAAAAGAATGTAATGGAGGAACATTAGCCACGTGGTGTGAAGGCCAGCACTACCAAAGAGGCCCCGTGGCTGGGCCATGGCTTCCAAAACGCGGCGCTGTCTGAGTTGCATCTCCTTGTGCAGACGAGAGAAGCCCAAGGAGAGGCTGAAGACTTGGAGTCCATTCCTGGCTCCACCGCCCACTTATTGGGTTTTCTCAAGCGAAGACTCCTTCCCTCTCTGTGCACCATCTACCCATTTGAACAAGCAGGTTGGCCAAAATGCTCCTTAAAGCTTGCACAGCTAGAGGGTTCTGTGAATCTGAGCCCATCTGCCTGGTTGGCTTTTGCCATCCAAACCCACCAGCCTGGAGCCCAAGGGGCACGAGTCCCACATTTCCTCCTTTCCAGCCCCAATTTCCCTGGCTCTGTGGGTTTCATCTCCCCTCACAGGAGCCCAGGGAAGCCCACTCAGAGACCAGGACCGTGCTGCAGCCTTTGCCGGGGTGCCCAGGCTCCTCCTGTCCCCGGATCAAAGTTTCTCCACTGTCTGGGGGCTGGTGGTGGGGGAGGGTGACCCATCAGCCTCGTGCCCAAATCTGGATTCTGCTTCTATTTTCCCCTTTCTGCATGGGGGACAGAGAGAGAAGAAGGAGAGAGAAGCCTTTGAAAAACGTCTCCTGCTCCATCGCTCAGCAATTCACCTCGCTGCTGAGCCCAGTGACACTCCCGTGGTGCACCTCTTAGCCACTCGGCAACTTTTTTCCCTTTTATGATATTTTGGGTTTCTGATTGCCTGCCAAGTCGAACCTTTATCATTTAATAAGCAGAAAAAAGGAAGAAAGAAAAAAAGAAAAAAGGAAAAAAAAATCCTCTAAGTCAGTCCCAATCTAAAGGGTCCCCATACCTGTCCCCTGCCTCTCTGGGGCTGGTCCTGGACCCGGAGCCAGCGCTCATGGGGATTCAACCACTGGCAGGCAAATGTCAGCTCTACTCTAGTCCAACGGGGCCATTTGCACATGTAATTGCGGGAACCGCAAGGAGGAAGGAACACACAGCACTAAGGGGCGTGGCAAGGACTCGGGCAGGTGCGGCACTGACCTTGGTGGGGCAGCGGTGGGAGGGGGCAGGGGGATGGGCACGGCGCCAGGGTTTCCAGTGCGGCTCACCCCGGAGCCCTGGCTGAGAGCAGAGGGCAAGGCAGGGCTCTGGGGACGAAAACAGTGCCCCACCTGCAGTCCCAGGGCTGCCATGCATGTTTTCTTACCTCACTTCTTCACCACGTGTCTTTGGGGCCTGGAACACGGTAGATAGCCAGTACGTATTTTCGACTAGATGAATAAACCCAATTACACCTCTCAGGCTTCAGACAGGGAAAGGCGTGGTTGTTTAGAAGTCCTGTTGGGGACAATGATGAGCCCATGCAGCCCCTAGCTCTCCTTACTCTGCAGTTTCTTGGCGGGGGGGGGCGGCAGGTTGTTTGGATGAGGAGACAAATCAAGCAGAGACAGTCTCTGAGAGTCACGATGTCCCTGCTGTGTTGAGACCCCTGGATGGGGCAGCGTGGGGAGGCGCTGCCCGGGGCAGAAGCGGTCAGGTTGGGTGTCCTCCCCAAGTGCCTCGGCCTCCGCATCTCAGCAGGGCCGGGAGGGAGCAGGCTGCAGAAGCCCCCCAAGGAAAGCAACTGGCTGGAACCCACTGTTCTAACTACCCTCCCACCGCCTTCCTGGCCTCTTCCTCCGCCTCCTCTTCCTCCTCAGGAAGGGCATTGCTGTGGGACGTACCAGGGGAACCTCACCCAATTATCTTGCCTTGCCAGGGCCCCGTGTTCTCTGTCCTGAGTGGTCCTGGGCCCTGGGGCCAGGGTGTGTGTGGGCTTCTACGGCAAGGCTGCGCACCCAGGAACCCATTCCTTACCCAGAGGGCAGCTGATCCCAGGAGAAACCACCAGGCTGGTGCCAGGCAACCAGAGGTCCCCTTCCTTTCTACTGCCTTCTCCCAAAGACCACGGACTGCTCCTTGCCATGGTAGGTCGTTCCCACCCCAAATCCAAAATCTGCCCTCAGGAATGGGTCAGTGGTCTATGGATCTGAAGCTGACCAGGGGAAGAAGAATCTGCATTTTGCCCGGGCTCGAGGTCAGACACCAGAGGGACGAATCTTTCAGAGTGGTATTTCAGGAAACTACGAGCTCACGGGCGTTCCTGTGCAGAGACCTGGCTCATCTTACAACTGTCCGTGACCCAGAGGGCCAGGACCTGGGTCTGAAAGAGTTGGGAATGAGGAAGGGGACAGTGTTTGGAGCCTCAGGGTGGGGGGCTGCGGGCTTCAGGCCCCGTGCATTTAGCATCCTATGGCGGAGGCTTCTTACCGAATTTAACAGCAATCCCACTCCCCAAAGACGTGGCGGATTCGGGCCACATTCTCAGCTTGTCTCTCTTCTGATGGTGTTAAGATAGAAAATTAACAGACACACGCGTTGTGGCATGCCAGGGTGCTTGGACCCAGTGCTGGGCACGCGGGAGGCCTCCGTCAGTGTCAGCGGAGGGTGCCTCTGTGGCCTGGGTCTTTGGCAGAATCTTCTGGAGAGAAGCTGGAGCCTGAGGATGTATTTCATTCTCAACTCTGTGGGGCCTCATCTTGCAAAAAAACATTTCTGTCCAATTCAGGTACTTTTCTTGGCAAAATAAGTTAAAAACAAAAAAGTTGAGGCAACAAAGCAGCACTGAGCTGAAGGGCCTTGTCTCCCCCCTCCCCCAGCACTGTCCCCTCCTGAGCACACCTGGGGAGGCTGAGGGGTGGGGGAAGGAGAGGGCTGCACTGAACGGCGCTGTCCTGCCCCCAGGAAAAGTCCAGGCGGCTCTCAGCGGAGCCGTGTGTGCAGCAGATCAATACGGGCTTCGGGGCCGCTGAGCTATTATTCACGCCAAAGGGCCTTGTTTGGATGAAGGGAAGGAGGGGGTGCACGAGTTCACAGAATCACAGTCTAGAGCTCTGCTGCTTGGCATTTCCCCCTCTCTCTGTGATGCCTTCGTTATTTATGTAGCACGAGTAATGAGGTGATTCAGGACGAGGAAGTGCTTTACCCACAGCATGCTGGGAGCTCCTTGAGGCATGACAACAGAGGTTGTGTGTGATTTGGGCTGGGGTCCTGGGAGAAAGGCACCCTGTCTTTCTCCGGCTCTGGCGCCTCCTGAAGGAGGCCAATAATGGGCCCAGGGTGGCACAACGTGAGGCCTGACGCCGGCGCCCTTCCCTCTTAATGATCTCCTGGGATGAGTCCCACTCACCATCTCCTGTCCCCTGGTGCTGGGAATCCCTCCTCACCCCATACGCCACCCGTCCCTCACCTCCTCACACATTCTCAACCCACGTGTCCTGTCATTTTGGGTTTGCCCCACCATCTTGTTTTTGCCCTACTCGCCTCTGGTAAGCAGCTTGGGAACAATTCCCTTGTTACTGAGCTAGAGTCCTCGTGGGCATGGGCGGTCTCTCCCAGCATCCCCTGCGTCTTCCCTCCTCTACAACAGAGACGATGCTCACCCTGGTTCCATCACCTCTTCCGGGACCCGGTCTCCAGCCTTGGCCCCGAGCACATGCATTCTTCTCCCTGCACTGGGCCTCTCTTGGTTACCCTGCAGGGTCTCCTTTCTTGGGAAGGATCCTGTGGCTTTAAGCACTTCTCGAGCTGCCCACATAGTTCCCGGCCTCATTTTTAAAAGGCTGACATCTTGTCTAAGAACTACCTAAGTCATAAAATGTGGACGGCCCCTGGCAGACACTACTGGTTTGAGCCCACTGGGCTGCAGGCAAAGCCATTTAAACAAGAATGTTTCTTGGAGTTCGGCTTAAGGTTAGTGAATTACACAGGATGAGGTCGGGTTTGAGGGCTGGCGGCTCATCTCGGGCAACCAGTGTCTCTGGGAGTCAGACTAGGGATGGCTTACCACAAAGCCTTCCTTCCTTTTGGAAAAAAGGACTCTGAGCCTATCTTTTGCCGAGGTGTGGCATCCGTTCCAAAGGTGGTAAGCTGTCACGCGGCTAATCTGGAACAGGCCGAGATGGAGATTCGAGACCCCTCAGGCCCAGGCGTGTGTGCCGTTTCCATGCCCACGGTGGTCTCTGAAGCTTAGGGTGGCCTCACTTGTCCCACCTGCCGGACCCGGCCCTCCTATGCCACAGCTCCTGCTGGGACCGTCTGTCCTTGGATGGGTGAGGCTGAGAGATGGTGGCTGAGCAAGGGACATGTGCCATCTCTCCCCTTCACATCCATGGGGTGGCTGGCTGCCCAAGGGGTCTGTCTTCCTGGGGACAGGTGGGTAGGAGCAAAGCAGGTCAGCAGAGAAGATCTCCTCGTTCCCTGTTATTGACCAGGTCACCCCAGCCCTGAAGTACCAACAGACCAGGCCTCTGCCAGTGGCTTCCATGGCTCTGTGAAACTCACGGAATCAGACAGGGAGGCCGGATGAAGCCAGGCGTTCCGGCGTGGAGAACGCCGCTGACTTCAGATCTGGGATGGTGATGACGATGGTGAAGGAGCTTTTCCCCCCAAAGCTCAGAGCCCATGGAAAAGCTGATGATTTCACCAACGGCAAGTCCCGGAAAGGAAAAAAGACAAAAGGTCAGTTCCAGCAAGGCATCGCTCCTCTTGTCTCTTAGGGTAGCACTGTTTGCAGTGAGCTCATCGACTACACAGAGACGCCCCGTCACACCCTCCCCACACCAGCCAACCGGACACATAAGCGTTCCTTTAAGAAATCCCTACTTACTCTCCAGACCACAGTCTTCCAACCACACACTCAGCTGGCTGAGGAGACATGTGGACCAGAGACAGGGGACTCACAGAGCCTCCTTTGAAACCAGCCCCAGCCGTCACCCCCCTACAGTCCTTGGCTCTGGGTCTGCATTTCTCCCAGGAAAGCCCACCTTGGCTCCCAGCACCGAGAGCGTCCCACGGCACTAGCAGTTCAAACCAAAGCGACGAGGAAATCATTGCTTGTAGTTAATTCTCAACTACGTAGACAAACGGCTATAAATATTTATGATGGGAAATTTCATTATTTAAAAAATTCGGCTCTAAATTTCCAGCTAACTCCATGAAGAATGCTTGCTGAACAGGTTGCAAATTAAGAACAATTATTTTTCTCTTCTGCATTTGAATGGAACTTACAGCTAAAGTCATTTAAAGGGGTTAACATCAACCTTAATTAAATATTAAAGTGTGCCTGTACCTGCTGCTATTGTTGCCCCTTCGAATAAGATATAACCTATTTTTGACAAGTTTTCATCTTTCTCTGTGGAAGACGCTACATGAAATCAAATCAGTGGCAAAGAGGAGAGTAATGAATAATCTATTTCATATTCCAACAGTACCCGGAGCTCGGGAGTGGAAAAATATTCAGTCAGATGATGGCAAGAGGCTGCTCGGGTACCACATGACACAGCTAATGTTTAAATAATAATAATAATAAAAAGCGATAAACAAATCATTAGCCCTTAACAGTTGTTTAATGCAATTTGTTAATGAACGTAATGGTGGGGACTAATAATGAAAGAAAATAAAAACGTCTAAACAGGCGCCAAGTTGCTGGCAATGCGCAATTATTTCCTTGTCAAGTTTTTATGATTTAATGAGCCCCTCTGGGACTGACGGCTGTCAGTCAGTCGTGACTTTTTGACACCATTACAACTTCAAATACAGCAGCAGGCAGGCTGTTTTCCTCGGATTTGAAATACTGAAATGATCTGACAGTTTTAAAGAAAAGATGTGCAAAAAAAAAAAAAAAGAGGAGAGAGGGAGAGAAAGACAGTCGCTTTCCTTTCTTTCTTTCCACCCCTTCCCTTCTTCTACGGGGTGGATAATCTCTGGATGCTGTTTGGTAATGAAAATCCAATCACTGAGGTCATTATCTGATGAGGTTTTTTGGAACAGGCAGGCTTTTTTCCCCCTCTTTATTTCTTTACTTAATGATAACCCTCAATGGGCTGGCCCCGCATGGGACGGCCAGAGCCGCACAATTTTGTTCACCATTAATTTCAGCCTTTGAAGCTCAGGGCTCAGAAGCAGTAGCAAAGCAAACCCCCCACCAAGCTAGTTCCAAAATAAGACAATCCAGTCTGCCTTAAACAGAATAGCAAATGGCCTCCCAGCCCAGGCCTGGCGGCTGACGTCAAGCCCCGTGCATCTGCAGGCATTCGCCTTCAACACGGAACATTTAAAACTCTTTACAACTTAAGAGACTTTAATTAAATTGCTTTTGATTCCGGAGCAGGGTAGCATCCGCTTTTATTTATTCGGTGGGTCGGGGAAACTGTTTAGTCTGCACGAATGTTAGATGGCAGGAGCTTCCCCCTCCCGGTCCTCCTCCATGTCCTGGTCTTCACCCCCGATCCCACCTTCCCCTTGAACATCATTTTTAGCACAGGTGCCCAACCGCAGAAATAGTCCTCGATCAAAGTCGACGTGTTAAGTTCCTAGAACCTTTTACAGATCTAGGACCGGCTTCGCCTCGGTGGGCTCTCTCCCGTCCCGGGTGGAGCCGGACCTCCGCTGAGGCTCCTGGGCATTTCCCCTCCAGCAGCCGGGAGGGCCAGGCGCGAGCGCGGGGGGGGGGGGGGTGGGGGTGGGGGTGGGGGGGACCAGTGTCTTACAAAGCGCCCACTATCCGGGTCACTTCTCCGGGTGGGTTGGATGGGGCTGTTAGGCCAAGGGTTATCTGTTCGGATTCTCTCCCTCTTGAGGTTGAATTGGGGCAAAGTCTGAGGCAAGTGCTGATAAAGAGATAGAACTGGTGAGAAAAAAGCCACTGGGGGGGTGAGGCTCACACTCCCTCCCCATTTCATCCCCATCTCCCCACGAGCACAAGGTTTTACTGAAATATTTAGGAGCCGGCGGCTTTAGACGATCAGATGAACCTGGCTTGCTGGGTGGCCTGGGGAAGAGGCACGAGGTGCGGGTAGAGAGCTGGTTTTACACTTTCGCTAAGATCAACGGTTTCAAAAGCAGCCACCCGAGAGAGCTTGGTGTAATACTTCCCCCGCCATTCCTGTTTCAGAACGAGAAGGAGGTTGTTTGTTTGTTTCCTCCCTTTTAATGGTTTCTCCAATGTGTTCAGCATGTACAGATTTCCGTTATCGGAATAAAAGAATCTTGCTGAGATGGATCCCTTCAGCTGATAGGAAAATGAGCGCCGCCTTCCCAGTCCTCCACTGTCCTACCTCGTCCGGCCCCAATCCCACGCCATCCCTGCAAGGTCAAGGCTTGTAGCTTTATTTACACAATACTAAATGATTTATCTGGACACACGCAGGCCCTGGCCTGTTTCGCTAAGTGCGATTTCTCTGGTGGATTTTGCCATTCTGCATTTCCTCTCTAAACCATAATGGTTCTTTTCTGAGTTGGGGGGTTAAAAACCATAAAAATAAAGGGCAGCATCCAGGTGATCTCCATCTACGGGCACAGGTGGTTAGCATTTTTTATGAAGAGAACAGGTCCGCTTTTCAAGGATTCAGAGCTTCCAATTATATTCAAAAGATAGTACAGACCTCGGAAGTGCCTATGAAGTCTTAAGAAAAACATATTTTGCTTTATGACAAGGAGGAAAATGACCTCAGCTTGGGGCAACTTTCAGCCTGATCATAAACGAACTCATTTTGAACGCAATTCCTGGTTACCTCGGACAGAAAGAAACCAAAGGAAATCACAAAGCACGTCAGAGGTTTGAATACACAGTGAACTCAGGAAGGCTGTGCTAACATTTTTTTTTTTTTTTTTTTATAGAAAATCCAAGCCATCCTTTGTAACACGCTGCAACCCCTTATTCTTTGAAAGGAGGTTAGTGAACGTTTTCCATGAAGTTTATTTCTAGTGAATTATCCTATAGGACTCTACCATATTTATAATCACATTTGAAATTTCACACCAACGGACTCATGTTCTTCCTCTTCCTGAAATATTCATGTTCTTTTTACATACTGGAATGGATGTGCAGAGAGCCTTGTCAGACCTTTTGCTTGTAGGAGGGCTGTTTTGGCAGTGCAGATATTAAAACCAAAAGGGTATCGAGATGCTTACACAGGTCAGGGGAGAGGAGGTCACAATTAAATATCAGGCTAGGGCTCGCTTTGTCAGCAAATTCTGGGGACTAGGGGATTTTGGGGGAAGGTAAGGAAATATTTCATGTAGCAGGAATCAAAGTTGTGAAAAGTGGATCTTGGGCAGGCTTTGCAAAAATGTTCTTGGCTGTAAAACAAAACAAAACAAAAACAAAAACAAAACACACACACACAGAAAAACACAGAAAGTGCTAAGTCAAGTGCTAAGTCAAGTGCTAAGTCCTGCACAACTGACACTGAATATCCACCTTTTCAATGCAAGCGCTCAGGCAGGTAGACTATCTTCATTATCCCTGGGTAGGAACAGGGCTGGTTTGCTGGAGCCTGTCACTCACTGGCTTTGGCCCCTGTTTTTCTCTGCATTTTTATCCTCGGACATCACAGAGGGGCAAGTCGGTGACAAGAGATGTGTGACAAACAGCACAGCCCATCACATGCCCCACGGCTGACTCATCATGCCCTGTCCCAAACCGTGACCCTTGACATGTCCACAGGGCAAGGAAGAATGTCACCAAGGCTATTTTGGTTAGGAGACGAAATCACCAAAAGGCAAATAAACATTCCCCTTCCCCTACAGAAAACAAATCTGGGTGAAGACAAACCTAGAAAAGGAAACTGACCCGCATGCAAACAGGAATAGAAAATATTTTTACACTCTTTGCACTTCAGCTGAACAGTGGTGAAAAGAGGGAGGGTCATTCGGGGCCTGTCAGCGCAAAAGAATGATTCATGTGACCATTTTGTCTTAATTACTCAGAACAAGCCGTTGTTGCTGTTTGTCAGGGAGGAACAGATCCATCAGTGTCTTCTGACAGAAAAAGTGACCGCCATCAGGATGGTGACGACCAGGATGATGGCCAAGACGACGACCAGGATGCGGTTCTGGATGATTCTAGGAAAGAGCAGATGGGAAAAAAAAATTCACATAGAGACACGAAGGGTTTTCTGACAAAGACCATCCAAGACCAGGCTGCCTAATCAAAAGACGGTTTCACAGGTGGGGGTAGGGAGCCCAGTGTGGGGCTTGTGTGTGTGTGTGTGTGTACGTGTGTGTGCATGTGCACGGGAGCTTCCTCTCCTATGAACCATCCACGAGGAAATGAGCGACTCCACGGTGACTGTCACACGGCACCTGGAGAAATGCTCACTGCCAAGCAAAAGCTAATCAAATGGCTTTCCGGGCTCGGGGTACCATGTAGTAATCTGTAAGCCATCAAGGGCCCCATGCGAGCTTCTCTTTTTAATTTAAAACGTGAGACAAGCCTCATTTTTTTGCAGTGTTTCCTGTTAAAGTAAAAGACTCCAAGGAAACATATGTCAGTAAGGTACTTACCTGTACAAAAATACCTGGGGAAAAGGAAAAGAGAGATTTAGGAAGATAGGGACAGGATTAAGAAGCAAGTGTCAACCTTGCCGCTCGGGCTGTGAAACCATCATCTGTCACTGGGGCTCACTGCTCTGTTACACCAGGAGGAAATGTTACATTTGCTCTGTAACACACACACACACACAAACACACACACAAGATGGAAATGAGAAATTACACAAAGTCCCCGAGTGCCTCGTGTGCTTTGGGAGGTGGACCCTCACCTCTGGGGGTTCCAGCCCCCTCGACTCGGGCTCTGCCTAGTGCGGACGGGGAAGTGGGAAGTCGGGAGGCGAAGCTGACTACAGACACGTGCTCCGAGATGCCTGCAGAGCTCCCCATGAAGTTGCTTCTTAAGGTGTTAGCTCATTCTGAGAAAAGAGGTTGAGCCCCAGAATGCCTTGTTGAGACCATCAAAGGGAACCCAGGTCAAGCGGCCTCGCCCACGCTCCTCCCGCAGAACCAAACACACAGCGGTGGAGGGAGTGGCTGGCGGTCCTGCCGGGCTCTCCAGGTGCCTAACAGCCTGCAGCAAACCCCATCCGCCTGTCCTGCAAATATCAAGCAGGAAAAGGTCTGCTGTCTTGGTCTAACAAGAGACCCTGCCCTCCTTTTTTGTATCTCTGCAGTGTGTTGGCAGCCTTTTCTAGGTTCTGGAACGAGTTTCTTTCTTGGAAGGAAGATGACATCCCTGTGGCTTCCGCTGGAGTCCTCCCCGCCCAACCCCTTCCTCTCCCAACCTAAATGGATGGATGGAGATGAGGCGCATCAGACAAGCCCACTCCCCTGTGGCCCCCCTGGAAGGACTAGCTCCCTCTCCTCCTGACAGGTTACAAAACGATCACATTTGCTGACACGTCTTCCGCAAAACTGCTTTAGTGCCTGTGTCCACTTTCCTCGAAGGAGATGAATGGTCCGCTCAGTCCTCATTTATCACGTAAGGCTCAACTAAGATCTGTCTCCTTTATTTCTTCCCTTCCCCACTAGAAAGGCTGCGCCCTGACATTAATTCTTCTGCAGTGACAGCTAATTCAGACTTAACAGGCCGTATTTGCTCAGGAGGCAGGGAGATTCTCTGTCCCCAAAATAAATAAATAAAAACAGGACTTCACGGCTTGTTAAAGTAAGGCTAATTATGAACACTGATCAGTGCTACTTGGTGGATTGATTTAAAACCCAAATTGATTTTTTCCCCTTTCTCTGGAAGGGGCAGAAGTCTTCAGAACAGTCCCGACACATCCCGTTTGCCCAAGTCACTGTCACAATCTCTATTTACCACAGCCATCCGCGTCAGACTTGCAAAGGAAATCAGCAAAATTGAAACTCAGCAGCGAAACAGATTAAAAGCATGAAAACTCTTTAAAATTCTGCCTTAAGTAATATACAGTAGTGTGTCTCTTGGTTGACAACCATTTTATTTGTGGGTTGAGGGCCCCAAGGCATCCGTGATGCTAATTTATAAAGGATTAACCGCGGGGGTTACTTGTTTAATCCGAAGCATGGTTAGAAAAATGAATACACAGGAATGCCTAAATCTTCAGCTCTTGCCTGGCCTTCCTAATTGGGCTTCCCTCATCTCAAGGCAAAGAGGGGTGTGATTCAACCTGTGATCATTCTTAACAGCTCATATCTTTAATTCACTCAGCACACCACCGATCCCAGGACAGCCCGACATCTTGCTGGGAGACACGCGGAAGACCCAACAGTCCACTGCCTCCATGGCGTGTCCCGAGTCTAGAGTCTTCTTCTCCTCTGCAGCCCCAGCTCCTGGCGCAGTGGCTGACACACAAAACTGGAGAGAGACCCACCCAAAGGTGCGTAACGAAGGAATGCCACTTCTGTAATTCTAATCATTCCATTCCAGGGTGAATGGAGAAGACATCCGAGCAAACTCAATTTGCAGGGAAATCTCAGGGAGTCTGTGTAGAGAAGGCTGAAGTTAAAGGCTAAAGTAAACCCCTCAAAGGTGAAACTGGGTCTTCTCTCTGAAGGTAAGAGAAGGAGCAGTTCCCACGGAAATAAGGCACACGGTAGAGGAGGTCAGCGGGAGAGAGCACTTGCTTTCTCAAAGCAAGGACTGGCAGACATTTAGGACAGAGGGTACAGGTGGCTGGGTTGGGGGGAACAGAACTGGAGCAGACAGAGTGGAAGAAGCTCGACTCAGGCTGGCAGCCCAGCTTTGGACCTCAAAGGTGCTGATATGGTACCTCTAAGGACCAGAAAAGGGGGCTGCTGGGGTTCTTGAATGGATAGGAACCAGCCAGCCTAGAGCAGGAGACACAAAGGCTGGCACTGGTGGGCCGCATCTGTGAGGGAGCCTGGAGAAGTCACAGCCAGGGGCTGCTGGCAGGTATTGCTGTAGGCAAAGCAGAAAGAAATGCGGAGTTTGCCGAGGATTAGAAAAACAAGCCAGGAAAGGGGTTCCCAGCGAGTGAGCCAGAGAGGGAACTTTGGGGAAACCCAAAGTAACTTCTTTCAAACTTTGGGCAAAGGGGGCTTTACGTTCCACTAGGTCTGCAGCAAGCTGCCTTAATCTTCCTTTTGAAAATGCAAAGTGTGTTTACTCAGTAAATAATTTAAGAAAGAATATACACTTGAAAGAAGACATCCATTGAAACAGCCAGGCTAAATTGCCTCCGGGCAAAAGCTCGTGCATTTGCATGCTGCATTCTATTAAGTGTGGCTTAAAAGAATGCAGAGCCAAATTAAAAGGAATGTGGGCCCGAAACATCAAGGATGCTCCAAGTTTACATTATGAATCACAGTGCTGTTGATACAAGATGAATTAACCATTTACTTTGAGGCTGAACTCACAAAGTACTATGGAAAATACTGATCCCCGCGTGGAACCCTGGGAGCGGCTAATCTTTCCATTGCCAGTCTCCTCCCCTTCTGGAAACAAACTCTTGCGTGCGGCGGTGGGAATCAGGGGAGACGGGGTTCGGGGTTCGAGTGGAGCAGGCTGGTAGGGCACCTGCTGGAGAAGCCCAGGAATCCGCAGGAGGCGTCCCCAACAGCCGCCAGCACCTGGTTCTCCTCTACTTCTAGGCACAGACTGCTTTCACCTGTCCCCCTGACGTAAGGCATGGCCATGTGACTTACGACAGTCAGTGAAATGTGAGTGGGAGCCCTGGCGGCCACTTCTGTTCCAGGTGGAGGCATCTGACTTCCAGTGCCGGCCTCTCCGGCTGGCTCTTCTCTTGCTGTTCTGATTCAGGAGGCTGTATGTCCCAGGAGTGTGGTTACGAGACAGGGGAGACTGCTTCTGCCTGGATCCCTGAGTCATCACACAGAGCATCATGGCCCTGGAGACGCCCCAGGATGCACAGCAGACTTCTAGTAAGGCATTGAAATATGGCTTAATGAGATGAGAGGCGGGCATGTGACTTCAGCCAGTCTGAGAGAGTGCATCTCAGAAGCTTTGCCTTGAATGCTGGGTCATCCCGAGAGTGCAGTGTGTGGGTGTGAGTCCTGGATCTGCTGCAGCCATTTTGTCTCCAAGAGGGAAGCCAGCCTAAGGAAGAAGTTGACCGACGGAGGATGGTGCAGTTGAAAGAGAGGCAGAGAAATGGAACCCTGGTCCTGAAAACATGGTGAACTACCCTTCCTCTGCACTCTGAGTTACATGAGAAAGTAAATTAACTTAATTTTTCAAGTCTGTTTGAGTTAGGTCTTCTGTTAGTTGAGACTTAAAGCATTTTTAGGTTGATTTGCCCTAATTCCAAAACCAAGTCCTTGATCTACAGCATATTTCCCCCACTACTTCCACAAAGAATTTCCAACCATGCCCTTCTCTCATTTGTTCTTCCCTGGGCATCCCTTACCCCACATTATTTATGATTTTCTGTTTCTTTGCAGGATTCTCCAATAAAAAGTAGACCTTCTAGGGTCTGACTCTCTTTTGTGTTTTGGATTCCTAGTGTCTTTTTTTTTTTTTTTTTTGATTCTTAGTGTCTTAAACAGAGGTCAGCATGGATGTTCTCAAAAAAAAAGAAGCTTGCTGAGTGCACGGATGGGAGCCTCCTCCATCTGCTTCCCCGAAGGTTCATGTAGCATGCTTCCTGCTTTCTAAGGGCTGCTTGTAGACAAGCACGGCTTTCGCATTGAGCTATCAGACACCCTCCCATTAAGGATGCCAGCAGTGTCCAAACGCTTTTACAAGCCTGCATTCATTAGCCGGAGAGTGCGCGACATTCCATAGGTTCAGCGCCCGGTCCTGCACGTGCTTTCCTGCCTGGCCAAGCAGGCCTGAATAATGGTGCCCCACCTCTGGGGTCTGGCAGAACAGTAACAACTGGCAGAACAATTAGCAATCATGAGAGCACGGGGTAAACTGTGCAAGGGTGTCTCTACCCTGTCTCTCTGGCAGTTCCCAAAAATAAGGGCCAAGGGAAAGGCTCTCCAAGTTCTCTGTCAACTTCAATGTTAGTATTCACCAGAAAGCAATGAAAACAGGAATAGGGGAATGGTTCATTGTCATCAGCCTCTAATACTAACTTTAGTTGGAAGCATCACTGTCAAGTCTGATACCTGGCTGCCTCCGAGTGAGAGCTGTATGGTTGTTAATGCCCCCTAATAATGCCCATCCAGGCTCTTCCGTGTCCTGCACCTTTGGGAAGAGTCCTCAGCCTCACTCACCCCAGAAGTCAGGTAGGGCTGACCCCACTCCCTGATTCCGCAGGGAAACATATGACCCAGGCAGGCCTAGCTAGTGACCGCTGTCTATTCCTTGCACAACTGTTTGTTAAGAATGTGGCATGTCAACCAATCCAGAAAGAGACTTACAGGGATTTCCCCCCCACCCCGGAAAATCAAGGAAAAGGTCCTCTCTTTACTGAGATTGACTACAGGGACAGTGGATGCCCAGAACTGTGGGAGGCCATTCTTCTCACCATGCAGGATGGGAACCTGCACGAAGGACACCAACACAGAGGAACATGGAGTCCAGAGATCAAGAAAAGAGATGGATTCCTAAAAGCATTCTTTGGACCCTTGGATTCTGCTGTGTCATGCACTGGCATTGCTCGAAGAGTCACATTTAAACTACTCAGTTAGAGGAGCCAAACAATTCCCTTTGGATTTGAGCAAGTTTGGTTGAGGCTTCTCTCACTTTCAACAATACTGACCGAACCGAGGTGACTGGTGTCCCTTCCAGCCCTACCCCGTTCAGGTCCACCTGGAACCTCAATGGGACCTTATTTGGAAATAGGGTCTCTGCAGATGTAGTCTGTCAAGGATCTTGAGACAAAATCATCTTGGAGGTACGGTGGGCCCTAGGTTCAATGACTAGTGCCCTTAGAAGAGAAGACCTAGGGGCGCCTGGGTGGCTCAGTGGGTTAAGCCTCTGCCTTCGGCTCAGGTCATGATCTCAGGGTCCTGGGATCGAGCTCCGCACCCTTCCTCTCTCTGCCTGCCTCTCTGCCTACTTGTGATGTCTCTCTCTCTCTGTGTCAAATAAATAAATAAAATCTTTAAAAAAAAAAAAAAAAGACAAGACCTAGAAAGACTTGGGGGAAAAGGCCATGTGAGATTGGTAGCAGAGACTGGAGATGCAGCTAGAGCCAAGGAATGCCTGGCGCCACAGAATCTGGGAGAAGTAAGGGACGATGCTTCTCTAGAGCCCTTGGAAGGAACATGGCCCTGCTAACTCCTTGATCTCGGACTTTAAGCCCCCAGAACTGAGACGGAATAAATTTGCTGTTTTAGCCACTCAGTCGGTGGTACTCTGTTATGGCAGCACCGGGACCCCAATACATAGAATTCTTGGGTCCAGAACAGGCTATAGAGCTGGTTGTCTCGTGTTGGCCTTTATGATGACTCTTCTCTATCCACTGACCCCTGGCTGTGGGACATATTTATTCTGGAACTGTACAAAGTCTTCCTCTGAGGACAGGCCAGTCCCAGACTGGTTCCCTGGAAGCTCTGAACACAGCCATGGGGCTCATCATCTTTAGGAGCTGTTGGTTCTTTCATGTCAGAACAAGAATTTCCACTCATGAGCAGGCAGCTGCCCAAAGCCACGTGAAGAGGAGGGACCTGAGGGGACGTGTCTCGGAGGGCTCCTGCCTCTGGGAAAAGACATTTAAAATAGGAAGGAAACCCAGATGTCTTCTCTGGGCCAACTTACAAAGACATCACTCACCATTCATCATCCACATTCACTGACCTAAGTTTAGGAGAAGTGGGTGGTCTGGGAGTCCTGAGGACGTGGGGCACAAGGAGGGATACTTTTTTTTTTTTTTTAAATTTATTTGAAGGGATACGTTTTGATGGGTGGAAAAATGAGCACACTCTGGCAAGGAACCCAGGAGACAGGAACGAGGGTCTGAGCTCTAGCACACCTAGGTTAGGTCCTGAGTGAGGGCCAGAATAGCTTAACCCCACTTCCAAATTTCTACTTAGTTTAACCAGGATCAGCAAATGCTCTCTGTCAAGGGCGGGACAGGAGACGTGTTAGTTTCCCAGAGCTGCCATTGCAAAGGACCACAGACTGGGGGCTTACACAACAGAAGCTGATTGTCTCACAGTTCTGGAGGCCAGAAGTTGGAGATCAAGGTGTTGGCAGCTTGGTTCATCCTAAGCCTGGGAGGGGGTGCTGGCCGCACTCCTCTCCCCAGCTTTTGTGCTGACAGTATTTGAGGTGCCTTGGCTTATAGACACGTCACACTGATCTCTGCCTCCATCCTCAACATGGCCCTCTTCCTGTGTGTGGGTCTGTGTCCAAAAGTCCTCTTTCCAGGACTAGTCTTCCTCTAGTCATCCTGCATTCGGGGATCACCCTGCTCTGGTATGCCTCATCTTAACTACTAATATCAGTAAAAGCTCCATCTCCAAACAAGGCCACATTCTGCGCTACCGGGGGGTTAGGACTTTATCACATGAATGTGGGTGGGGGGTCAGGGGGATAGGGGAGAACACAATTCAAGTCACGACAGTACTGTTTTTGGCTTTGTGGGCCATATGGGGTCTGTTGCAACTCCTAACTTTGCCCTTCGTAGTGACAAGGCAGCCGTAGACAAGGTGAATGGGCAAGCGTAGCTGTGTTCAAAGAAAACTTCCTATTCGGAAACTAGAATTTGAATTTCATATAGTCTCCATATGTCAACAAAATTATTTTGATTTTTTTTTTCCTGTCACGAAAACATGTAAGGTGATTTTGGTCCCACGGGCCATACAGAACACAGGCATTGGGCTAGACTTGACCTGCCGTCCCCAATTTGCTCACTCCTGGTCTGAAAGCTAAAAGCTAGGTAAGATCGGCCCAGGTCTGCTGGAGAACAGGGTGGTCCCTGGACTGCACACAGTGGGTCCTACTGAGGAAAAATAGAAACACAGAGTCCCTGCCCTATGGGGGCTGAGGGTGTCACAAGGAGTGATCAATTACAGAAGCCTGACAACAAAGGCCGTCATTAGAGCAATGCCAGCGCGTGACAGTTTGCTGTGTGCCCACCATCCTGCATCGGCCTTGGGGGACCTGGAGCAAGGCACGCCAGGACACCTGGGTTTCATTTCTCACCCAGCAAAACCAGCCGGCTCACCAACCATCCCGGGGAGAAGACAATTAGCTCACTCAAGACTATAAAGCACTTTGAAAAGGTAAAGCCCTTGCCATGCGTGCAGTCCGCAAATAATTCAGTGCAAGAGGAGGCCGTTTTAGGAAAGGTGAGAGGCAAGAGGGAAGTTGTCAGGAGGCTGGAGAGGCTGCCCAGGGGGAAACTTTCAGGGGCTGGATGGGAAGGTGGAGGCGGCAGTCCAGGGAGCCATGGCCTCATCAAGCCCGCTGGGCTTATTGTCCAGGATGGCGGCCATCTGGGCCTCATGGTGACATTCTCCCCAGCAGGGCTTCCTTCCCTTGGAGGTGGCAGTGTGAACATCAAAGGCAAAAGCATGGAGTCCCAACAGCTGGCTCAGGGATTCCTCTCCGGCTGGGGAAGGCAGCCAGCAAGTACCAGTCAGGGCTCACTGATGAGGCCAAAAGGTTTTGATCAGGGATCTCTGCGGCTACCGTGCACTCTCTGTGGCCAAAGGAGTACAGCGAGTTTCAGCCTGGGCGCCATGGCCACGACCATTCTTAGACATGGACTTGACCGTGGCAAGGGGGACCGTGGCTTGGCTGGCTAGAGGGCTTTCGGATAGAACCACAGGGTTTCGAAAGAACTTGAAAGGAATGAAGGGATGATGCTCTAGCAACGCACCATCTATCCCTCAGCGTCTGCTGCCTGCCACAGCGGGCAGAGGCCTCCCCACCCTGGTCGGAGAAGGGACCTGCCCCAGGCTTTAACCATCTGGGAGCCAGCTGGGTCCCCAGACCTCCCAGGCCTGTTCGTGTTCGTGGTAGTGCTCGGGCTCATCTGAGCGGCCAGTGTCATCCTGGCGAGGGCGCGCGGTGGCCAGTCAGTCACATGCTGCTGTGAAGATGACCCGGTCGACAAGATCAAGGAACGTGCCCCAGCGCACCGGTGACAGAGGACGGCGGTTCCCACGCTCGAGGCTGAGAGTGACACGAGAAGAGCGGAGCGACACGGAAGGCTCCTTGTCCCCGAACACAAGATGACTCTATTTGAAGGACTCGCCATTTCTCTGACATTGTGTCCCTTCCACGGCTTCAGTGCTCAAATGTCCTCCGTTTTATGGCATGATGGTGATAGTAGATGGCAGGTTTTTTTTTCCCCAGCGACCTTATTTGGACTTTGGAAATAGACTCTCTCCTTGGAAAGTATTCTCTCTTACTTTGCAAAATAAAAAGCCGACAATCCTGTCCTGGATTTCAAGAGAAAAAGTCCCAGTCGGAGAAGTGTGAAAGTTTCTGTGCCTGGGAGCTGGAAAATCCCACCCAGCTGGACTCGCTGGTGATGGCTCCTCAGGACTCGACGGGACGGTGCCTCTGGTGCTGGTGGTGGTGGTGGTGGTGGCAGCCTCGTCACGGACGGATGCAGACACGGCCATGCCACGCCAGCAGCTCGTACTGACTGGGCACCTACTCCAGTGGGCTGGGTGCTGTTCTGGCATCTTCTACACATTGTTGAACCTTCGCAACAATCGGGTGAGGTGGAGATGCTTCTCATTCCCACTTTCACCAAGACCTCAAGCCGCCTATTCGAGCTTATCTCCCACCCCTGCAGGACACCCCAACAATGCAGCGTTTCTTTATGTAACTGCTGTGTCTTCTGTTCCCGACCAGACTCTTCTCGGCTGTTTGAAGGGCAAGTCTTTGACATCTTCATCTTTATATTCTTCTCCACAGACAGAGTAATTGGGTATGCAGGTTAATTTTGTTGAAAGTACACAACGCTAATTAACTAAAGTCAACTCTTTTCTTAGTGCCGGGTGTAAACGCACAGGAAATGATTACGATACTGTTCATTTTTATTCAGTAGCATATTTGCCAGCTTTCTTTGGTCTGTTGTCCTTTCTGCCTCTCTCCTAGGCAGAGGCATGACCACCGATCCCTCACGGATTCGGGGATAGAGGGAATGGCACTAGGGGCTGTTCACCCAAGACTGCCTGTCGCCCAGTGACCTCGGACCCCGTGATTTTTTATTATGTTTACGTCACCTATCGTACAAATGAGGGTATATGCTATGAGAAGATGCCAGGCTGCGGAAGATTTAATTTAATGCATCTGTTGGAACAGAGTACCTGACAGAAAAGAAAATCAGGCGGGAGAATTAGCTAGACTCACAGTGTGATTCTGTGGAAGGACGAAGGGTCCCTTCATCCAGGAAATGTAATAAAGGAATCTCTCCCCAGGATTCTCTGTACGGCGTGTGGGTAGCAAAATACTTCCAGTCTTAAAAAGGCAAGGTGAGTTTTTGAGCTCTTGGATGCTTACTCCATATGTGATGTCATTTAATCTCTCAATGATCCTGATTTATGAGAACCCAGATTTGGTGGCTCAGGCTCACCTGTGGAGAAGGCCAGGCCCACTCCAGACGTGGCCCTGGGAATGTTCTCAGCACAAGGCAGACTACCACGGTGTTAGGCCAGGATGGCACTCCCTTCCCGATCCCCAGTCTGAGGTGCTGCACCCCTACCCCTTCCCCACTCCTGCTGGGTGCCCTGAGGTCCCCCATTCGCGCTGGGTCCTGCCCCTGTATCGTGAGGCAGCCTCACTGCCCTGCTGACTTGGCCCGCCAGTTCCTCCCGCTTTCACCCTCCAGGACAGCCGTGAACTACATTTGGGCAGAAGCTGAGCAGCTCCCTTCATTTCTGGAGCCAAACTGCCTGGATTTGAATCCAGGATCTGCCACACACCAGCTGTGCAGGTTGCTTCCTTATTTCTCTGAGCTGAAGTCCTTTTGACCGTTTTGGTGTGAAAATGTTCTTATTTTATGACATGATGGTGATAGTAGATGGCAGTGTTTTTCCCAGTGTCCTTACTTGGACATTGGAAATGTTCTCTCTCTTACTTGGCAAAACAGGAAGTGGACAATCTCCTTCGGTTCTCTGTTTAAAAAGAAAACCAAAAGTACCAGTACAAAGAATCCAGAAGTTCCAAAGAACCAATGCGTCCTTTTCCTCATTAGAAAAAAAGTGGGGCTAATAATAGCAGTACCTCAATGACTTACATTAATAAAGAAACGAGTTAATTCAACAAGAAGTGCTTTAGGTCAGTGCGTGGTAACAGTAACTGCTCCGTAAAGAGCTCTAAGAATTATTATTAGTCCATTCCTGTTATCACTCACGGCTCGCCCCATGATGGGCCCTTGAAACTCTCTCCTGTTTGGCTGCTCCCTCACCCCCTGCAATGTTGGGCAGAGGAGAAGCTGGGGTATTCTTCCCTTTCTTTTCCTGCCTTCTCAGCAGCTCCAGCCCCGCTGTGACTCCAGCCCGAGAAGCCTCCGTGCTTCCAGCTTCCATCAGGTGACCCCAGTCCGGGGCTCCGGGCACCCTGTTCTGCCTACTGGTCCCTCCATTCCGGGCAGAGGACTCCCTGGGCTCCTCTGTTTTCCTGGCTGGAGAGGACACGAGGCCCCCAGCAGGGTGTGCGCCGTCTGTTCAAACTTAACGTGGCCTTCATCATCGTTTCCCTTAAACTCTCCTTACATAACCCAAAGCGGTATTAAATCATTTCGGAGCAGGTGAACTCCAGGCTAGGAAGGCCTCCTCGAGAGGCTTATTAATGATGAGCAGGATGGCTGACTCATAGTTCTTCGGGGCAAGGGTGGGGGGGTAGGGTGACAGTCAGATGGCAGGATCCCAAGGTTTGTGCCAGACAAAGTCACATCACCTCTGGCCTGAGAACATGGGTTCTTCTCTTCAAGGAGGGGAGTCCTGCGGGGAGGTGGGGCAATGGGCAGTCAGGACTGCAGGTGCCCAGGGCAGGGACTGGGAGAAGCGGGAGCGTCTTTCCTTTCTCTAAACTGCTCCTGACTGCTGTGGGACTCACAGGGGGCTGAGTGCAACCAGATCTCCTGATTTGCCAAGAGAAGCCAGCAATTGTGCTCCTCCTGTGAAATCGCCCAAGTTTTCATTATTGGCAACCAAGTAAAAGTTTTCCAGAACACTGGGTAGCCCCACAAAGCTCATCTGTCTGGGGGGCAGAGTGCGCCTGTGGGTCTTCCGTCTGTGACCTCTGACTGGTTATTATGGAACAAATTAGAAGGAAGGGGGTGGGTGGGTGGGTGGAAGCATACTGCCCGACCGCTGTCCTGGGGATTCCCTCAGAGGCCCGCCTGACCCTGCAGAAGTGTGAAATTCAGCCTTGAGAGGAGCATCAATACCAGGGTCTACACTGAGTATATCCAACTTAGCCCACAACCAACTCCCAACTAGCGGATAGAAGGCCAGCGAGAGGTCAACAGAAGCCGCAAACCAGCTCGTGTGTGCCTTGTGGCCCTCTCACAGGGTGACGACAAGCACAGGCAGAAGTCGGCCGGACCCCACATCTGCAGCCCTCTTGACCTTCACAGCCTGCAAGAAGCCCTCAAGAGCCCAGATGGCGATTCCCAAGGAGGACGGTGTATACCTCACCCACATGCTTTATAAGCCAGTAGGCCTGTGAGGGGAAACCAAATAGTCTCTACTGGGCTTGTGAGGGGAAACCAAGCGTCTCTATTGGAGGGCAAGAGGCAGAGAGAGATCGGCCATCTACTGAGTGATCTTGTGAAACAGAAGTAAACGTGCCTCAGTTTCCCCATCTCTAAACTGACAGCAACTACATGTGACCCAAGAGCTCCTGAAGTCGGATGCCAAGGACTACGTTTAGGGACTTGATAAAAATAAAGAAAATAAATTGCTGAGGAGTAGAGTGGCCTTCGAACACATTCTCTAGTGCTTTATTTCGCTGCAACAGATAGAAAAACCAGCCCTTATTAGGAGGGACGGATCGCTCTCAGAGCCGAGCCAGAAAGCAGCCTGAATGTTACAAAGAAGGAGCCACTCTTTTCACTCTCATCCTTTGAAGGGGCAGCCCTCAAGCTCCTTGGCCTTCGTTTTCAAAAGTGGATGGCGAAGTCCAACCCCAGACTCCAGCTACCGGACAACACGAGGTCACCTAATTACCAATGGAAGGTGGTGTCACTCCAGGTCCTTGCCAGAGGGCGTGACCTCAGAGTCCCCTGCCGAATGTCTGTCAGAAGTCCAGCAGAGAGAAACGGCGGTGACTAAGGCGTCTAATGAATGGGGTCCATCCGTCCCGGAGACACTGGGGTCTCTCCTTGGAGCCGTGGAGCCCCCGAGAGCCCACCTGCACGGAGCTGTTTAGGTTCACATGCGCTCTCACCTGTGCTTGGCGCAACGCCACGGGCTTACACAGGCGAACGGTGAGAAGCAGCCCTGTGGAGCTCAGACTTCCTGTAAGGATGCTCTTGAACATGGTGTTTATTACCCTGAACAGCGTGTGTCCCCGCAATGAGGTCCCGCGGGAAGGTGTTCTCTCTCGTCGGGGTAGAGGAAGGAGCGCTGTTTTTATCTTAGGGGTATTGACTCATGTAACTGAAACCATCTTCCTCTTCAAGGTGGCTGCCAGGATGCCTTGAGATGAATCCGTGGTCCACCTCTCAGACTTCCAAGTTTGTGTACGAACCTCACCCCTGACTTCGTTTTATACATAGGAGATCTATTGTCTATATTTAGGCAATCTGATATAAATCCTTTTGGGACCAGACAGGACAGGTTTATATGCAGGCACTGAGGAACTAAGAAAACAAAAGGAATTTATGTCCTCATGGGTCGGCTACTTGAATGATTCTGGCTTTATTTCTCCTCATATCCCCAAACAGTCCTGTTGTGTGTGATATTTGGAAAGCGAGTTTGCACGTTTACCAAAACAACAGGACATTTCCATTTTTCCCTTGAATCTCCTTTCATGGCCAGCGTGGGGCGACTTCCAGAACGAACCTAAACTTGGGACTTGGGGCCCCGGGGTTCCTCCGTAGCCAAGCATCGTGGATCGTGGGTCCCCTTTGTTCGGAGATTCACTTCAATTGTCTTAACAACGTGGACCTCTTTTGTGAAAGCTGAAGGCGTTCCCAGCACATGTTGGCTGCAAATACACTAGCCGAAATGTTACCACGGTCACGGCTCTTCCTTGAACAATCTAAAGCATCTTTCTCTCTGTATATATTTGGTTTTTCAGACGCTTTAAAGGCTAGAAAACAATTGTAGCGAAGGCCATTCCTGAGATGGCACTAAAAGAACCTACTCGGAGACAGATAAAAATAATGAGAATCTTTCTGTCAGGAAAGATTTAGAAAATGTCACTGGCATTATTAAAATTTAATTTTTTACTCGGCTTTTTGGTTCCCCTTTCCGGTGATAATGAGCAGGGCTGCACACCTCCGCCTTGCTAGCGCTTGTTTTGTGCAATAAATTCAGCCTTCCAGTCTGAAGACATTTCAGACAACAGTTTTGACTGCTATAGGCTTTTTACCCTGTGCTGCGCTTTGAGTCTTCCTATAAAAACCAGTTCATGAGATAATTTTCCACAAGGCCGGTGGAACTAATAAAAATCAATTTTGCCCAACTGGTTCAGAGAAATCTTGGGAATAGCCAAGGCAGAACCGCAAAAAAAGGGGGGGGGGTAAGACCAAGAATCAATGTATTCACTAATGGTTTACTTGATAGAGAACTATCAAATTAGCTGACAGGAGATGCTTGGCTGTAGGAATTTTCCTTTCGGCCTGAACAGAACACCTTTTAAGAGTCTAGGAGAAAGCTTTTCTTCCCAGTGGTTGAAGATACTCGAAAGTAGTAATTCTGAGTTGCCCATGCCTTGGGTGACAACCAGGCCGATTTCAGACCTGACACATGGCGGCCTCCGTTGAAGTCCTGTCGGACCCTCTGGACCTGTGAATGGTTCGGCTGTGTTTTACACAATTTGCTCCAAGGCCACAAAATCAGCGGGCCAAGGATCCAGTGCGTTCAAATATGTCAGGTTCTGGAGCCAACCTCTTTGTACCTCCGCCATGACAACCCATTGGACCCCTTGTTTTGGCTTCCTGCCAAGGGAAGTGGGACTCCCAAGGGGCACCTCTTTTATAATCTGGGAACAAGATCTTATAATCTTTTATAATCTGGAAACAAGAGCAGAGGGTAGTGGCTTGCAGAGTCCGTTCTCTAGAACACACGCATTAAGACCACCTCTATGTCATTAGCAAGTGATAGTAGCCACTACGTCTAAAACAAATGGCAAGACTTTGTGCAGGGGAAAGGGAGAAAACACTGGAAGGAAACATAGCCAAGTGTTAACAGCCCTCCTGTGTGACAGGTGGTGGGTGTTTCTTTCCCTGTCTTTATCTATTCCTACATTTTCTTGAACTGTTGATTATTATGTTTATGGTTATTATTTAGGATAACACTAAGAATTGAGGAAATTGAATAAAAGAAATAAAATCATTTTTTCCACAAGGTTATAAGAAAATGAGAGCGGATGTGTGAGAAAAAGAAAAACAGTGGTACATTTTTTAAATCTTTTTTGGTGCCTTATACTATTTTAAGTACTTGACACAAATTCTTTTATCGAATTCTCTTAACACATCTATGACAAAGCTATCAATGTTCTCATTTTCCAGAGGAGGAAACTGAGGCTCAGGGAGGTCAATTTGCCCATGGTCACACCGCAGGTCAGTGGCAAAGTCGGTATTTAAAGTCAGGCCTGATTTCAAAGACCACGTACCATGCCTGATGTGAAGAGCCATCTTGGGCATTATGCTGTCTCGTACATTCTAGCTCACTTTGCATTTATGAATAAAATCAGGGATGTTCAAATTAGATCATGCATGTAAAAACAGAAAACGTGAAGTTCCCCTCAAAGAATTATTGTGATGTGATAATATTCCATAGAACACTGGTGAGTTGAGAGTTGCCACAAATGCTACTTGGATACTGACACTTTTCAAAGAAAAAATACATTTAAATAGAATTGATACTAAAAACCACATTGAACAAATTTGTTCTTGATGACTCAGAAGGTATAAGAGGATCTTGAACTATCCCACTCGGTACAAAGACCACCAGTTCTCTTGCCTATAATATACAAGCTGAAAAGCAAAGGTTGTAAACAGTATGTACGTTATGACCCCAATTTTGCAAAAGGGAAAATACACACATTAAGCTTAAAGTAATGATTGTGGCTAGATGTTGCAATGATGCAGATTTTTTTTTTTTTTTAAGATTTTACTTATTTGACAGAAAGAGAGATCACAAGTAGGCAGAGAGGTAGACAGAGAGAGGAGGAAGCAGGCTCCCCACTGAGCAGAGAGCCCGATGTGGGGCTCAATCCCAGGACCCTGGGACTATGACCTGAGCCGAAGGCAGAGGCCCAACCCATTGAGCCACCCAGGCACCCTGATGATGCAGATTTTTAAAAAACCTTGGATTTTCCCAATTCGTTTCTGTCATGAATATACACTAATTTTACAATCAGAAAAAAAAAAACTCAGCACGTACGTCTACGAAAATATCCTCCCCTTCTTCCCCGGATGAGACAGCAAAATACAATCTGAGCTTTGTGGCTGTTTGAATTCTGCTGAAATAAAAGTTGATTTGGAATGCATTTCAAACCTTAAAATGAGAAGTGTGGACACCTCATTCCCCTCACACAAGTCGGGCTCTGTCTCTTGAGAGCTTCTGCCACATGCAACTTGACTGTGAATCACCGGGGTCAAGAAACAAGAAGCAACATGGTGCCATCTGAGAAAGAGAAAACCTGCTTGGCCATGATATTGATAGGACTGTAGTGCTCGGTCTGATTTCTAGAATGACCTGATCATCTGCATGGGGCTCTGAAGGGGACCCGGGCCTCTGGTCCACGCACACAGGCAGTGGCTTTGCAGAAAAGTGTCACCAGGTTTGGAAAAATAAGACCCAGTTCAGATTTCAAACAGTGCCACCAAGGAAGCTATTTTTAAGTATCTAATTGCATTTGTAGCGTCTGACATTTTGCACGCTCCATTTTTATGACTTCAGCATGATAGGTGTGCCCTAAGACAAACAAACAAGAGAGAGATTACGTGTGGGACACTGGAGTCATGTCGAATATTCCCAGTATAGAAATATTATAATATGCCCTGGAGATTATTCCAGGGCCAAATAAAACATGACCCAACGTATAGAACCTCAGAATGAGGACTGTTTGGCAGCCGAGGAGGACAGGGATTTACTTATTTATTAGGCCAGTACACAGCCTCTGATGCTAACATGCACTGATGGGAAATGCCAACATTTCACCTCAAATCAAGCCTAGAGCCCTTAACGTCGACACTTTGCCTTTCAGCAGAAGATCACAAACGGCACAAATCTGGGTTTCTTGTACTAATTGGGGAGGTTTTCTAATTTGCTTATGATATCTGCCTCATGTCGAGCTAATCTTCCTCCAGTTACCTCCTAACACTGTCTGAAATAATCCGCTTACTCCTGGTCTGTCTGCAGTGCTTCATATCAAATAACGCCGGCTGCTGGCACAAGGCGCCCGGGCGCCCACCCCCCACCCCCTCCCCGCCCCAGCCCGGAGCCGGAGCCTGAGCCGGAGCCTGAGCCTGAGCTGGGGGCGTCACCGAGTGTGGGTCTGTCCCTGCAGACGCCTTGGCTGGGGGCTGGGGGTGGGGGGGAGCGGGGCGCGGGGTGCAGCCAGGCTTTCGAGTAAGTCCCAATGATGACGTGCGGGCTACACTGCGGTCATTAACAACTGAAAGCATCATCTGGCAACTGTTTTGAAAAGGCTGAGACAGAGAATTTTGTCCACCCCCCCACCCCTCCCCCGGACTGGGCGGGCAGACTCTTAACGGGGGTGTTCAGCAGCCTATGTCTTTATTACTATCAACATCCAAACTTGGTCTAAGAAAAACTTTTTTTCCCTAAATGGAGTCCCCCAGGGCCCCCCTTTGTAAAGGCTGATGGTAACATTTAATGGGACAACCTGGAGGCTTCACTGATGCGGGCAGGAAATGCCATTTCGGCAGATCACTACCCTGATCTCACCCAGTGTGAATGCGTTAGATTTGTAAAAGAATTTTAGGGAAGGAGACGTTTTAATTTTCATAAAGCAGAATGGCTTTGGATGCTAATGCTCATCAAACAGGCTGTGAGTGCACGCACGTGTGTGGGAACCCCCCCCCCCCCACCAAATCCAAGCTAGGTTGGGGCACCAAGTCACGGGTAAGGCAGGGGTCGTGTTCGGAAAGCCTCCCAGGTGAGCTTGGCTGTGTGACCTTCGGCAGAAGGCAGGCTCCTTCTGGGTCCCTGCTTCCTTATCTGCAAAGTGTTGGCTGTGGGGGTGTGCCAGGACTGAGGGAATGCTACGATTCCTTCTGCCACTAAGAGTCTCCAGTCATTAATGAAAAGGTTCTTGCCCTTTTTCTCAAAAATGTGCCCATTTGAAACCAACAGACCCAGAATCTCTTCTCCGCTTCTACGCAACACAGAGTGGAAAGCATTTCCCCCAGTCTTTCAGAGGTGGCTGAAGAGGAAAAAAGTTATATTGTTTAATCCTACTTTATAGGAGTTTGCTCTTTTATTAGAAAACAGACCCAGAACAGTGATCAGTAAGGTATATGGACTCAAAGTGGGGGGGTTGGGGGAATGGGAGGGGAAGAAAAAAAGACGCTGCCTTCAAGTGCCTTGTGGAAATGTATAAAACAAGCAGCGAGATAGTCCTTTGCCAAACACTGTCATAAATTTTTTATTTGGCAGCTAACATTCTCACTAGTTTTCTTGGCAGCAATTGGGACCTTTAGCAAGAAAGGTGCAGGAGAAAAATACCTTGTTTAGAGATGTTTTCAACACTTTCTGGGATTTTTCAGAACTTCTGCCTGCAGCACATTTTTACAACTATAGTCTCCAATCACCCGACGAGTGGGTGGTGGGGTTTAAACTTTTTTCTTTAAAAAAAAAAAAAAAAAGGAATATATAGAGAAAAAGTGAACAAGCCGTGCTACCTCCCTCTGGCCTTCCACTGAGCCCATCTTTCTTATTTTTCATGGTAGGTATTTCTGATACCAAGTGCTTAGTCTTCTCCGTCTAGACAAAAAACGGAAAATAATATCAGGATGTACCTTTTGTTGGGCCTGATACTATCTATATTGTATTCCCAGATGACGGAGATGAATGAAAGTGAAACAAGCTGACGACTGGCCCATTTTTCTTCCACAGTTCTGTCAGGAACACGTCCCACCTGTTGCCTTTGGGTCAGTGAATGGGCGAAGAGCTGCCCCGGGTTTGCAGCCCATATAGGCCCCTGCAGATAAGACTTCCGCAGTCAGACTCCCGATGGTGGAACGGGTGGAAAGAAACCATGAGGTCTTTCGTTACGACCCCATCCTACATACTTTATACACGCTTGCACACTGTATTTCATTTATTTTGTAAAGATTTTCTTTTTAAGGAATCTCTACACTCCACGTGGGACCTGAACTCACAACCCTGAAATCAAGAGTCGGATTGCGCTACTGACTGAGCCAACTCGGCACCCCACAAACACACACTATATACAGGCTAGCAAAACTCCGTCTACTGGGGCACTTGCGGCTATGAGTGAAGAGGTCAGCAAACTCACTCTCCCTAAAACAAGTGTAAAACTAAACAATTGTTTAAAAAATCCTCCCAGAAAAGGAAAAAAAAAATCCTCTCAGTTCACTGGATAATGATTAAAGGCAAAAAAGAAATCAAGAAGTGTTTATTCATAGAAAGCTTTCAGAAGAACTTGTAAGAACATCCCAACTTCTTCCCCTAGCTTAGCTGGCTAGAATAATGATTTTACCAGGGTGGGGTTGCCAGAGAAGGCTGACTGGACTTGAAGCAGAAGACAAAACCCATGCCCAGTGATATTCTCAGTAAAAGGAGCAAACTTGATAGGGAAATACAGAACGGAAAACCGAGGGCTCTTTCTTTCTTTTCTTTTCTTTCTTTCTTTTTTTTAAGATTTTATTTATTTGAGAGAGAGAGGGAGAGAGAGCGCGAGCGCACAAGCAGGGGGAATGGCAGAGGCCGAGGGAGAAGCAGGGTCCCTGCTGAGCAAGGAGTCGGATGCGGGGCTCGATCCCAGGACCCTGAGATTACGACCTGAACTGAAGGCAGACGCTTAACCGACTGAGACACCCAGGTGTCCCAAAACCCAGAGTTCTGCTAGCCTGAGGTTGGGGTTCTGGTTTGGTGAGTGACAGACCAACCGAAAATGTGGTAGAGGGACCCAGGAAATGAGAGAGCCATGAGGTGTTGATCGGCAAGTATGTGCATGTGTCAGGGAGATCTGAGAGGCCCCCAGTAAAAAGTCAAAGCCAAAGCAGGCTTGAGAACAGGCTGAACTTTGAGTGTTTTCCTCAACCCACATATAGTTCACTTGACAGAGGACTGAAGACTTATGGTTCAAGGTTTTTGAGCATAACCCTTTCTTAGTCATTGGCTGGCCATTAAGCTCTGCACATAAAGGGGCAACCCCTAGGAAGCCAGGCTCATAAAATAAAAATAAGAAATAAAAAACAAACAGAAAAGCAACAACTGTGCAGACTGCAGGGGAGATGGAGCCCGCAGATCACGTTCAGGCAAGCTATTTAAAAATATCAGCATCCTGAGCTGTTACAATATATCATCTAAAATGTTTAGTTTTCAACAAAAAATTATGACACGATGAAGAAAGAAAAAAGGGTACTCTATATTCAGGAGAATAAAAGCAGTCAATACAAACTGATTCTGAGTGGCTCTGATGTTGGATCTAGCAGACAAAGACTTCAAAGCAGCTATTATAAACATTCAAGGAATTAAAGAGACTGTTTAAAGAATTTAAAGAAATTATGATGACAATGCTTCGACAAATAGGGAAACTTAGTAGAGAAAGAGGAACTATAAAAAGATTCTAGAATTGAAAAATACAGAAACTACATGAACAGGAATTAGCGAATTTGAACACGTGTCAATAGAAATCATCCAACTGAAGATGAGAAAGAAAAAAAATGGGAGGAAAGTGAGCCGAGCCTCAAAGGCCTGTGTGACACGATAGTAAGCATACCAACATATGTGCAATGGGAGTCCCAGAAGGAGAAGGAAGAAAGAAAGTGGCAGAAAAATGTATTTGAAGATTGAGTGGCTTACATAGAAAATCCTGAAAGCAGCAAAGCAAAAATAACTCATTATGTACAGGAAAACAGGAAGATTAATAACTGATTTCTTCTTAGAACCAATGGCAGGAGAAGACAGTGGAACAACACAGTTAAAGTGGTAGAAAGGGTAGGGGTTGGGGGAACCTGTCTACCAAGAATTCCATATTTAGCAAAGCTATCCCTCAAAAATGAAAGCGATGAAAAGATATTTAGAGATAAACAAAGAACAAGAATGTGTGTGTGTGTGTGTGTGTGTGTGTGTGTGTTAACAGATTTGTCTTATAAGAAATACTATGTGAAGTCCTTTAGGCTGAAGGGAAATGACCCCAGATGGTAACTCAACTCCACAGACAGAAATGAAGAACATTGGAAAGGATAGACATGTGGGTAAATATAAAAGATTGCATAGCTATATATGTTCTTTTTTTGTTCTCTTAATTTCTCTAAAAAACATAAAGACTGTATAAGCAATAATTATAATTTAGCATTTTGGGGTTTATAACATATATAGATATGACAACTACAGTACACAGGAAAAGGGAAGAAATTGGCTCTACTGGAACAAAGCTGCTAGATTTTATTATAATTAAGTCAGTAATAAGCTGAAGTAGGTTGTAAAATGTTGGGATACGTATTGCAATTCCTAGGGAAAGGCTAGGAAAATAATAACCACATATGTAGTTTAAAAATCAGCAGAAAGTTCAAATGGTACATAAGAATTATCTGTTTTAAAACATAAAGCCAAAAAGGAAAAATAGAAAAAAATGGCATGAGGCCTATAGAAAACATAGCAAAATAGCAGACACAAATCCAACAAAATAAAAAATTATACAAATGCTATGGGACTAAATAATCAAATGGCAGATTGTCAGAATAAAAAAATTCAACTTTATGCTACCTACAAGAGACACACTTCAGATTCAAAAACATACACTGGTTGAAAATTAAAGGTGGAAATAAATATATATATTTATTATAAAATAATAAATACATTATATATAAATAATATATTAATAATATCAATACACTATAATATTTTACATATAATATATTATAATATTATTAATGTGTGTGTATATCTATGCATATATATATTCATATATATATATATTTATGCAAATAGTAGCCATAAGAGAACTGGAGTGTCTACACTAATATCAGACAAGTGGACACAAATGGACTTTAGGACAAGAAATAGTCCTAGAGACAGAGAGACATTACATAATAAATATGAAAGAGTCAATGCACCAGGAAGATAGGGCAATTATAAACATATACATACCTAACAACCAATTCCTAAAATATATGAAGCACAAACTGACAGATGAGGAAAAAGTTCAATAATTATACTTGAAGATTTCAATACTCTTCTCAAAAAACTGATAGAAGGGGTGCCTGGGTAGCTGAGTTGGTTAGGCATTGATTTTTGATCTCAGCTTAGATCTTGATCTCAGTGATGTGAGTTCAAGCCCTGAGTTGTGCCCCACTCCCCACGCTGAGCGAGGAGCCTACTTAAAAAAACTCAAAAAAACTACTGATAGAATAACTAAACAAAAAATCAGTAAAGAAATAGAAGGCTTCAACACTAGCAGCCAACTTGACCCAATTAACATTTATAGAACACTGTACGTGATGACAGCAGAATACATGTACTTTTTAGAACCACATGGAATATTCCCCTGCATAGACCACTTACTTAGAGGCCATAAAACAAGTCTCAGTCAACTGAAAAGAACTGATAATAAAAAGTGTGTTCTCTAATCACAACAGGACTAAATTAGAAATTGACCACAAAAGTAATTTGGGAAATCCCCAAATATTAGAGACTTAAGTAACACACTTCTAATGAACCTATGATTCAAACAAGAAATTACAATAGAAATTAGAAAATGCTTTGAAATGAACAAAAACAAAATTATCTATATTTGTGGGATGTAACTAGAGCAGAACTTAGAGGAAAATTTATCTTACTAGCAAAAAAATGAAGTTTCAAATCAGTAATCTAAGCTACTATATTAACAAGCTAGAAAAAGAGCAAATTAAGCGCAACCCAAGCAGAAAAAAGAAGGGTTAGAGCAGAAATCAATGAGAGACGAAGAACACAATATAGAAAATGAAATAGAAAGCTGGCTATTTATTTAGTTAGTTTTGAGGGAGAGAGAAAGAGTGTGTTTGCATGAGCAGGGTGAGGGGTACAGGGGGAGAAGGAGAGAGAGAATCTTAAGCAGGTTCCATGCTCAGCACAGAGCCTGACAGGGGATTGATCTCATGACCCTGAGCTGAAATCAAGAGTCGGAACCTCAACTGAGTGAGCCACCCAGGGACTGCAAAAGTTGGCTCTTTGAAAAGATCATTGAAACTGATAGACTTTTAGTGAGAATAACCAAGAAAAACACACAATTATCAACACTGGCAATGAAGGAGGAACATCTCTGCTGAGTTAACAAAAATTTTAAGAATTATAAGGAAATATTCTGAATAACTTCACACTAAAAAATTAGACAATTTTTTTGTGAAATGAAATGAAATGAACAAATTCCTAAAAATATCTGCATTGTCAAAACTGACACAAGAAGACATAGAAAAACTGAATAGATATACAACAAGTAAATAAATTGGATTAGTAATTTAAAAAATCTTCCCACAAACAAAGGCCTGGCCTGGCACCGGATGGCTTAAACAATGAATTCTGTCGCATACGTTTTTAAAGATTTACTTATTTATTCCAGAGAGATAGAGAGTGCAAGTGGGGGGAGGGGCAGAAGGAGAAGGAAGGAGAATCCTCAAGCAGACAACCCTGCTTAGCATGAAGCCTGATGAAGGGCTCTATCCCATGACCCTGAGATCATGATCCAAACTGAAATCAAGAGTGGGACGCTCTACCGACTGAGCCACCAAGTTCCCCTCTACTGCATACTTAAAGAAGTAATACTGATCTACATAAACTCTATTTTCTATTAGAGGAGGAGAGAATACTTCCCAACTCATTCTATGAGGCCAGTATTACCCTGATACAAAAGCTAAACAAAGACATCACAAGAACTACCACCATAAACATAAGACACCCAAATGCTTTACAAATATTAAATTGAATCCAGCAACATAGTAAAAGGATTAAGCACCATGACCAAATGGATTTATCGCAGTAATGCAAGGTTGGTTTAACGTATGAAAATTAATTACTGTAATACACTGCATTAATATAATAAGGGACAAATCCCACATGATAATCTTATTAGACACAGAAAAAACATCTGGCAAAATCTAATACCTATTCATGACAGAAACTCACAACAAACTTGGAATAAAAGAGAATTTCCTCAATCTGATAAAGGTCGTCCATGAAAAACCCATAGGCAACATCATATTTAATGATACAAGACTGAATGCTTTTCCCCTGGGATTGGGATTGAAGCAAGAATGTCTGCTCTAACTACTACTGTTCAATTTTGTGGTGGAGATTGTAGCCAAAGCAGTCAGGCATGAAAGAGAAATAAAAAGCATCTTGACTGGAAAGGAAGAAATAAAATTATCTTCATTTACAGATGACATGATTATATATGTAGAGATTACCAAGGAGTCTACAAAATGCTACTAGGACTAGTAAATATAGCAAGATTGCAAGACACCAGATCAACACACAAAAATTAATTATATTTCTATATACCAGCTAAGCATAGTATGCAAACAATTAAGAAAAAAATTAATTGACAACAGGATCAAAAAGAATAAAAAATTTAGGAATAACTTTAACAAAATAAGCATAAAACCTATACAATGTAATGTATAAAATATTGCAAAGAAAAAATAAAGATCTACATAAATGGAGAACAAGTTCATGTTTGTGGACTGTAAAATTCAATACTGTTAAGCCGGCAATTAAATGCAAGCCTTATTAAATCTTAGCAGATATGTGTGTGTGTGTGTGTGTGTGTGTGTGTGTTTGTGTGTGTATAAATGAAAAGAACTAGAATGACCAAAACAATTTAAAAAATGACAAATTAGAGGACTTCCATCACTGGATTTCAAACTTACTATAGTTATCGTAACTGAGACCATGTAGTATTTATCAGTGTAAGGACAGATATTTAGATCAATGGAACAAGATAGCAATCCCAGGATTAAACCTTTACATTTGTCAATTTGTTTTTGACAAAGGATCCAAAGCAATCAAAGATGCTAGGGGAACTGTGTGCCCACATTTTGAAAAAAATCAACTTTTAGACCATTATCCCACACTATACCCAAAAATTCAAAATGGAACACAGACTTAAATGTAATAGCTAAAACTATCAAACTTCTAGAAGAAATCCTTGTCATCTTGGAATAGGCAAAGATTTGTTAGGCAAGACACTAAAAGCATGATCCATAAAATAAAGAATCGATACACTGACTTTCCCAAATTTAGAAGCTTTAGAAGAATTTTTAAAAATTCACCATTAAGAAAATAGAAAAGCATAGAAAGCATAGAAAGGCAAGTTATAGGCTAATTATGTATCTAATAAGAAACCTGTATCCGGAAGCATAAAAAAAAAACAACAACTCTCCAAGTCCAATACTATGACAAATAACTCCATTAAAAATTTATACAATTAGAAAAGAGCTAAATAGACATTTCACCAAAGACTGTACACCAATGGCTAATAAGCATATGACAAAATGATCAACTTTATTAGTCATTAAGAAAATGCAGATTAAAATGAGAGCGCACAACACATCCACTAAATGGCTTTAATCAAAAAGATGGACCCTACTGAGGACATGGAGTCCTCGTACTCTGCAGGTGAGAACGAGAAATGGCACACTTACTTTACAGAAACGGATTGGCAGCTAAAAAAAAAAAAAAAAAGGTAAACATATACATACTATACGACCCATTGATTCTGCTCCCAAGCATCACCCAAGGGAAATGAAAACATATGTCTATACAAAGACCTGTATGTAAAGGTTCATAGCTGCGTATTCATAATAGTCCCAAACTCAAAACAATCCCAGGGTCTACCAGCTGGTGAACAGATAGACCAAACGTGACACAGGCATGCAGTGGAGTAATACTCAGCACTAAAAAGTAGCAAATGGCTGATCCCCGCTGCAATAGGGATGGGCCTCAAAAACATTAGGGTAAGCAAAAGAAATTGGACATAAAAGATTACATATTGTATGATTCCATTCATACATATCTAGAAATCTTATCAGCGATTGCCTGGGGCTGGGGGTAGGAGCAGGAATTGGCTCAATGAAGATGACAGGGAGGACTTTGGGGTGATAGAAATATTTCCAAAATAAATTACGGTGACGGTTGTGCAACTCTACAAAGTTACTATAAATCAGTGAACTGGACGCTCACCAGTGAGTACCTGTCTTAGTATATAAATGATATTCCAATACACCTGTTGAACAGAAAGTCCACAGGCCAGCAATGGGGTCTGGGTTTCAGGGTAGATGGAGTACTAATGTAGTAAAGGCAATCTTCCCTTACTATCTCCCCTTTTAGTAATGGCAGCCTCTTTATTTCTTTCAGTCCATAATTATTTTTTTGGAAGATTTTATTTATTTATTTGACACAGAGAGATCACAAGTAGGCAGAGAGGTAGGCAGAGAGAGAGAGGGGGAGGCAGACTCCCTGCTTAGCAGAGAGCCCAGTGTGGGGCACACTCCCAGGATCCTGAGATCATGACCCAAGCCAAAGGCAGAGGCTTAACCCACTGAGCCACCCAGGCACCCCTAGTCTATAATTATTTATGTTTCCTTGGCTGCCTCCTCTATGAAATGAAGTGCATAAGAGCAAGGTTCAAGTATGCACTGGCCTTTGTGTAGCCCATTACCTATTCTGCTGCTTGGCACATTACAGACATTAATAAATATCTGATGGGCAGATGTGTTGAGAAGAGGAGAAATATTTGAATTTTCAACAAAAATCAACACATACTTGCCTGGATTGTTTGCTAATATCTTTATCATGGAACCTTATTCATTTCAGCAAAATTCCCCTATCACGTGTCAGGCATGATGTGCTTTGATACTAAGGAATGAGATTAAATCGACCTGGTTCATGTCCTCAAGAAGTTCATGGCCCAGTGGAAAACAAAACGTGGTATTCTGACATCTAATGAGTATGAGAGGCATGGCTCAGCCTACAGGAAATCTGGAGGAAAGGGGCAGGGAACCGAGTGCCACCTTGAGGCTCAAGGTAAACTGGTTCATAGCCTAGGACACCTCCTGCTTACTGCAGAAAGACTTCCTCAGATTGGTGTGCTATCGTAAATATCAACCATAGTTTAGGGCATGGTTCTCAAAATGTGTTTCAGGGACCCCTGGAGGGGTTCCATGAAGTCAGAACTATTTTTATAATAATGTTATTTGCTGTTTCCACTCTCCTTCTCTTATGAGTGTACAGTGGAGTTTTTTAGATGTTCCACATCACAACTGACATCGAAACAGATTGAATGCAGAAGCACCTATGAGACTCCAGCTATTCTCCATTAAGCCAGACATTAAAGAGATTTACAATAATATAAAACAATGCCCCCTTCTCACTAATTTTGTTTTAGAAAATAGTTATTTTTCATAAAAATTTTTGTTCATATACAATCAAGTTGATTATCATGTTTAAAAAAGAATGAGTTAATAATTAAATTTTTCTGTTTCAATTTCTAATATGAAAAATATTGCTCAAAGTAACCCATACAAACAAGAACTCTTTGGGGGCTCTTGGTAATTTTAAGAGTGTTAAAGTGTCCTGAGACTTAAAAGTTTGAGGTCTGCTATTCTAGCGGGAAGCAGAGGGAGGGATTTGGGGCATTTTATTTACAGAATCCCTCAAACTGGACACTGAAAGATATTTATAGGGAATACATGAGAGCCACTGAGGGCCATGGACACTTACAAAGATACCCAGAAGGAGTTCACTGGAGACAGTTATGGAAAACTGCGAGTCCCAAGGATGTTTGTACTAGGTCAGACCTCAAAATGCAGGTTGGGGGCACACTGGCCCTGTTGCCTGTTTGCTCCAGCTATCAAAATTGTTCAAGTGCACTGTGGTAGAAAATGCTTTAGCAGTATATAAGCAAAGTAGTTCAAGAGAATAGTAAAGTATCCAAAGTTAGCAGCTTATAATGAAATCTTACACCCATTGCTAAAATAGTGATAAGTCGAAGAGAATGTGACAATGCAGAAAAGTCTGGATTGGGTTGTGCTAAAAGATATTAGCAGGAAGCCTCTGAAGAATGCAAGATGGCATAGTACGGACAGTATGAGCCTTGTAGCCCGATTGCCTGGGTTTGATCCTGGCTTTCTGCCACTCTTGAGCTGTGTAACCCCGGACAAAGTCCTTACCTCTCTGGGCTTCAGGATACTACCAATACCTATCATATCAGGTTGTATATATTATACGAATTAAATAAATGAGATAAGCCATAAGAAGTGATTAGGTCATAGTGACTGCTATAAAAGTAAAGAGTTGATATTATTATTCCTGTAACCATTCTCTTGTATTTTTACCTTTCAGATTTTATTTTTTAATTTATTTTAGAGAGAGAGAGAGTGCAAGCGGGGGGAGGGGGGAAGGGGAGGAGCAGAGAGGAAGGGAGAGAGAGAATCTCAAGCAGACTCCCTGCCAACCACAGAGTCCTATGTGGGGCTTGATTTCACGACTCTGTTATAATCTGAGCCAAAGCCAAGAGCTGGACGCTTAAACCGACTGAGCCACCCAGGCACTTCTCTCTTGTATGGTCCTGTAGGAGGGTCTTTAGAGCTGCGTTTGTTGGGGAGGGGCTTCCCTGTATCAGCTTCGGAGGTCATTGTGCTGACAAAGCCCAAGAAGGTGGCTGACCCTGGGAAGGCACTTGGAGTCCCGTAGTGCATTCCTCGTGCCTATCTACCACACTCACGGACCTCTGCCCCTGTTCCTTTGCCTTCCCACACTCCTGGGGCTTACTTAGTTATACCACTGGCATGTGTGGGAAAACATTAATGGCTATGCTTCCATTCAGGGTGGGGGTGGTCTTTCTCCGTGTAAGTTTACGGTGGAAAACAAGGGAAGGACTAAATTCCAAAGCCAACAGGGGCCAAGGGATCTGCTGACATCTTGGGTTTTGCCATGATGTGAAAACACATGGCTTCAGCGTGTAACATGACCAGCTCTGAGATCTCCCCAGGGTGGAATCTAGGTTTTCAAGCTATGCAGAAATACTTACAACAAACCTTTAAAGAAGTCAGTGGGAGGATGTGTTAAATGAAAATCAAGATAACCTTTCTTAGGCATACTTTCCCTATAAACTCCAAAATCTAGCCTTTTGGAGGAGACTAAGAGTTGGAGAAATGCCTGAAGACAGGAAGTGTCTATTTTTCCCCAACCTCGCTTGAGTTGGGCACTCTTGGGAAGGGGAGCTTTGCCATTTGTAGACAAGAATGAAGCCTTTTGTGAACAGCCTAAGTACACCACCGACTTGCTTTAAAAAGTGTCAAAGGCTATTTTTGGAGAATGTGCGGTTCCCTGTGCCAAACTGAAACATTGACTTATCGCCGGATTTAGCATTAAAACATCAGAACTTACAATTTAGTCTTTTCTGTTTACGCCAAATGAGTTTGTTAACACGCTGCAAATATATTTCTGTTTTCATAATGAAACCAAGAAATGGGGGGGGGGTAGTTTTCTCACTGTTGACGGCCATGCTGAGAAGCACTTCAAAACACAGAAATTTGAGCCGCCCTATCCTACAGACATCTCCTTTTCCCCAAGAGCAAAGAGCGGATGCTGGGTGCAGCTACGTTAGTGTGTAATAGGTTTATTCTCATTCACAAAATAGTCATTACTTTATGGTTCCAAAGTAAAACTAGTGTAAGAAATACACTGGCAGATTTGCTACAGATGTGGTCCCTGACACGTACACACTATTAATCGCATGGTAAGATTGGAACGTTATAAAGTACAAGGCAGACAACCATTAAGTTCAAGGTCTGGATTGATAAAAAAAAGAGAGAGAGAGGAGAAAGAGTAATTAGCGTGCCCGTGTCTGCCATTGTGTTTGACTGTATCGCTTTAAAAGATATCATTTCTCTCTTTCCCCAGCTTCACCCCATTTTATTTCAAGGTCGGCCTGACTTTTGTTTGGTTCCTTTCAGTCTGACACAGATGACAGTTCTCGGGAAAAGTGTGGTTCTTCGGCTGTCCGGCTCGCTCTCGCCGGCTTGGGCCAGGAATGTGCTTGGTTCGTGTGTGCTCAGGAGAATCGAGGCTCCCCCCGGCCCCCAGGGCCCAGGACGGCAAGGAGCACGTGCGGGTCCAGCCCGGCATCTTGGCTGTGCGGGCCTTTGTGACCACCTGCCGCGAGGGTTAAGGTGACCACGGTAATTATGCCAAGGCCATGCATTACTCTGACAAAGTAATCCATCAAATAATTTCTCACAATTTCAATTCACCCCTCGAATTTTCCTTACCTCCAAAGCCAGCTGGATATTATATTACTGAAGTTGTTGAAAGGGTGGAACCTTAGCCATGGAGCCAAAGGCCACGGCAACGAGGCAAAGCATAAATTTTTATTGTTTGCTCAGTATTGAAATCTCATTAGGGTCCATAATTCATCTGAACACCGTGAACATTTACATCTGTTGATCATGAGAACTTAGAAGGAATGTACACCTTTGGCTAGCTTGTTTTTAGAGGAGGCCGTGTGTGTGTGTGAGTGTGTGTGTGTGTGCGTGCGCGAGCGTGTGCGTGCGTATATACTCATATGTTTTTAGTCCTTGAACAGCTGTGGTTTAAATATCCCTGACTCAAACCAATTTCCAACCTGAATTTAAATATCCCAAAGTTGTTTTCATTTGGCAGCTTTTAGACAAAGACGCAGTTCTCCTCGAGTCCAGCTTAATCAATGTTGGAAAATTCCACTCATTGCACATGGGCCTTACTGCGGCTCTGCTGTGTTAATTACATCAGAATGATCCCAAAGATTACACGCCTTTCATTCGCTGTATATATGTTTTTGTCTTCACTCAACTACGGCTTCAAATTCCACTCGAGAGAGAAAATACAACCATGACTGCTTGTGTGTTCTACAGATATTCAGATCTCTGTCCACATTTTTTTTTTTTTTTGGTGTGAGTCTATTTAGGCATCTTTCCTACCAAGTTCGACCCTTTGATCTGGCAGGGTTTTCATTTACAAGGCTCTTAGCAGCTCCATGAACACCATGTTTCTGAAGGTGACAATCGCAGATGCACAGAGTCAGGACTGGAAGGGCAAGGGGCCTGAGGGGCCACCAAGCCAGGCCGGCCCCTCTCGCGAGCAGCGACAACACCCTGACAAGTGGTCCTTCAGGAATGCGTCCATTTTTGGAATGAACTATGGCAGCAGCTGAAAGGCTCTTAGCAAACACTCCCTAGGAGTTCAGGGCAGGGAGGAAGAGTCCTGTGTCGGATGAGACGTCCGAAGGGAACTGAGGGAGACCAAACGGGATTACGCGGGCCGGCATCTGGCGGGGGCGCCCGCTTTGGTGCCCCCACCGTAATTCCAGCTGAGGGCAGTGACACCTTCTGATGAGAGTCTTGTCGACTGCAGGCTGCTCTGGAGCAGGAAGGACTTCACTAATACGCTGTGACGGGAAAAATCGGATACAGATGTTTTCACTCAGAAGGTTTTGGAAACGCTGAAGTCCTATCTTCTCCTCAAGGAGAAAGGGCATGCACTTCCACTTGGGGAAAAAGAAGCCAAAGGGCCTTCGCGGGGGGCCGGCCTGATCCAGGCCCCGGGGGCATTATCTTTTTCCAGGGGGCTCTCCACGTCAGCCCTGGGGCTCAGGGTCCTACCCTCTGCGAGGCTTTGACGTCTCAACACTCTCTGCCGGCAGCGGGTGACGGGGCCCTGGACGCACCGGGCTGGCAAGCTCCCCAGCAGGGCGATGGGGAGTGAGGGGGCTCCAGTGCTGTGCCCCAGCCTGTCTACACTGTGGGCGAGAGGTGAGAGCCCTGAGCCTGGGGATGCAGGGAACGAGCCAAGTCGAACAGGTGCCTGCCCTCACGGAGCTTACAGACCTCACACCAGCGTGGTCACGCCGGCCCAGGACGTAGCGTCAAGCTGTAAACAGCCCAAGACTGGGCAGTGCTGCAAAGGAGCAGATGCCAACAAACCTTTCCAAGAGTCGAGAAGCGGGGCTCAGGTCCAGTGGGACTTCAAGTGGAGGAAGGTGTATGGACCGGTAACACCTGTGGCAGATAGGCTGGGGAAGAAGCAAGACTGGGAGACTGTGCAGCTCGGACACCAGTGAAAGCCAAGGAGAGCATCAGATCCCACGCGGCTGGGACTAAGTTTCTGCCAGCCCAGGGAAGAGCTCTGGGGCGAAGCTGACTCCTTGCCATGAGAGGAAGCCCACAGTGCGCTGAAATGGCCCTGGGACCGCGGCTGTGCTCAGTCAGGGGCTGGGGCTGCCTGGGAAGAGGCAGCCTCTGTCCTGGTGTCGAGATGCGCTGGGCACCTGCAGGTGCCCCGACCTGGAGGGAGTGCGCTCCTGGGAGCTGGCAGGAGAACTGAATAATGCACTGGGTTAATAATACGGGAGGAGGGCGGGGATGGGGCAGGTGGCCCAGCACATGCAAAGGTCCTTTACCTGGAGTGGCATGCCCATGGGACTGAGAGAGGCAGTGTGGCCAGAAAGGGGAGGGATGGAAGGAGATGAGCCCAGGGAGAGGCAGAGAGCGCATCGTGAGCGCATCGTGCTGGCCTTGTGGATCACTCTAAGGATCTGCTTTCCTACGAAGCGGCTCTGAGGAAGTTACTAACTTTACTGACATCTGGCTTCCTAATCTGCAAAATGGGAACAGCAATATACGCTTTGTAATGTTAAAGTGAGAAACTGAGTGAGCTTACACATATGAGCTTTTAATTTAGTGCCTGGTACATGGGCAACACTTGGTAAATGCTGGGTGTTACAGAAGACTTCACTGGAAATGCTTTTTGAAAGAAGGCAGAGGAGAAAGACGGACTTACTTTCTGTATTTTAGTTTCAAAGGTTTGAAAGTTTTCTGCTGAAATAACGCATGTGTGTTTGAACAAACTATAAGCGATTTCCTCTCCACCAAAAGCATTACTTTCTGTATTTTAGTTTCAAAGGTTTGAAAGTTTTCTGCTGAAATAACGCATGTGTGTTTGAACAAACTATAAGCGATTTCCTCTCCACCAAAAGTGTTATTCCCATCTGCAATTAATGGGATCCCAGGCACACAAATAAGCTTAGAATGAAACACGTAACATTGGCAGCTCAGAGAGGAAGAAGTAATAAAGAGCTTGTAACAGCAAACAAGCCCATGAGGATTCTCCAGAACAGGGCAGCTCTTAGGGAGAATGGCCCGTCATCGGACAGGACATGGCAGCACGGAGGGTAGCGACTTCTGCGGAACGGCCGTGCTGAAAATACAGGGATCTTCTCCCGTCTCATGTGTCTAGGGGAGTCGCCCTTCAGATACCTATTTTCAGATGATTCCAGAGCATCACATGCAGGAAGTGAAATTGCAAAGCGATGAACGATGAATTCTGGTTGTCGTTGCTCAGGTCGACTTGATTGTCACAGAACCTTTTTCCTAGATGGTCTTTTTTTTTTTCTTAAAGTAGGTGAGCTTGTGCTAATAGACTAAGGAATATTCTCTACATTCACGTCCAGATGATCTGAACTGGCTCAAAATAAGTCAAGCCCCTACATTATTGGCCTGAAGTGGGTATGAGTTTGGGAGAACCTGCCGCATGGGGGTGGGGGGGAGAAGCGGACAGTCTCTCCTAAGGAGATGCATTCGCCATAGACTACTTTCCGGGGTGGTCGTTTGCAAAAGCACCGGTTATTCATGACTGTGGTACCCCTGCCATGCTTGTCACTGTGTCAAAATCCGGTCTCCCCTTGAACAGATAAATCCCCTCGGCCGCTGTTTCCTGAAGCCACCCATGACTCCCTTTGACTTCTTTTGACTTCTCTGACTACCACCTTTGACTTCCGGCATCTGGTAAATACGCGAAGCTGTTCATCCCCTGGTCTCCGTCCGAGAGGATTCTGACCATCTCTGACACTTAGAGGAGTGAATGGCTGTGAAAATATCTGGTCTCCACTCACGGAAACCCTGAGAGATGCTTCTGGAATCACGCAAAAGAACGGCACATGTGCGTGTTCTTTCGTCTTTTCCCTCTTCTCCCGGTTCAGGCAGCGCTAAAGCAAACGTGAGGTTTCCACAGCCACCCAAACAATTGAGAAATTGAAAGTATTCCACACATTAGCTTAGATTATCGCTGCCCCCCCCCCGGCCCCCTCCCTCCCTGAGCTCCTCAACTTCTCTTGCATATTTCTTTCCTGTGCCAAAACTTATCAAGTCTTAGGTCATCTTGATTTGTCAAAAACTGCTTGGATCACAGAGTTGAACCTAAGCAGATTGGACAGCGATTTCATCATTCAGACCAAAAGAAAAGTCTGACGAGAAGGTTACTTATGTCTCCCAGCGGAGGAAGGAGTGGCCCCGTTTGCTCCTCAGTTGTGTGTTAGTATTGACTAAACTCTCTAAACATTTTTTTTCTGAAAGTACTGCTACTCGATGGAATTACTCCGTGCTCTGAACCTTTCATTACAGTGAGTCATACTGCAAGTGATTTTTAAAAACCCTCCCAAGTTTTCTTTTTTGCTATAGATTTGCCAAGAATTCTTTCACTAAAATAGGAGTTAACAGGGGGAAAAACCAAACCAAACCAAACCACAAATAAAACCCACCCTTTTAGTCCTATACAGAACAATTAAATTTGTTTAAGGATGTAAGATTTGGTGGAAACATTAGATTCTGTGAAAGACTTGTACTCAGCGTAGATGGGGTCACACAAGGGCTGGTGGTCGTTCGTGGGTAGTGGGTTCACACAGCCAGGTGTGATAAGCGGCGTCTTGGGAGGTCAGGAGACTGGCTAGTGCCAGCCACATCTGGGAACCTGTCCCATGGCCTTCTAGTCCTCCACGCACAGAAACAGGTTTCTCCCACGAGAGGGGCAAGGATTCTTCCCAAAGGCCAAACAGAGACGAGCCCTGATGTGGACTTTGACTTTGCTTTCTGTGATTTAAAACCCAGTCATCAGGTATGTAAAGTGCTGACCTTCTCCCAGTTAGGAAAGATGGGCTTTGAAAAAAGGGCGTGATTGGCTCCTTTCTCAGCAAGCCTTATGAAAATGATTTTTGAAATCAAGTCAGTGCAGCTCAAGACTTGGAAGCGCGAAAGTGATCATCAGGAGACTTCTGCAGAGGTTAGAGTAGCTCCCGCTTAGACGGTCCATGTCGAACACACTCTGGGCTGAGAGAGGCTAGGGACAGCGCCACCGGCTCTCTCCGCCCCCACATGGCCAGCAGGATGGACGGAGGCGCGACAGGCAACAGCTGTGAGTATTTCTGCGCTCAGAACCGGCTTGTTTGGGGGACGCGGTGCACAACAGACCCTTCCGTGCTAGCCCAGGGCCCGGGTGTGCGCTCCTTTGCACCAGCCCTGCCTCTGAGCTCCCCGAGGTTGCAGCAGATGTTAAAAACTAAAGTTGAAACCTTTAAGCTGTAATGATGGAGTTCACAGGGTTCATAATCCCAGTACCCCACCCCGGTTCTCCAGCGATCCCGCTGAAATCTTTCAAACGGTCCTCAGCACTGACACGGGTGCATGCTGCGCGTGTTGAACACGCCGATCTGCCCGTGATTCCCCTCGGCTGCTGTCGAACAATCTCACTCCTCGAGCGAATGCTGGCTGCAGCAACAATGGTGTTATTGACTTGTTGCTCCGGCTCTATTTAGCTATTACCCTCGGGGCCACAATCAATAGACTTTGCACCAAGTCAGCCTAATAAATCCCAGGCTCTCACTGGAGGTTTGCCAGGAACGGCAAGAAAATCTATGGCAGGGAAACTCTTGGAGTGCAAAGAGAGAAAAGCGGCACTGACAGCTGTATAAATTAATTAACAAGGAACTGTTTATTCTTCTAAAAGATCAGATTGCACATTTATCATCATTGAAGAAGTCACAGATACACTATCACGAAATTATCTGGTAATATAAAAAACTCCCACAGATTTGGATGCACACACAGAAGAGAGAGACCTGTGTTCTTTGGCAACTTGTTTCTGTCTTTATTTTATTTTCATTTACGTGGCTTATAAATTTGCCTTCTTCGCACTACTTCTGGTCAGTCTATCATTTCCAGTTCCCTTGGACAAATACAGTCTGCCTTGATAATTCTTGAAACTTGTCGTTGAAATCGTCAATACAATAAAAATAAAATGTCGATCATTAACATTGTTGTGCTCTGGGGTTTGTGGGTTCTTTTCTTTCTTTTTTTTTTTCCTTCCCCTGCTGTCAGGAATTTGAGTCTTGCTTGTACTGCAACAGTGGAGGGAGGGAAGAATGCTTTAGGTGATACAAACACTAAAAGGTCACGGAAGTAAATGCTGGGTTATTTCAGATCACTGCAAAGGAATTTTAGAGCAGGTCTCCTTACTTAATAAGCAAATGGTGTGAAGATTCAGTGGCCAGATCCAGGATTCTGCTGCTTTAAGACACGCTGAACTAAGCTTGGGCCAGCTCGGGTGCGAGACAATCTTCTTCCATAGATTGAAAGCAAATGTAAGAGATCAATGGGGCTCTTGGAGCATATTTGCTACTGCAGTAGTTCCTTCTAGAATCCTTACAGAAAACTGTTCTTTTCCCAATTCTGTCTATGCTATACAGAACCTGTAGCTTGACAGGGGGAAAATTTTTTTTTTTTTTTAAAAAGTCTTTTAAAATGCTGAGCGATTTTAGTTTTTAAATTCAAGGGTGGGAGTGTTAGAAATGGTCTTTAAACAGAATCATAACATCCAGCCTCAAATATCACTCAGCAGATTGGCCAGCGTTTGGTGAAAGTCTATTAGCTACAAGGCACTGAAGCGGCCATTGACTGGCTGTGACACAGGCATCATTGTTCCTAGGCGTGGAAAGCTTATTTCATTGCTTCAGTCTAGCCTGGGATATGTCAGCCCTACTGCATGTTAACACACTCCCGTGAACACAAAAGGGCACAGCAACCCCCTCAAACACGTACCCTTAAACTTGATGGGCCCTCAGCAGATGGGGGGCACCTACAGGCGCCCACATGAAACCTGTTTTATTGTGGGACTGCTAGTTGTGTTGTCCCAATAATTTATTGCCTCTTATAAATTGTTTCCAGGTAATAAGAGTTAATTGACTCAAGAGACTTCCATCCATTGCAATTATCTCCTAATATCGTACAGTAGGCTCATGTACTTTCTATTCATCAGGTCGAATATATCACCTGAACGGATGCATTAAAAACATGGCGGAACTTGAAATCATCATGGCAAACTTATTTCTAAAAAGGCCCACAGAAAGTTGTTCATCCTCAGATGAATGGATCGCCCTAAACACAATCTGGCCTTGAGCTTGGAGACTGGGCAGAGCCACAGGCCTCCAAGTACACCTACTTCACTTCTCTCTCATTTTTCATGAGAAGACCAAGGTCCAAAAGGGGAAGTGGTGGTTCTGGGGAGCCCCTGGAGAGTCTGTGGCAGACGAGGGCCTGGGTATTGGCTTCTCACCATCTTTTTCTTACATTCGCAAGTTTCCGCGGTGATAGAATATAAGCCATGAGAAGAACCTTTGACCAAATAGAGATGTAAGGGGAGATTCTTCTAGCCTTCATGCCTCTGCCTCGGCCTATTTCTGCTCCTCTCTCTCCAACAAAATAGCTCCTGAACTATTCTCCCATGCCCTCAGCTCCAGACCTGAATACTCAGCCTCTTTTGTGATACCTTCTCCAATACTCTCCACATCAGAATGTTTCAGTCCCAGGTTCCATGGCCCTAGGGTAGGGCCCAATGGCATGTGGATCAGGTCCCGAGCTCTGGTGTTTCTCCTTGCCTTGCCTCAGCCAAGTCATTCCTTGTCTCTGAGACTTAGTTGTTTTCTTTTTTCCCAATGAGGGAGTTGGAGAGATTTCTGAGATTTCTTATCAGCTCTAACATCCTAGGGTTTATGCCAAAGGCCACTCATGGGCTTTCATGCCTCATCATGTTGCGTAGCTCTTCCCACCGCTCCCAGTGGCTTCGTGTCTCCAGCTCTCTGCCGCCTGCCCCAGGTAAGGTGTTTGATTCTGGCAGTGACACTATGCCCTAACCCATAGGCAAGATACCACTGGAAGGAATTTCAAGCCAAGGGGGGAAAAAAATCTCAATTCATACTCTGAAGATCCCTCTTGGTCCTCTCTTCCCAACATGTAGGCTATGCTAGATGGGCTGTCACTTGATCTTATGGCTACAGGTTTTCTTTCTAATTAACAGTCTCTTGCCAGGCTCTGGGGGCACTACTTGCAACACCGAGATAGATTGAGCCTGGGCACCTTCCAAGCACAGCTTCTGCCAAGTTGAGGTGTGTCTAAGCATCATTTTTTTCTTTTCTTTCTTTCTTTTTTTTTTTTTTTTTTAAGATTTTATTTATTTATTTGACAGAGAGAAAGAGAGAGCACAAGTAGGAGTAGGCGGAGTGGCAGGAAGGAGAGGCAGAGGGAGAGGGGGAAGCAGGTTCTCTGCTGAGCAGGGAGCCTGGCACAGGGCTTGATACCAGGAACCTGGGATCATGACCTGAGTCTAAGTCTGCACTTAACCACTGACTGAGCCACCCAGGTGCCCCAATTTTTTTCTTTTTTTAATCAAGATTTTATTTACTTATTTGAGAGAGAGAGTGGGAGGAAGAGCAGGTACGGGAGATAGACAAACAGATTCCACGCTGAGCACAGAGCCCGATGCAGGACCCCCAGATCCTGACCTGAGCCAAAACCAAGAGTTGGATGTTCAACTGACTGAGCCACCTAGGTGCCCCAGCACCATTCTTTATTCTTTTTCTTCCAGTGGTTAATGCTGTGGGTGGAGGAATGGGGCTAACACAGGATAACTTGTGGGGTAGGTTGGTGCCTCTGGAATTTGCTACTGGGTGGGGTTCTGTGGTTCTGGCCTCTATGATCCAAAGTGGCAGACACATAGTTAACTTTTAGCTTGATCAATGGTGGAAAAGGGGACAAGAATACAAGGAGAGTGACCACACAACTTTTTGTGTGCAATTGGTTACCAGGTACTGCGGGCTTTTCTGTACATGGGAATGTTTTCTGTAACCCATTTGATAACACTGGAAACTTCGTATCATTATCCCACTTTAGACATGAGAAAACTAAGACTCAGAGAGGTTAAGTGACTCATCTAAGGTCTCGAGCATGGGCAAGAATCGGCTCTTGGACTTTAGACAGAAAGGTCATTTTTCTTTCTATAACACTCTACTTCTGTCCCAAAGACCTGGAGATGGCAGGGAGGTAAGAGACAAGTATAAGTTAAGATGAGTAAATCACTACCTCATTGGTTAGTTTTACATCCAATTGATACCTCACTTAACACTCTATGGCCTGGAGCCTAGAACTTCTGAGAGATGAAGTGGCTCTCCTGTTGTGAAAATTGACTCCGCCCATCCTGCTCTGATCGGTCAATGCGCTTCCGAGGAGGACTGGGCTGAGGGATGTCTTAGTGGATGAGCACATCATTCCACAGTTCTTTCTCTTCCCTTAAAAACAGCTGAATAATCGGATATCCATATGCAAGAAAAGAGAGTGGGACCCTTACCTCACACCATATATAAGCATTAATTCAAAAGGAGATCAAAGATCTAAATGCAAAGCCAAAATTAGAAAACTCTTAGAAGAAAACATGGGAGTAAATCTTTGTGACCTTGGATTTAGCAGTAGATTCTTGAATATGATACCAAAAGCAAAAAGAAATAGACTATAGTTCATCAAAATGAAAAACTTTTGCACTTTAAAGGACACTATCAGGAAAGTAAAAAGATAAGTCACAGAATGGGAGAAAATATTTGTAAATCATACAACTGATAAGTGACTTGCATCTAGACCTTACAAAGAACTCTTATGATTCACTAATAAAAAAGAAAATGAACACAATTACAAAATGGGAAAAGGACCTGAGTAGACATCTCTCTAAAGCAAATATGCAAATAATCAATAAGCACATGACAAGAGCAACAGTCACCCAGGGAAATGCAAATCCAAACCACAATGAGATATACCACTTCATACTCAAGAATACAGGTTGAAACAAAAAAGTCAGATAACAGCAGGTATTGGTGAGGATATGGAGAAACCAAACCTTCATATGCTGTTAGAGGAATATAAAATGGTACAGCAGCTTTGGAAAACAGTATGGCGGGTCCTCAAAAAGTTAAAACTGGAATTACCCTCTGACTCAGCATTCTGCTCCCAGGTTCGTGCCCAAGAAAAATGAAAACATAGGTGTGCACAAAGACCTGTATGTGAACGTCCACAGTCTCATTACTCACAATAGCCCAAATGTGGAAAAAACCCCAATGCCCATCAATGGATGACCGGATAAACAAAATGTTATTTGGCAATAAAAAAGAATGACCTACGGACACAGGCTACACAGGCTGGATGAAGCTCGAAAACACGGTGAGTGAGAAGCCAGCCACAAAATGCCATCTCCAGGAAATGTCCAGAAGAGTCCATAGAGAAAGGAGGCCAGTGGTTGCTTGGGGCTGGGGAACGGTGACATTGGGGAGCAATGGCTAAACGTTTACGGGGCCCCTTATGAGGTGATACAATCACCCTGATGGGTGCACATATCCGTAACATAGAAAAAGCCCGCTGAATTATACAGTTTCAATGGGCGGACCATAGGGGATATTAATTATATCTGAAGAAATGCCCTGAAACGACCCACAACACGACTGAGCCTTAGGGGCAGCTCAGGTCCTTTGCTGTGTAGCAGCCGAATCCGAATCCTCCTGCCCCGCCCTTAATCCCTCCTCTTCCCCTAGCAGCCTGGGGAAGCTTGAAGGCCTCTCCATTCCTACCTGCCCAGAGTGTTCCCTGGGAGAGCCAGAAGCTTCTTTAGAGAGGAGTTCGAGACTCCTTTTGAGAGAAGTCCTACCACCCTGTTTATTTCTAAAACAAGTTATTTAAAACTGGAGGGGGTTCGTTTTCCCCCGAAGCCGTTGTAGCTGACACTTTGAACCCGTCTTTACACGTACTTGTTTTTTGAAAACCAGTTTGTTTGTGGTTAGGAAAAAAACATGCTCATTGGATTTTAAGAAGTTATTTCTGTAAACATGTGGCAGAAGTAGGATGCTATGAGATTTAACAATGGAATTAATTTTCTTTTTAAAAAACATTTGGAGTTAATTACTCCTGTTCATGAGGCTGCGTCTTTTAGCCAAATTTTTGGTTTCATGTCAACCCAGAAGACTCACTATACAAGTTTACACTTTGATGCAGCGTGCCCACCTCTGCCGTTGATGTACGGGGTGATTGTAGGCCAGTCGCTCGCCTCTCTGGGCGCTAGCACCCGGCAGGAGTCCAGTCACCCTGAGTATCACTGTCAGACACGTAACACGAGTGGGCTGGATCAGATCAGAGGTTGCCAGCTGGCAGCCTGTGGCCAGATCCCACCTGCCAGATGTGTTGGTTTGGCTTGCTCAGTTTTTAATTGAAAAAAAAAAAATTTTTTTTTTCCTTGCCAATATTTACTAACAGGGACATTTATAATCTAGAATTCAGGCATTCTGGAAAACTCAGAAGATGGGCCTCAGTGGGTCCACTCTGCCCCACTGCAGCTGTGGAATGGACCCCAAGAAGGCTTTTCGGTGGGGTACCTACTCGTCAGTTTTCTTCATCACCCTCTGGCTCGTTTTACTCACCTGGGATCCTCACCCGGTCCCTATGGGCACTGCATATGCCCCCTCTGAACTGGATCCTTCCTCTGGTTCCTACTTGCTCTCACAGGCTATGCTCTAAGCTTGGTAGTGCTCCAACAGGAAGGTAAAAATGAGATGAGACACCAGGACCTTGCTGTATGCTTTTCTAAATCCATGCAGAGCAATGGGGTGCAGAGATGGTTGGCCACAGCACGAGACAACGTGACTACCATGTTGACATCACAGTCACAGCAGAACCTCCTGAGACACCTGGAGGGTTCCGCTCTCACCACCGCCCTCCGCTGCCCAGGACCTCCAGCTCCCGGATGGGCGCGCATCTAGGTATAACCCGGGAGGCTGCTGTTGGCAAGTCTAGCTCCCTCACGAGGAGAAGACAGAGAAATTCCATGGTTTCATCTAATATTCCAGATGGACTTGGATTCCAAGTCAACTCATTTCCCTCCTTATGAGAACTGGAGGCAAACAGATCCTGCAAGGTAACTGACAAAGCCTTCCCGAACACCAACAGAGGAAGCGCGGGTCCTTCCACGCACACAAAGGCCTCGCTTCCCAGTTGCCTCATCACGAGGCCGCTGGGATGGTCACACCCGTGCCGGACACCAGCGAGGCCTGTGTTCTCTATTCTCAAGTCAGCAGGGCTGCGGGGGAGGGGGAGGGAGGGGCTGGTCTGGATTTTCGTCTGACCGGTGGATATAATTAACTGCAAATCTCAGCTCTCCCTACTTCACACAGAAATTATTTGGAGCGTGCATGTTATTTCTGTTTTCTGGCCCTCCCAGTTTTTCTTTTAAGAAATGAGTAATTGTCAGTCCTACAAGGCCAGAATTACTTCCTAATGTGATTTTTTTTTTTAACTTCTTAGTTTGAAATAACTCCAAACTTAACAGGAAAGTTGCAAGAACAATAAAATGAGCTCCTATGAGCTTCGCCAAGATTTACTGATGGTTATTATCTTGCCTCAGAAGCTTTCCCATTCTCTCTCTCTCTGCATAAATGCGTATTTCGTTGGGGACCGGTGGAGAGTCGGTTGCAGACACCATGCCCCCCCCTTTGTGTTACCAGACACATCTACCCACATCGGGAAATCCAACAGCGGTCTCATACGAGCGTGGAATCACAGGTTGTATTCTAATCCTGCCACCTGTCCCCATAATGTGCTTTATGGCTCCCCCGCCACCCTCGGGCCCTGCTCCAGGACTCAGTCTAGGGTCACACACTGCCTTTCAGCTGTCTAGTTTTCAGGTCCCTTTGATCTCCTTTAATCTGAAATCCTAAATGTGGTTTTAAAGATGTTTTTCTCTGTGGCACCAGAGAACCAGAGCACACAGAGGTAGCGGCGGAAACGGGCAGGAAAAGGAAACAACCTCCCGAAAGTAAGGGCAAACTGGTCAGTGGGGGGAACACCGAAGGTTCCTTGGGCTTCAGCAGTTGCTCTCAGAGCTGCATTATAGGCTTTCAGGGGACAAGGCCGACTCGTGGAGTTCACACGCTTCCATTCTCGTCTTGTGCTTTCCTCCAGAGACAACTGCCATGTCCTGCTCTAATGGCCCTCGAGCTTCTCCAGAAAGAGCTCTGTGGAGCCTAATTACATTGCCGGGGTGGTGGAGGTCCCCCCCCCCCGCCCCATTTCACAGAGCACCTAAATCTTGCCATTATACCACAACAGTGGATTCTCACACTCGTCAGGCAATTTGTTTTAATTATGTAAATCACTTCATTCTCTTTTCAAATATCAGCAGGGAGCAGCAAGCAGCTTCAGGTCAAAATAGCATGTGGAATAGGAGAAAGGGGCTGGCAACCACGGAGGCCTGGCTTGGTCCTGGTGGTCACCTGTCATGTGGTGGTGGGGGGCAGGGGCAAGTGGGGTGCCGAAGCCCCAGAGAAGGTATCAAGGGGGAAGTAATGGGGAGTCCCCTTTCGGTGACAAAAGTACCCCACAGCACATGCCACAAAGCATGGTGAGGCACTGTATCTGCGCCTCTGGGGGGAGAGCAGGACCCCAACAGGCACATGTCCTTGTCCTACCGCCCACTCTGCAGCTACCCCACGCGTGAACCACTGAGCCAGGTTCAGTAAAAAGAGAACCAGGAGTCACCCTCTCCACAGTGCCTGGTGAGAAGACTGGTCCAGGGAAGGGGTTGAGTGCCTAGAACATTCTGGGTTTTATTTTATTTTATTTTTTTAAGATTTTATTTATTTGACAGAGATCACAAGTAGGCAGAGAGGCAAGGCAGAGAGAGAGAGGAGGAAGCAGACTCCCTGCTGAACAGAGAGCCCGATGCAGGGCTCGATCCCAGGACCCTGGGATCATGGCCTGAGCTGAAGGCAGAGGCTCAACCCACTGAGCCACCCAGGTGCCCTGAACATTCTGGGTTTTATACCATCAAACCATGTCTCGTATAGAGTTGGTGTTTTAAATAAGTACGTTAAATGTTCCTCCTTGATCTTCAAACAATTTTTAAAATTAGTCTTTTTCCACCGTAGTGAAGAAACTTGGAAGAACACAGAGAAGCAGAGGAAAGGCTGGTTGGGAGGGAGGGGCGCGGGCAGGCGGGCAGGCGGGCAGGGCGGCGGGCTCCTTTAGCTGACCACCTTGAAACTGATGGGTTTAACGTAGGATGGTATTCGTTCCATCGCTGCAGCACACTGCACACTGTTGTTACTAGTTCATGCCTCCCTGTTCTCAGGATCAAGACAAACCTATTCGTGTAACACACTAGAATGATCTCTCTACTACTCTTTTAATCTGACAGTTTGTCCTTCATACTCAGCAGGGAATAGCACTTACTTCCTTCTAGGCAGTCAGGGTCTGCTGCCCCCGGGGAAGATGGGACTTGGGAGGCAGGAGAGCCAAATGGTTAAGAGTAATGTTCTGTAGTCAGAGCATCCAGATTAAAATTCCCAAATCACGTCTTATTTGGGTCTTGGTTTCACCATCTGGAGCAGGACTTGGTAAAAGTTCTTATCCCAGAGGTTGGGGTGAGAATTAAAATGAGACGACTGGCATCGCGGGTTTAGCACAGTGCCTGGCACACAGGAACGGCACCTACTGGTGGGTACCATTATTGTTTTGACAACACGGTTTGCAACATCAGTTTTAAGCCCGCAGGTGAAGAAGCTGACAGATTCCCCTTCTGAAAAATAAAAGTTCATATGGGGAAGAAATTTGTCGCTTAGAAGCTCAGTTTGGAAGGCCATGTAATCCACATGGAGCAAGATTTAAAGAAGTAACCCCTGAATGCAACACTGCTCCTTCTCCACTGAACCGCAACTTGTGTGATTCTCGTCCTGTTGCCTTTTCCTCTCTGTGGCTTTGAAAAAGAAATCCCTGGCTTCCAACTCCTTCCATCCAAGCCAGTCTCACAGACTCTTAAAGTACTTCTACCTACTTAGAACATCTATAGAACCTTACGTCTCTTTCTCCCAAAGGAAAAGGTCAATGAAGAAGCCACAGGATGTGTTATCAAGAAGCCACCACTGTCCCTCTCCCTTATGACAGCAGTCACGGGAGAGGAGAGGTTGGGGCACTTTTTGTTAATCCAAAGCAGCTGCTTTTCTCTCTTCCTTGAAGGGCATGAGCACTTTCTCCTTTCTGATGGGAATCTGGGTCCTGGTTTTCCTCCTGACTTAATTCAAATGCAGCGGTTTCCTCTTCAGGAAGAGGCTGCCTGGAGCAACCAGCAGGGAAGAATCAGAAGCCAACTGCTTCCAGAAACAGCCCGTTTCTAACCAGTACATCTAAAATTGTATTTGAACCCAAGTTTATAAACCAGCTTTTAATGGAATTTAGTAAGGCTTATAACCAGAATTGTCATGTAACTCTGTCATAATAATGTTTATCTTTGAAAGCACCAGCTTTTCATTATTTATGTATTGTTTACACATGTGGTATGTTGCTTAGAGTCAATTTTTAACTTCAATTTTTGCTGCTTTCTACAAAACAGCTCTATTGCCTAAGGTTTCCTTTCATGCTTCACCTTCCCCGTAGTATGTTAACATTCGCTAACATGTCCTACTACAGCTCTGTGGTCTGACTCTGGCTACCAGCACCCCCTCAGCACCTACTCCTCCTCTCTTCCTTCTCGGGCCTCTCCGGACACGTGGCCTCACCTCCCTTGCTCTCCGCATACTCCCACCACCACCGGACTCTGGCATAAGCTAGTCTGCAAGGACAGGAGCATCTAGGTAATGCCTTTACATCCCAGCTCAAGCACTCCTTCTTCAGGAAACCTGCCTCACATGCCTCCCTGTTCAGGAGAAATCGCTAGACAGGAGGTTCTCCATATGTGACCTCCGGAGCAGCGTTATTGGCACCACTTGGGGTCTTGTTAGAAATGCAGATTCTCAGGCTCACCTCAGACCTACTGAATCAGAAACTCTGGGGTTAGGGCCCAGCGATCTGTACTTTTATTCCAAGCCCTCTAGGCGATACAGATGCCTAATAGAATTTGAGAATGACTTGCCCACAGAGTTCTGTTGCACTATGATGCTTTCCTTCAAGGCGTCCATGACAATCACACTCTCATATCTGGGTGATTACTTAGCTAACGTCTATTCCCCCAGTGAACTCAGGGCAGGGACTGTGCCTTTCTTGCCCACCCTGGTGTCTCCCGGCACCAAGCAGTGTTCAGCAAGTATTTTTCAATCAGCAAAAAACTACACAGACGTAACCTTTAAAAGGACAAATATTCTAATACAAGACATGGGTTAATGACCTAAACAGGTGCTTTTAAAAAGAAGCAACAGAAGTGGCAAGTATTTTAACATGCTCGATCTCAACTAGTAAATGGAGAAACTGGTAGAGCAATGAGACATCACTGCCCCCCATACCTACCAGGCTAGTGAAGGTGAAAGGGACTCATGAGACCAGCCAGGACAGGGGAGGAATCGTTGTTGCAGGATTGGCTACTCGTGTTGCTCTTCTCGACCACAGTTTGGCATCATTTTGAAAACTCAAAAAGAGCCAACAACGCCACCCTTAGTGGTGAACTTTACAGAGGTATTAGAACAGGTGCGCACTGGAGTGTCGCTGTGATACAGTAAGGGACTTTAAGTTTGAAATCATGCAAATGTTCCTTAGTAGGCATTTGTGTGAGCAGACTGTGGTGCACTCAAAACTCCGAATGCCGCGCCGCAGATAAAAAAGGATGGCGCTGAGATGAATTAATGGATGGAGAGCAAAGATCATAACACTTACTAAAATGAAAAAAGCTCACTTAATTAAAAATTGGCATCTATGTATGTATGTATCCCGAGAAAAATGTCTAGACATATATTCAGCAGAAAGTTTTCAAAAAGTGTGATGAGAAGGGATCTTTATTTTCTTTGCAGTCTTCCTATAATTTTCCAATATTTTAAATCCATTCCTCTATGTAATATAAAAACTTAAAATAGAACGTTTTAAACACCGAATTCAGCTTAAGTAAATACTATTCGGAAGGTAAAGCAGTTTTGTAGAAACAGAACCAACTAGGTCTTTCTCAAAATATGACTCTTTTTCATTATTCACTGTTTCGGATCAGCCATGCCACAAGACTTCTCCATTGCTACGGACAAGTCAAGACTTGTGTAAGGTGGCGACGTTGACCGACAGATCAGGTACAAGAGGCACTGCCTGGCATTCAGTAGCTGGTCACTGACAGCATGCACGCACACGGAGTCTAAGAATTTCTGTTACGGAAGAGGAAAAATCCCTACCCTTGGCTGGGAATTCCTGAGGGTGTCCTATCCCAGAGGGTGAGTGCCCAGTCCCAGCCCAGCACGCTGGGCATCAGGCTCTCAAGAAGCCGTCAAGAACTCCCAGGAACGCTGGAGACACTGTTACTGGCAGACATAACCGCGGCGTTTACAAATCTTTCCTTCCATCTTCCCCTTTTTCTCTCCCTCAAACCGTACACATCTTTTTCTTTTCATTTCTTTCTTTCTTTCTTTTTTTTTTTTTTTTTAAGATTTTACTGATTTATTTGAGAGAGAGGCAGCGAGTGAGTGGAAGGGAGAAGGAGAGCGAATTGAAGCAGCCCCCACACTGGGTGCAGAGCCCAACGAGGCGCTCGATCCCACGACCCTGAGAGCATGACTTGAGCTGAAACCAAGGGTCGGACACTCAACTGACTGAGACACCCAGGTGTCCCAAACCGAGCACATTCGTGGCATGCTGTCTCTCGGAAAGGGTGTTAGAACATGAACCAAACGAATTAACTGTGAGACAGTTGTGCAAGCCGCTGTGCAGGTGTCTGATCGGCACCCAGTTCATTACATGTTCTTGGTATCCTAGGACAGTAGGTGGCAAAAAAGGGAGGCTGCCGGTCAAAGGCAGAAACTCAATCTTCTTGTAGCATATTTTAATTAAACAACACCTGAGAGCTGTATTGAGAGGTTTCAGCATTAAATAGGTTCTAAACAAAGAAAACTTAAAGTAATGTCCCCAAACTCTCAATCACAGGCAGTAAAGTCCCATCATCAGAGAAGCAGGGTCCTAACTGTCACCAGAACATGAAATTCACTTCTCGGAGCTACAGAGCGGAGCGACACTGCTCTAAGTACAAAGGTGCAGGAAAAGTAGCAAGAACTCAACTGGACCCACCACCGTACCGCAGGTGGAGTGCGTATAATTAAGCTTGGATGTGAGACTTGTTGCAAAGGCCAGTAGGATATCTCAAGTCAGTCGGGAGGCCACATGCTCAGCCATTCACTGCCTACTAACCAAAGTAGTACCGCTCACAGGGTTTGGAGCCCAGTGCCAAGTGGCAGGCACTGTCTGGGTACAGAGTTTTCAGTGCCTGAGGGCAGGGGTGGAGGCTGGGCCTCAATTCTTTTTTTACAACTAGCCTTCCCCCAGATCTGCTGGTTGTGCGGAACTGGGTCAGTGATATTTCAGTGTCTTGATCCATTTCACAAGGGTGAGACGTGGTCCTGAAACTTCAAGGCCACTGCTATCCCGGCTCGGCCCTTCCTCAATTCAGGGAGCAGCCAGCAGTGAAAAGAGGCCCGGTTTTTCAAGTCAAAACGTTCATTTTCAGCCAGTGATAGCCTCATACTCATCAACTCTTCTCCAAGAAGATATTAATGAGAAGTTCCTATGTTGGGAACTAATGATTGCATATCCTTTGCATAATTACAATGACCCAGAGTGCTTTCAAAATGCCAAATTAGCTGACTAAAATTAGTCCTGTTCAAGTTATAAATCCTAATTCACATCTCCTGCCCAAATATGCTTGCAGAACCTAACTGTATTTAAAGACAGATTTAGAGAGTTCAAAAGCACTCAGTGCTTCTTGCGGGGCCAAAGTCATCTCAAATTCACTTTAAGACGCCTTCCCTGTGCCTCCCATTCCAATCTGGAGGCACCTCTCTTTGTCTTCCTGTTTCTGGATTGTTATCTGCTTTCCTGCCTCAGAAAATTTAAAAAAAAGCTCACAGTCTAGTTTTGTCTAACTTCTCTTTCAAGAAGTTTTCAAGAACAAGATTTTCAAGAACAAGATTTTACTTTCTTGTTCTTTTATTTTTCCTGCCTCTAGCACTGACACCTTCCGGCCACGGAGGTGCACCTGCTGCAGCGTGATGGGCCCACGCGTGCCCTGGGGACGCAGCACGGACAGTGTGCCCCCACCCCCAGAGTACCTGGGGTCGGCTACTGTCTCGCTAAAGTCACCTTACCCAGCCAGCACCAAAGTTTTCCAATCCATTTTACTTATAAGAGGCTTTATTGGTTTTTTTTTTTAAATCATTTTATCATTTTTAAAGGTTTTATGTATTTGACAGAGAGAGAGAGCGAGTACAAGTAGGCAGAGCAGCAGGCAGAGGGGGAGGGAGAGGGAGAAGCAGGCTCCCTGCTGAGCAGGGAGCCCGAAGTGGGGCTCAATCCCAGGACCCTGGGATCATGACCTGAGCTGAAGGCAGATGCTTAACCGACTGAGCCACCCAGGCGCCCCTACAAGAGACTTTAAATAACATCAAGTAAGTCAAACTATAATGTACCTAGTGCAACAGCTGTCAAAGAAAAGCTGTTTAACTTTCTGGGGGAGGAAGGCAGGAGCAAGCATAATACTGTACGGGCTGGGGGGGTGCCTGGGTGGCTCAGTGGTTAAGCATCGCTTTCGGCTCTGGCATGATCCCAGGGTCCTGGGATTGAGCCCTGCTTCGGGCTCCCTGCTCAGCAGGGAGTCTGCTTCTTCCTCTCCCACGCCCCCCTGCTTGTGTTCCTGCTCTGGCTGTCACTCTCTCTCTGTCAAATAAATAAGATCTTAAAAAAGAAATACTGTACAGGGCTGGAGTAAATCAATTCATTATGAAAAGAATTTCTTGAGATCACAGAGTAGATACCCAGAAAATGAAGTTAAGATAGTTTCTTATAGCAGGAACGAAATTGTTGCATGTGTACAGATATACACATACAGAGAGCGACATATGTCCATCGAAAAGATTTAATTTACATTCATATATATATATATATATATATATATATACGGAGCGAGAGAAGGAAGAGAAAGAGAAGGAAGGAGAGAGAGAGAGGCCAGCCATCAACGGTAATAAATACAGCAACAAAATCAACAATTTCAAGACTCAATTGTGTAGGATCGAACTTATTTTTCTAGCTTATAGGATTAAAACTGGATTTCAACCTAGAGGTAACACATTGCATTGACATTAAGAATAATGTCAGGCTGTGTAAATATTTTTTTAAAAGAATACACGGCATTATTAGCCAGAGTAAGACATAACTGTTATGTTTAAGGAAAGAAAGCCTTTATTTGTTCCCTACACAATCATAACTCAATCAACCAAACAAGGTTCCCCCCGCCCCCACCTCAAACCACCATTATAATGGCAGTTCTGTGTAAGCTCCTTGTTTGTACAAAAGCCTGACGATATAGTTTTGAGGGGTAATCCTAAAGCTGTTAGACCAAAATTAAAACAAATCTTACTGGTAGATCTGGGTTTTAAAAAGACAGCTCTGTTTAAGAGGGCCATGCTGATTATACCAGAAGATAAGCTCCACACAATCTAAGGGTGATCACTTGAGCAAACATGGCCATGGCATTGTAATTTTCTGGTTATTCATCCTACAGAAGAGCAAAGATCTCACAATCACTTTGTTTAAAAAAACAAAACAAAACAGATTTCTGAAGACTTGTAGTCATGGCATACATGAGCCTAAGTACGAAGTTAACTTTATCTTTTTCTTGAACTTTAAAAAGAAAAAAAAAAGAAAACTTAATGCTCCCATGTAAAATTGGGTCACCTATCAGTAAAATAGAGCCGGACTGACAAGGAAGGACATTCTCTCCTATATCTGCATTCTTAAATCAAATAGAAACTTAATCACTATTATGGATCAACAAACCTCTGGATTGTTTCCAACTTCTTGGTTTTTCTTAAAATCTCCTGTCTGTCCTCACTCCAACTCATACATCTCAGCAATCAACACACCACAAGTATTCTGCATTGTGATGGTCTCAGCACTGCCTTTTGAAATTTTATTTTATTTTATTTTTTAAAAGATTTTATTTATTTATTTGACAGACAGAGATCACAAGTAGTCAGAGAGGCAGGCAGAGAGAGAGGAGGAAGCAGACTCCCTGCTGAGCAGAGATGTGGGGCTCGATCCCAGGACCCTGGGATCACGACCTGAGCCGAAGGCAGAGGCTTTAACCCACTGAGCCCCCCAGGTGCCCTGCCTTTTGAAATTTAAGATAGATCTATTTAAACCTGCAAAGCATCTGGGGGCAGGGGTTGCCTGGATGGCACAGTTAAGCATCTGACTCTTGGCTTCTGTTCACGTCATGATCTCAGGGTCCTGGGATCGAGCCCTGTGTTGGGCTATGACCAAGAAGGAGTCTGCTTGAGACTCTCTCTCTCTCTCTATCCGCCCTTCCCCCTACTCACTTGTGCACACTCTATCTAAAACAAATAAATCTTAAAAAAAAAAAAAACTGCAAAGCATTTATTACTCCCTCCATAGATTCTATTTCTCTATCTGGACTTTCTGCCTATTTTTCCTTGTTTATAGCTTGATGAATCCCTCTTCTTTCTTTCTTTCTTCCTCTTTTCAACCCTGCCTTTGAAGGCTCCAGTAATCCTCATGCTACTTTCCATATCCCACCTCTCAGAAGTGTATTTGTGTTTGCTTTGCTCGAGTACAGCAACCACAATCACAAAGCACTATGAGAAGACCCAGAGTAGGGTAGACCCGGGGAATGCACCCCAAGTCTTCCGCCCTGGACAGTCCTGGGGTTGGAACAGTGAGGAAGCGGGGCGGGGGGCATTGGTGGCAACGGCGGCGTGGGGGTAGGGGGGAATGGGGACAGGTGGGAGCTTCCGTGAGAGTGGAAAAGCATGAAGTTCCTTTGAATCTGTTTCTTGAACCAATAAAACAAAATTCCTTCACACTCTGTGTAGGTGCTACGGTTGCCTGGGACGACACCCTGAATTCAAATGGCTCTTTGCAAGCTCAAGACGAGAAAAGGAGCCTTTTTGAGAAAGTGTTTTGCCGTTGAACTGTGTCCGTTGTCTGTTTCCAACAAAAATACTTTCTAACACAGTGTCACTAAATGTTGGTTCAGCAGAGCATGTGAACGAACTTAATACACTAGGGAAAATAAGAAATGGATTTTATTAAGTTTATTAGCAGCTAAAAACACGATACTTCAACAGTGGGAGGAAAGCGATCCACCCACACAATTTGAGAGGAATGAACATTTGGCTTTAACTACAGCTAATATGTGAAACCTAAAACTCAGTTTTCCATCTAAAGACCTTTGGGGTCCATTTTTACACTACCTTGATCAAACCAGGAATTAAAGTTCAAGCCGCCTCCCCCAGTCCTGGAGGGCACTGGTGTTTCTCCAGTCACACCTCTTCACGTCAGCATTTCCTCAGGCTTATCTTTCCCTCCCACCTTAGCTTAACTTGGCTCCCCACCAAGGATGCATTTCCACCAATCAGCTGCAGCGGCTCCCCTCTTGTGCCAGGAGGCCTAGGGAAGCAGAGTAGGCACCAGCGGAAGGCATGGCAGGGGTCACAGCAGGAGCCTTTCGGGGTCACTGAGCTCTGAGGCCACTTTGCAAAACTGAGTCTCAGCCAAGACAAAAAGCTAAGGAGGGAGGCCTACTTGCTGCTCTCGTTTTAAAGCAGAATGGTGCATACGGATGGTAAGAACAGCTCCCAGAGCCGCGCCTGGGAAACTGGTCGTGGGCTGAGCTCAATGCCTGGGTCTTAAGCCTTCATCTAATCCTCACAAACCCTCTTGGAGGGACAGTCCTATCACCATCTTCCTTTTATAGGTGAGGAAACAGGCTCAGTGAGCAAACTGACTTGCCCAAGGCCGCACAGCAGTGACTGGCAGGGCCCCGGTCTGCCCTGAGCCCTTGAGCTTGACCTCTGTGTGCCCAGCATCACCGACTGCAGCCTGCCGGGGCTTGTGGGTCTTTGGACCACGGACCCCCCTGTACTGGAATCACCTTAAGGCCTGTTTTCAAAATTCAGGTTCCTGGACTCTACCCCACAGTTTTCAATTTAGCAGGTCTAACCTGCAGCCGAAGTGATTCGGAAGCTCGGAAATGTTTGTGGATTACTGAGAGACAGGTGTGTAGACGTGGGTCACAGAGGCCGCCAGGGCAGAGCTGATGAAAAAAGAGCTGCCTCTTACAGATGCTCAGGAGAAAATTCAAGCTGGGGTTTTCAGACAATCAGCACAAGACTCTAAAAAACTGGACCACCCCATCTTTTCTATGAGCCTTCCTGCTGTGCTAAGCCCCAGGGAGTTCCTTTTTCTCCAGATTAAACCAGTGTGGGTCCCCTACTTTGTATTATGTAGCTTTCCTTTCTCTTACAGGTGGTTACTGCATGAACACTATTTGCACATGACTGCCGGCATATGAAAGGTGACATTTGTTACATACAAAGATGCTCAGGGCAGTATTATTTATGATGGTGAAAACCTGTAAAGAAACGAGATGTCGGGGCACCTGGGTGGCTCAGTGGGTTAAGCCGCTGCCTTCGGCTCGGGTCATGATCTCAGGGTCCTGGGGTCGAGTCCCGCATCGGGCTCTCTGCTCAGCAGGGAGCCTGCTTCCCCTCTCTCTCTCTGTCTGCCTCTCCGTCTACTTGTGATTTCTCTCTATCAAATAAATAAATAAAATCTTTAAAAAAAAAAAAGAAACGAGATGTCCAGCAGCAGAAGATTAGTTAAAACGTGCAGACATTTTAAACAACACTTCGTATTTAACGGTATGGAAAATGTTCGAGCGGAAAAAACATACATTAATTCTATTTACATAATTTTGTAAAATAAAAACACCAACAAAATACAATCAAAATATTGGAGGCCAATCTACATATCAGAGTGGGTATGGCTGGGTGGTCAGACTACAGCTGATTTTCATTTTCTTTTTATAATATTCTGTGTGTGACTAATTTTCATCAAGAAACATTGTTTTCATATTAAAAATTCTGTTAAAAAACAACAGCAGCGAAGAAAGCGAAAAAGTGAACGCGAAAGAGAGAGCCTGCTTTTCCTTAAGGAGCTTCAGATGTATGGTGGAAGACGAGGAAGTTATGCATGGAGTGGTTACTGCGGCCCCATGCTCCCCGTCCCAGCGCCTGTCGGGGTGCAGTCCTGTCTCGGGGACTGCCGGCCTGCCTGCCTCTCCGCTAGATGGTGAGGAAGGGGGCCACGTCCTCTTCGGTCACCCACATACCCACAGCTGCTAGCAGAGCACCCATACGTGGCTGCCTCTTGATCCCCACATTCTGGCATCACGAACGAACGCCCGGGGCTCACCTCCCCACCTCGGCGAACGGCGCCTAGAGGGCAGGGCTCACGTCCTACATACTATTTCTGGATCTGCCCCCAGTGCCAGCGCTGGGCATCTAGTAGGTGCTTAATAAAGACCTGCTTGTCTGATGGGGACTGTCTGAAAAGGAAGCCCTCCCGCAGAGAGAAGCCAGGCCCCTGGAAGCCTCTCGCAGAGCTCCGGCGCCACTCCAGGGCGAGGGGAAGCCAGCTCGCCCGAGTGCCGCGTGGGACTCAATAGCTCATTTTGTCTGCCGGGAGGAGCCCAGCGGACCAGGTAGCCCCGGATCTTTATCTGCAAAAGCCGTCCTCCTCAATACAGTGCTCCACCCTACCCCTTCTGGAAAAGATAAGCAGAATGATGATGTTTTAATGGGCTTAATTGCACGTTCCTTCTGTCCTCGCAGGGTTGCCAACCAGCTCCTTCAACAACCAGCAGTTTACTTGTAAAAACTTTCCGCCTTTCTCTGCGCCAGGGAGCGTCATTATTCTTGCCATAATCCTGTAGTTCGGCTCGGCTCGCTCTCCCTTCTCTCCCTCCCCTACCCCTCCCTTCTTCTTGCTGCTTTTCCCCTTTCTGGGAACTACTCGAAGTGGGTGTCTTTGAAAGGGGGGTGGCGGGCTGCTCCGGGGTACCGTGCTTAGCGAGAGCGCGCGCACCAAAGGGGCCCTTGTGCGCATGCTCTGGCCGCGAGCCAATAAGATCATCGGCGCGTCTGTCTCCGAAGCCGAGCTGACCCTGGTATGCGAGTCAAGTCCGAGTCTGCAGACAGGCTGACTGCGATCCTAGGCCGACCTGTCTTAGCTGCCTGAAAAAATGCTGAAGGGAAAATTCTGTTTGGCTCCAGACGGAATTAACATTTTTTTAATATATACACACAAGTATGTTTATTATTTTTTGTTTAAAAGCGTTTGCCTATCTAATATATTCATTAACGTTATCTGGTCAGTGCTTGAAACATTTTGAAATATGTGCAAATGCAATAAGGCTACAAGGCCTGGAGGCAAAATAAGATGAATTTTCCAATTAAGTGACAGAAAAACTGTTTGGGGATGAACGGACGGCGGTGCTGTAATCTGTTTATGGGCGCTGCTCTGTGCAGGGAACGCTGGGTCCACCTGCAGACCCCGGCGGGGTGGGAGGGCCTGGACCACCAGCACTCCGGCCCCTGCGCTCCCCGTCTTTGAACTGCACTCCACCTCGAATCAAGGACTGAGGGCAGCCGGTGCGGCCCAAATCTTGGCAGACGTTGGCCCCTTCTAGAAGCCGCGTGGGGTTCTGCGCACCTGCCCGGAGTCCACTCTCCCCAACAGACCTCTTACTGTTGCGGATGCTAAAGAAATGGTGTCGAACTTTAAGTAAACTTATCTTCTGTGCCTGAAACTCTGGCCTTCTCGGAACCCTTCGCAGATCATCTTATGAACACATTTTGGACATTTCAGGACAATTCCAGAAAAAGGTCGTAATTGAGAAATATATTTCTTAGTTGCTATTTGAGAAAAAGTACTGACCCACTTCCTCCTTTCTGGCTTCATTCTAGAACGCTGCTTTCTTCTTCCTCTGAAAACCTAGGTGTGCAGAGGGCCTGCCTGCATGCTGGTTACTGGGCAGCTGCCAAGCACACCAAGATAGAAAAGGCAGAACTTTTGTCCTCAAGGACAGGCTCTAGACACCTCTACTCCTGCTATCTTCAGGGTTAGTTTGGCTGTTTAAAAAGTAGTGATAATTTTATATCATCGAAGTGTTAACAGTGGCACAATATACAGGTGACAGGATTATTGTGCTGTGTAGTTTTTTTCTTTGTGCTTTTCAGAACTTTCCAAATTTCTACAATGAACTTTTACTTTCGTAAATATAAAATGTGCTATTAAAAAGAAACTACTTGGGAGCACTGAACAGGCACATTCCTGAATTATACGGAGTCGACTTAGGGACAAGAGGCCAGGCAACATCTAGGAGTGGTAGAGAGGGGTCTGAATCAGAAGGGGGGAATTTTAATGAGCAGGGCAGCCCGAGAGTCACAGCTGGCTGGGCTAAGTTCCTGGAGTGTTAAATCAAGTAATAACAAAAATATGGCTGTGTTTTACATATGAGATTTCATAACTTCCTGAGAAGTAAACAGTCCCTTCTCCCTTGGTTGTTCCCTCCTAAGGAATGTCTACGTTCTTGCATTTGGCTCAAATTTTTCCAAAGTTTTCTTTGTCTACACAGAAATGCAATGCCCCAAATAGAATGCCAGGCCTATTTCTTCTGTTGGTGCAGCTTGCATATTGATACAATAACGGGATCGGGATCTTCATCAAGTGGCAGGAAGATACTCGTTGTGTTCCCTCTCTCCCTGGCTCCTGGTTCCCCACCTGCGCTGTGTACAGAATTCTTGTTGTAGCTTTAGTCCTGGGAAGCATGCATGGAGATTCTCTAATGGTTCAATTCCCTCTGATCTAAGGGGTTTCTTCGTGGGAGGGTTTTCTCCCTCTTTTACAATCTGTGTGGATAGAGGCTCAAACCGAGGCCTTCCCATTCGTAACAGAGAGAAATGTCAAATTATTTTCATATAAATATACTCACAGAGAACATTCCTGCCTACTTCAAAGCTGGGTAGGCAGAACATAAATGGGGGAGGGGTCTATTTTTGCCCTTACACTGTCTCCTTTCCCATACCAAGGGAAAAACTGCTAATTTTCATCACCAAATTGTATTTTGGAATGACCAATGAAAAAACTGATGGAAAAAATTCCTTGCAAACAGTGCAAGGCATGCTATGAAACTATTAGATAAGAGTAATTATAGGTTTGGTCTCAACAGCAAATGATTACTCTGGAGGGAAAATGCTCACTTTTTAAGCAGAATAAACGCTTTCTATGATTTGCCTACTGTCTGTCATCCTGAGGACAGTAACTCTGAAAAAACAAATAAAAACCTTACAAAAACCAAAACCAAATCAACACCAACCCAACTCATTTCCCTTCCAAAGTTGAGAAAAGTGATTTGGGCTGTCTGTTCTTCTGGTTATGGGATTAAAGGCTGTATATTACTACATTTTAAAAAGTGAAGATTCTTAGAGATTTCTCTCATGTATATAAACGTGGTGAAGGAATTCTCTCTGCAAATAGAAACTGTAAGTCTAACAGCTGATAATACATTTCAGTCTCATACGTTGTAAGCAGAGTGTCCACACAGAGTCATCTTCTTAGGACAATGTCTATTTAATGTAACTTACCTTTTAAAAAAGTGTTTTTTTCCCTAAAGTATAACTAAATATGACTGAATTTATAAGAAACTTTCTGTAGGACACATGTACACAATCAGGAAAAAAAAATCCTTTTTCAAGAAACATGTCTTACTGATTTGTTAAATACAGTTTTAGTGTCCACAAACTAAAGACTTTTATCATGAAAAAAAAAAAAAAAGAAAAGAAAAGAAAAGAAAAAAGCGAAGTGGGGGAAAAAAGTCCCTTTAAGAGAAATGAAGGACCAAAAAGAAGCCTGTACAATACTCAAACCCTATAACTCCCCTTGATATGGGTTTTAAGGAGGTAAGTACCAGAGCACTAACCAGGCACCACAGTTTTTGCCCATTATACACTAATACTGGCATGGGATAGTTCCCCACAAAAAACAATCCATGATCTATATGTGGAGGAGTTGTTCTTTGCCTAAAGCAAGCAGGCTGCCAAAGCAGGGAAGAAATACACTCTACTGGGTATTTTCCCAAAGCACAGTCCCACTGAGGGAGAATCTTACCTTCAGCATTTTCAAAGATCTCTCAAATAGCATAATGGTCAGGAAGTACTAGAGCAAGAGAAATGTGGCGGGCGAACTCTGGGAGTTATTCTTTCAGCAACTCGGCTATTAAGACGGAGACCTCTCTGTAATTAGGATATTAACTCTGTTTCAGAGAAGTCCACCGTGTAGAGAAGAAGCACAAACCAGCCAGAGACACAGGAGAGGATCAGAAGACAACATGGAGTCAGTGTGATGACAAAGGAGGAGACTCTGGTTGGACCAGCGGGGCTCAACCCTGGTAGCTCTTGACCATGGGTTTTATCACAGCTCAATAGGCAGGAGCTGGTAATTAACCTGCAACTTCCTCCTAACTGTGGAAGTCTATGGCTTCTCTATACCTGTTTCCAGTTCGTGGTTGTTTATGTCACCCATGCACAGTTATGTCTACCCTATGACTTGGGTTCTTTTCAACCTGCCAAGAGAGATCGGTCTTCTCCCTGAGTTCTGAGTCAAAAGAACTCTTTAGTTGGAGTTAAGGAGATGAACCTGGTATCTCACTGCCAATGGCCTTAAGTGAGTTGTGGCAACGGCAGAACGCGGCCAAACTGCTGCCGACTCTTACCAACATGAAAACTCATTGTTGGTTAAAGGAAGGATGGGCTGCCACCCGCAAGCGTTTAAATATCTTAAAATGGCCATACAGACAATGAGAGGAGAGATTAACTCCTCACCTTTGCAGGTGTGTGCTGTGAAATTCACCCTTTCCTGTGACTTGCTTTTGAGTCCCAGACATTTCTTCATTTTAACAGATAGACAAGTTTAGTTCTTTTATTGATTTATGTACAAGGGTGAGTATAATTGCCTCCAATGAGACTCTAAATTTTAGAAAAAAATGGACAATATCTTAAATGATGTCTGAAATGCACTCCCATCATGCCTAACAGGACCCGAACAGTTCTACAATTACCCCTCCTTCTCTCCCAGGATCATCTGAAGGTAAGACAACACCTCTAGCTTTGAGTTACAGAACATTTGAGAATGTTCTGTAAATCCAAGGGATGCTCTGGTTTCTATGATTCCACAAAGACTTTTATTGGATTCATGGGCATCATTGACCTGTTTCCCTCTGTCTCTCTTCATGCATATCGGGATCTCGCTTCACCTCTTAAAACTTGTTAAAATTCTCTCAGGGTGCACACTTCACTGCCACATACAAAATTGCTTAATGCTCATGAAATTGCAGAAGGCTTTGCCCTAACAATTTCAGTCATACTATTCAATATAATTAATGAAATATGAGAGAAAAGAAATAGTTTCAGAATTCAACCAAGGTGTATTTGAGGCCATATGTTCCAACAGGAGGTACCTGGGCTCATCGTTCTTAGAGCAACAAATCTTGTGGCCAAGAGAATCTGTATTAGGAATGTTTAGGTACAACCAATCAGGCTTTCTTTTGATGGTACAGTTCATCAGACTCTAGGAAATCACCCCAGGGAGCAGCGGGCTGGACAGAAGGCAGTGATTGACCTGCTGGTCATCTAAAACGGTGAGCTGAAGGTCACATGCATGTCAGCATACCACAAACACACGGACTTGCTGCTCTTGCTTCCCACCGACCCATCGTCTTAGGGTGCAGGCCACTTTGCTGGGTACTTTCTAGGCTGTCTTTGGTGAACATTAGAAATGGATTTCAACCAGACACCAATGCTGATGAGAAAAAGAGGCTGGTGCTTGCAGGACTGGCCTGGCACAGAGCTGCCTGGCCCAAAGTCTTACTACTTAGTAGACAGCAATGCCCCTGCAGAGTGACCTGCTCAAAACTGGCACTTGGTAGGAACGGGCCTTACTATCTTTGGGATTTGGCTGTCTCTCCCTGGAAACAACAGAGTACTGAAATGATCTTTCCTTACAGCTCAGGCGGAAAGCAAATTAGTGTGTTTTGTTAGTCTTAGTTGGTGTTTGAAAAAAGTGTGGATGGAATGCTTTCAGATAGGCCATATACAACTTGGTTTTACCCCAAGCCCTCCTCTTCCTATTGTGTAACACTGAGTGGCCTCACCCGCGCACTTATGTGACCCACTGGCTCCCACAGGCATCCAACTTCTGGTCTAGAAGCAATGATGCACCTTGCAGCATCTTTTCTTAGTAATTATAACTATTACTGCCTTCACTTTATATGATTAGCTAACCATCTGGGAGTTAATTATTAAGCACCTACTGTGTGCCTGCAATGCTATATCCTGGGGGCATAGAGATTAGTGAGGCCACTCTCTGTCTTCTAGAAGCTTGCTCGCTTGTTCCTGCCCTGACATGTCAGCACTCTCTCTGCTAAAACATAGACCGCATTCCCAGCAAACCTTTCTTCAGTCCTTATGCAGAAAGTGACACAATCCCATTTCTTTCCTCTCCCTCCAAAGATAAGCTCTTTACACCAAACATGAGTTTAAGCATTGACAGTATTCTACAGGACTACCAAGCCTTAGGTACTCACATTTACAGTCTAGGCAGTGAAAAAAGGGGGGAAAACCCACCCAGGACTGGGAGGCAACAGAAAAAGAAGAGAACAAAACACACGTTAATACACTCACCCTTAAAAATAGGGGAAAACCAATTGGGAAACTTCCATTTTCTTCTTGGATCTCTATTAAAAAAAATCCCATGTGATACGTGTATCTATGGAAACCTTCGTTATCTCAAAGATAGTGAGGTACTAAAGGCCATTGTTGCCATGGAACAAGCAGTATTTGCTTTTTATTCTATTGCACAATATCTAATTACAGAGACCCTGATAAAATTATGCATTCCTAAGCACAAATTAAGGCCATTCTACAGGAGCCTCCCTGCACATACTTTGTTTGTCAAATTTCATTAAAAACAAAAATCAGGGATGACTCTGCAGAGTCTTAGGGATAAGAAGACTAACCAGATTCAGCCCCTTCCAAGATGAAAATTCTCAGAAACCTGTAGTGGGGCTGCTGCAGAGTCCAAGGTGAATGAACACTTGGCTTATTTTCCCACAAAAGCCCAAGGCAGAACTCTAAAGCCCCCTTTCCCACTGGACTGTTGCACAGGACACGTATTTAAAAATCATTCTCTTTGTTTCTTTCTGCCATAATCAATTTAATGGCATGGAAGAAGGAGCTGCTCTTTTGAAAAGACAACCTGTTACAAATACGGTTGCTACTCCTTCCCTAGTAGGGTATGCTTCTGTCCATGCTTTTACACTTTTATTACATACTTAGCATCTCTAAACATGTGGGCTATTTTTAACATGGCTCTGTATGTAGCACTTTTGAAAATTATCTTTTCATTGGCAGTATTAGTTTCAAGATACATGTGTGTACATGTGTATAGAATTCATTTATTTTAGCTGTTGTATAGTATTTTATCATAGTCACCCTCCCCCTCTCCTCATTGCTAAACATTCATGTTGCTTTTAAGTTTCTGCTCTTCCAATGTTGCAAGGAACCTCCTAACAACTAACACGGATTGATGTGAGCAACAGTTTGATCTTCCCCAACTCTTCCCAAGTATATTTAGTGAAATAAGTTACCTCAAAACGTACGAGAGTAACCAGGGTCATCTGTGTGAAATACCTGTACATGTGTACAGTCATCCAGAACACTTTTTGCTTTCAGAACAAGCAATAAAGAATTTTCTGGGCATCTCCCTGCATCTCTGCTATGGAATGTGAGTCTGGAAAAAACTTGATTGGCTCAGGTAATAGGATAACGCGGATTACTAGGGATGAGTCACCTACTGTAGGAATAAAAGAGTCTATTTACTTATTTTTCTTTTCTTCTTCTTCTTTTTTTTTCTTTTTAAGTTTTTCTTTTAATTCCAGTTAGTTAACATATGGTATTATATTAGTTTCAGGTGTACAATATAGTGAATGATTCAACATTACCATGTATCTCCCTGTGCTCCTGACGAGTACACTCCTTAATCCCCATCACCTTAAAATAGTCTTCTTTAATAGTTCTTTTATTGTTGTACACAGGGAATCTAACCAGCTGAGAAGAAAGGGCATCGCCTCTCTTGGTCATCGGTCTTCTCTGTACAATTCTCAAATGCAACCCCAAACTGGATCCCTGGATGACAAAGTGACATGAAGTATTTAGGATGTACCGTGTACCTGTCTGCTTAGGGGATGTTACCCTGAGGCCAGCATGTCAGCAGTGATGGTGGGAAGGATGTCTTTGAAGGAAGCCTAGTGCTGGTTTTACCACAACTAGCTGAGTAATCTGCACTAGGTCACTTCTTCTCCCTGGGCCTCAGTTTCCCCATCTACAAAATATTGGGGTTGGAGCCATATATTCTCTTGAGGTTCCCACCTGTCACCTTGGCCTTGGCTCATTCCTTCCTCTCCAATGTGACTATAAGCCCCAGACCAGTACTCCCCGTTCCCCCATCCCTAGGACCCTTGGTCTGGGTACTGAATTGCCACCATACCCTACAGCGGGACCGTGTGGATATGACTGTCCCTCCTGAGAACTTGTCAATTCCTTCCTGGAGGAGTTTTTTGGGTAACATAAACGGGTAACATACTGCAAACTGTTTCAGCCCCTAAGATGCGACCTCAGACACCTCACAGTAACCCGAGTTTGCCAGAAACAAGCAGCCACACTCTCTTTAATCCTCCTTGAGGGCTTCTTTTTGCAGAGCTGGGGCTTCCAGACAGGCGTGAAGAAGAATCAAGCATATATCAATGCTTTCAGGGATCAGCAAATATTTATTTTGTTCCCTTGCCAATGTTCTTATGTTTTATTCTAGACACCCTAAGAGGAAAAAAAATGAGCTAATAAGAATACTTGTGTCAGATGATACAAACAGTCCTTGTTTGCTTTGCACGTATTATAGGGTAACATTCAGAGAGCTTCTTAGAGCATGCCCCCTCCTCCAGGAACTGTTCAGGGAGGGAGGCGGGTCGGGGTGAGCAGGGAGATGGGAAGAGCATGCCCATGGATCTCTCTGGGTACAACGGAGCAGATACACATGCTGGTTCCGAGTCGGCTGCCTTGGTTCAAATCTGGCCTCTGTCACTTGCTGGCTGTGTGACCGGGCTTGGTAAGTGACTAAATCTCTCGGGAGGCTCATTTCCTCCATTTGTAAATTGAAACAGCCTCATCGGGTTCTTGTGAGAGCGCAATGACATACACAACGTAAACATACCCAGCCCAGGGACGGGAGCAGAGTAAGGACTGAAATATTATTTTTTCTATATTTTCATCATGGCATGCCTTAGATTTCAGGCATCTTAGAAAGTGATGCCATTGTCTTATTTAGTAGAAGTCTAGCAGATAAGCAGTCAAATCTATCATTCATCACAGCAATAAACACTGAGTTTTCTTTTTCCCGAGGAATTTTTTTTCCATTATAAAATGGAAAGCCAAGTCAAATTTGCTCAGCTAATTTTGGCACGAGAGGTACACTTAGGACCCTCAACATTTGCCTTACAGGTCAGGCTTATCGGTTCACACTTGTTAGTGTGAAAAACTCCTTTCCTATCACTGCCTCTGCCACTTCCCTTATCCTGTCTTTCTTCTGGAACAAGTGGACTTGCAAGATACTTTACCCTACGATTTGGCAAACACACTTGTTCTGAGGGAGAGTTCCGCCCGTGTGCATAACCGAGGGCTATAGACACTGGAAGGTTTATCGGAGAAACCTTTCTTCCACAGGTGCCGCGGCCCTGAGCAGGGCTGCTGCTGGCTGTCCCTCTTCTAATTGGGACTGTCCTAACGTTTCCGAACTCTGGCTCTTAGGACACCAGAATAAACGTTAAGAGGACTGTACTATATTTACCAGCCCTTGGGGCGGACTGAAAGTATTCCTACTGAACGAGGAGCAACATGATTTTTTAGAACATGGTTGGATAGAGGCAGTGAGTTTCGTGTAATACAGAGTTATCTGAAATTCTCTATCATGCTAAAATTTGTTTCCAACCGAAATTCCAGAGTCTTAAAAGAAGTTGGCCCACAGGTGATAGCAAATCTGTTTTGAGATTCGGATGCCTGTTTTTTATATAGTCAATGTTGACCAAAGTCTATATGCTGGGCGCTAAGCTGGCAGCAGGAGAGGAAAGGTTTTGTAAAATGAGACATGACTTAATACAATTTAGTTGATAAGAATTTGTCCTGTAAAGACCGAGTTCACATCCTAGCTCTGTCACTCGCTACCTGAGTGACCTTGAGCACGTTCGGGGAAGTGAATGCAGATTCTCACTCTCTTACTGCCTTCTGGCCCCAGAAATATGTTCACTTGGTCAAATATCTCGTACAATGTGTAAAAACAAGACACACGAACGGCTATCCATCCGTTAACCGTCTTTTTCTGCTCCAACTCTCTTACGTTGGGGAGCACTGGAGTGGCCGTGGGCATTTCTGGGACCCAGCTAAGGGGAGGCTGAGTTGGAAATAATCTCCTTTGAATGCAGTGGGATAGGTTTATACAGTCATTTCCATGTTTGATTAAATTATTGTCGGCTGTCCTGGGCTGGTAATGGCCAACTCATCTATTTTGGGACATGAAAGGACAGGGCCTGAGGTCCTTTTGTGACATGAACATGACTTAGAGCCCCTGGTGCTAGAGGTATGTGAGGGGTAGAGAGAGAGAGGGGGAAAAAAAAATGGAGCCAAGAGCGACTCTATGGAAAAAAATTCTAAATCCTACAGCTCATTATCTGGGAAAAAAAGTGAGAAAAAAAAGTGCTTGGTAACAATCTTAAAAACGTATATGATTTTACCAATTTTGAGCTCTGAAGCAAAAAGAAACTTCTAAAATATTTTTAATAATAAACAGGTTTAGCTCAAGCATGTTAGAGGAAAGATGGAAGTATCTTTCTAGTCTCTTTATAGAAAATGCTGTTAGGAAATGTTATATGAAGAAATGGCCGAAGAATGTGCAGCTAAAGGTACACAGAAGAGAGAATTATAAGTATCTGTCAAGGAGTCAGTTAATAAAATGATGTGATTTTTCCGGACTTCATGGTGTTTGCAGTATTTGCTTGTTGTAAAAGTTCTTCTGTGCTTTCTTTTCCTGACCCAAGCAAGCATTAACTTTCATAACTAATTTTGAGCTTCACCTCTCCTCAGCAGGGTGTCCCAAACTGTATCCCATAATATGTGGATCTGCCCTTGACTATCTCATAGCTCCCAGTGAGGCGGAAATGTGGAGTGGCCGTCTCTGCAAGGGAGCCGGCTTGTAGTAAAAGCTCGACCCTACACGTACACTCCTGGCCAGTGGAGGCGGCTCAGTTGGCAGGGGTGGAGATACGAGGCTGGACAGCCTACTCTGAGGCTGAGCTAATGATCTAGACAAGAGAAAATGTGAGCTTGACTTTGGATTCCTCTACAATGTGCAGTGGACATTTTTGTCTCCCTGCCATGAGGCTGACCCCATAAACTGTCCCTTTTGAAGGCTGAAAAGAATTGAATATTGGTGATTTCTTATGGGTCAAATATTTGGAATATAAAAAATGCAATCCAACAAAAGAAAAGTGCATTACCCCTCTCACAGGGTATGTCTCAATATTTTATCTGGATTTCTTCAAGATGCTGCAAACTTTGTCTTTTATTATAAATTTTTCCTGAAGTCGAATAGGGGCTTCCTTTGTATATGTAAAATACTAATTCTTTTTATTTTATTTATTTATTTGACAGAGATCACAAGTAGCCAGAGAGGCAGGCAAAGAGAGAAAGAGGAGGAAGCAGACTCCCTGTTGAGCAGAAAGCCCGATGCGGGGCTCGATCTTAGGACCCTGAGATCATGACCTGAGCCAAAGGCAGAGGCTTAACCCACTGAGCCACCCAGGCGCCCTGTAAAATATTAATTCTTAAGCTTGAGCCCAGAAGGGTGCTCATTATGTTATGTCCTTTATTTTTCCTTTCTGAAATATTTGATTTTTAATGTAAAATAGGAGCGCCTGGGTGGCTCAGTCAGTTGAGTGTCCGACTCTTGGTTTTCGCTCAGGTAGTGATCTCAGAGTCCTGAGATCGAGCCCCACGGCAAGCTCTGCGCTCACGGGGGAGTCTCTCCCTCTCTCTCTCTCTGCCTCTCCCCCTGCTCATGCTCTCTCTCTCTAAATAAATAAATCAATCTTTAAGAAAAATGAAAGTAAAAGAGATGAGGTGAAATAGACAGAGGGTATCGAGAGGTACAAACTTCCAGTTATAAATAAAATAAGTCACGGAGATGAAAAACAAGCAGAGCATTGGAAATAGAGTCAAAGATACGGTAACAATGTTGGATGGTGACAGAGGATGGCCGCCCTTACTACGGTGAGCACTGAGTCATGCACAGAACTGTCGAATCCATATGTATGAAGAAAATGTATATACCAGAAGTCTTATTTTTTATTTTTTAAGAGAGTACTCTCTGGAGAGAGAAACTTGACAGGCATCAGAAACTTCTCTGTTCCACTGGGGTGGGAAGCTCATGAGACTGGGATTTGCCATGCAGAGTTGAAAGCCAAACCTCAGGAGATCCTGACATTCCACGAGCAGAGAGGGCTCCCCCTGCCCCCTGCGTCCATCTAACAGGGCGCCGGCCAGCTGGGGAGGAAGTGAAATGGCTCAGAAACAGGAGAGGAGATGCTGTCGTTAATAGTTAATGGTTACTGAGTATTGACAACTTAAAATGAGAAGCCACATGGCAGGACAGATTAGCTCCAGCCCTCGTCCAAGCACACAGCCAGCCAGAAAGTGGACGGCCATCCTTTTGTTACAAATACCTACAGGCGGCTGAGTGAAGTAATGAAATAAATAAAAGGATTACTGAGTGAGGCATCTCGGGGAAGTAGTAAACATTTTCAGGTTGACGAGCTTCATTTTATATGAGTTAACGTGAATGAAGATGATTTATAATGGGTCTGCACATTGTTTCAGAGAAATGTTCATGGACTCAATGGCTGGATGGTAAATTTAACCTCTGAGTCCTAATAATATTCTGTTTTTCAGATGAGCTCAAGGCTTATCATATTCTAGACCTGGAAAGCATAAATGGTATTATCTCTGTATATACAAATACAAATCAATTCATTTTCCAAAAGCTTAACTCATTCAGGAAGAGAAGCACACACGAATAGATCTCAGCGAAATCAACAATGTTAGCAAAGGTTCTTTCACTTATCAAATCAGGATATATTAGGTTCAATAAAAGTACTTGACTTATAAATCTACAAATAAACAGTTATTTTCCTAAGCAGCACTTGGATTTATCATCCGAAACTACATTTCCTGTTTGTTTATAATGGTTTTTTGTAACTTGGCCCCTTAAATAGAGGGATGGAGTACATCTGTAAAAAAAAAAATATCTCAATAAACTATATTCTCTAGATGATGAAAGGACTACATTTTCTTCCTGTGAGAATGATCACAGAACAGAAATGTGAACTAGAAACCTTTTCGCCATGATATTTTTGAAGGAATACCAGAGACTGTATTTTCTTTGAGACTTTACTCTCTGAAAACACACTAGGCACACCAGAATTAAGCCCACTCATTATTCACTGCAAACCATTAAGCAGCTTCCACTCCTGGAACATTTCTGGGCATGTGTGGAGTCACCTTCTTAAATCTACTAGTCTAGTTCATATTTAGAAGGGAGAAGACAGTTTGGTGTTTCTTGCACCCTATGAACATAGCCAGATCTCGAAACTGGGTTTCAGGCTCCCCAGACTTTTGTCCCCTAGCAACTCTGATAATCTGCCCTGGCTAGGGTGGCTCAGAAACTAGGGTTCCCTATCGGACTGTTTACTTAACACATGTCACATCTAAAATAAGGATTGCTTTAGCTAAAAAAGCAAGTCATTTATAAGTGTGCATTTATAAGGGCAAATGTCAAGGCAACTGTGCAAACCACTTGTCAACTTATTGGGAGGAAATTGTGTAATCAACTTAACATACCAGTTAGCCTTTACCTGCAAGGTCAAGCTCAGAGTTCCTGTATGTCACCACACTGGCCTATTAATCACTCTGCAGGAAATTCCACATTTTTCTTTAGATTAAACTACAGAAGGCGGAGTGCGAACAGAATAGAGAGGATTTCCTACTCGTTTCTTTGCTTTCTCTGACTTGGTTGATGTTTCATGATTTAAATTTTGTTTTACTTGCTTGCCACAGAATTTAAAATAGGTTCAAAATGATGAATTTCAACATGCATCACTAAAGGGAGTTTTATTGCACAAAGGTAAATCTAGGTATTTGATGGCTAGGTGCCAACCTACTGCTGTAGATTCCAACTAGAGATAGGAAGCGTTGACATTGTTGAACAAGTAACAGATCTTTCATTCCAGGAAAAAAAAAAAAAAGGAGATAAGCTATTAAATTTAAAACCATTTCCCTTCTTTCTCATGCTGCCAAAGAAGCTCAAATATGTGATTTCTGAAGATATCCTAATTTGAGGTGTGATTTTCTAAGAAAAAATCACTTTCAAATTACCTTTTAAAAATCTTATTTAAAAACGTCCTTAGTGGGCCGCCTGGGTGGCTCAGTAGGTTAAGCCTCTGCCTTCGGCTCAGGTCATGATCTCAGGGTCCTGGGATCGAGCCCCGCATCGGGCTCTCTGCTCAGCGGGGAGCCCGCTCTCCCCCCACCCGGCCTGCCTCTCTGCCTGCTTGTGATCGCTCTCTCTCAAATAAATAAATAGAATCTTAAAAAAAAAAAAAAGTCTTTAGTTTGCCTTCATTTTAAAACAGATTTATTAAGGCTCAATGCATACACCATGCAGTTCATCCATACAAAGTATAAAATTTAATGGCTTTCAGTGTACTTAGCAAGTTGTACAACCACCACCACAACCAAGTTTAGAAAATTTTCCTCATTCTGGAAAGAAATCCTACACCCATCAGCAGTCGCTCCCCATTTTTCTTCAACCTCTCCAGTTCTAGGCAACCACTATTCTACTTTCTGTCTCTGCAGATTCTGGACATTTCAAACAAATGGATTCACAGGACACGTGGTCTTTTGGGACTGGCTTCTTTCACGTAGCATGTTTTCAAGGCTTCATTCCTTTTAATGGCTGAATTATATGCTGCATTTTATTTATCCATTCAGAAGTTGAAGGACATTTGGGTTGTTTCTACTTCTGCTATGATGAATAATGTTACTATGAATATTCACACACCAGTTTTTATGTGAACGCGTATTTTCCCTTCTCTTGCGTGTCTATCCCCAGGGACAGAAATCCTGGATCATACAACAGTTCCATTTTTACTGTTTTCTCAAGTGGCCACATCCTCTTACTTTCTCACAAGCGAGCATAAGGGTTCTGACATCTCCATATCCTAGTCAACACTTGTTATTATCTGTCTTTTTTACTTTAGCCATCCTAGCAGGTGTGAAGTGATGTCTCACTGTGGCTCAAATGCTTTTTAAAGAAAGTGTTCACAGAAAATTTCTGCATTGCTTCCCCACCACCAGAACTAGGAATGCTGACCATTCTACGGTTGTGGTATCTTGGATGGCAGACAGTATGGAAGGAAGTATGGGAAGCAGAACACGCAAAAGAAGACAGCCCAGAGACTCTGGACAATCAGGGTCTTATCTCGAATCTACAGTGTTCTGAATTTCTAGATATTTAAAAACACAAAATGATTAAAACATTCCCAAAGGCCATTCAAGCTGGAACTTCTTCTGTTGTTGTCTGGCATTTTCTTTGCATGATTTACTTTAGGAGAACAAACTAAGTCTTAATTGCAATGTGAATTTAAAAAAATTAATAATTTTGCTTCTGAAGAGCCATCTGTAGCTACTGTGCTATTTGAATAGCTTCCATGCCTACGTTTCCACTTTCTGGGGGGCTTGGACCAAGCAACAAGGAAGATAATCCTCCTTTGTGGACATTCCCACAGTTAACTCCACTCACATCTGGATGGCAGTTCAATAGTCCACTGTTATTCAAACAATTTGTAATCACACATACTGTGTGTCAGCTAACAAGCCAGGGTGTGTGGCTTTTCAGTATTCCGTAGCATGCAGCACGCACAATTTACAAATAAAATAAAAATCTACAGCAAAGACAACGGCACATTCTTTGTTGAGTAGCAGAGTGAAAAGAGCGTCTCTGTTGAAAGACAAGACATCACTTGTTATTTTGACGGTAAATGAAAAGAGGTTCAGAAACCATATTTCATCTGTTAAGTCTCTTCACATGGGAAAGTCTCGTATCTGTAGCAATGAATAATCTGGGGCCATATGTTTCTTTAAGGTGGGCTTGAAGCAGGGATGGCCAAACACCTACCAGCAGTACGAAATGCAGCTGACAAAATTCTACGGCCTTATCCCTCGAAGTCATGGTAGACTGCGGAGAACAGGAAGACCAACATCCTCACCAGGGCCAATTGTTTTTCTCATTACTTTCAGCTGGGAGGATGTAGGGAGGGAGGAATTGAGTTTAACTCCCCAAGTGGTTGAGTAACGGTTTTGGAAACAAAGGGTTTGATAACACCAGAGGAAGTGAAGTTGAGCTTGTCCGGAGGGGAAAAAAAAAAAAAAAGGACTGGAGATAGTCTTTCCACACGCACAGCCACTAAGAACCCAGACAAGTATGACAAGGTGGCAGAGATAGCTTGCCAATGACTGAGCATCATAGGATAGGAAGGTGTTGGAAAATGCAGCCAGGGGTGCAGCTGTGCAATGTTCCACCTGCCTCCGCTGATTGACGGGACGGTGGCCCCTGACCCTGAGGGGCTGCCTGCAGCACTGGGAATCCGGACCCCATTCAGAATGAGTTCAGGCTTTGGAACACACAGTGAGGCATCACTGTGGGAGAAGCTGGCTAGGTCACTGCATAATTCTGTAAGACTCAGGGACCAGAAGATAAGGCCTTTTTTATCCATGAGGTTTTTTTCCCGTAGGCTTTCCCCACTGGCTTTTTGCCCACAATGCCATAACTTGACTCCCAGGCTCTGCTGAAAGCTTCTTAGTAGAGGACAGCCCCAAGTCCAAGGTAAACATAGTTCTGTCATCTTGTAAACTCAACAACCTTGTAAGAAAATAACCATTAAGATCCAGGTGGCTCATGAGAGGAAGAAACTGTCACTACTTAATCAGGATTGGGGAGCAAAGATTAGTTTCACATTGAACTTCACACGTCTTTTTACTCTCCATCCGTGAATTATCAATGCCTTTAATATTTGAGGTGCCTTGTCATTTCCCTCCTATTCATCAGGCATTCAGAGAGAATCAGTTATGGGCCAGGAACTGTGCTGATCCTGGAGCTGTAAGTAAAAGGGAACAAAATCCCTGTTCCCAGGACCCAGGGGAGAGCCACGTCTGCAGAAGAACCTATAACATGAACTGAAAAATGTGAGATCAAGGGCCATGAGGAGGCTGTTCTGGAAAGAAAGGCTGTTCTGCCTAAGGGCCTGGGAGAGCTCCAAAGAGAAGGCGCCATTCAGCTGGACCTTGTGAGATGAGTGAACTCTCTCTAGATGAAGGGAGGCACAGGAAGAGAGAACATCGGGGGAGCTTTGCCAGTGACCACTCCGCTTTCCATGGCCCAACTCAGGCCTCTCGTGTAAGACAATGACCCTGACTGGCTAGATACCAGGTGAGGAAGTGAAATCCCTCCAGCACCCCATTCTCAGGATCCAATCACACCAACAACTGGCAAGGGAAAGAACTGGATTGTGATGCAGTGAATAATCCAAACTTCATTAACCAGACAGAACATGAATCTTGATCTCTGGACATTTGTGAAGTTGCAAGAGGGCCTAACACCTCCATGTCTAGATCTGCCTCCCGGGAGTAGATCTCCAGCTTAGGCTCTCTCCCTCACACCCACTGGAAGGCACCAATTCCATGGTCCAGGTATCAAACTAACAATAAAAAGGAAACACAAAAAGAACTGCAAGAAAAATGACTCAGTAACAGAATATCAATCTATAATTTTGGGGGGGGGTTCCCCAGAAGTATGTCCTGAAAGGACAGGTGGACACAGAGAGCTTTAACTTGCTAGATTACTGTAGGGTTTAGTGACCTTGTCAGTCATCTTCACATGGATGGAGAGCTCTTATTCTACTTTGGAGGTACCACTGTTTTTCCCACATAGAGGCTCTGCCCGGAGATCACAGAGCTGGATTGAGACCTTACATGCCATCCCAGCCACCCCCTGGGAGCGCAGACTCCTTACTCATAATATAGCTCAAATACTACATGCCTCTATCTAAGGCATACCAGGGAACAGAAGGTGGGAAAGAGACTTTCAAAATTCAGCCCTATTATTTTGCTAGAATATTTTCTTTCAGTTCATTTTTATCATTTTTTAAAGTTATATCCTTATGGGACAAAATGAATAATCCACATCTCATTGGAATTTCTCCTTTTTAAAATAATGGTCAACTATTGAGCGGGCTTCTATTTTGATCATTCCAGAATCATAGAGCTTCAGGGTGGGAAGGAGCCAGACAAGTCATCTAGAACCACAACACACGTGATGCCTATATCCCTTCTAATAGGCATCCTTGCTAAGTATTTAGGTGCTGTATGTATGAACACTTCCACTAACATGCTCACTACTCATTTTCCATTCAGGGCAGCTCTCTCAGTGAGAAAGTTTTCTCAATTTAAGCCACAATATGCAGTCCAACAATTTCCACACTGGTCCTGGATCAAGCCTTGGGGCCACAGACACAGATCTCATCATTTTTTTGTTGAGCTACCCTTGTGAAAGTTGAAGAGAATTCATTATGTCACCGTGTCACACCTGTCACCATTTCTTACCTCTGAATGCACCACAATCTGGAGAGATATCTCCAACTTTGGAATTTAAAACAGGTTTTGGATTCTTATTAAAGGAGTTGCTTTTAGAGCCATGCCCTTTGATTTGTCTTAACTTTGTTGCTTCTTCTAGCCAATATAGCTTTATTCCTTCATTCACCCATTTATTCTAGCTATTCATCCATCCACTCACTCACCCATCCACCATCCACCCACCCACCCATCCATCCATCATCCACCCATCCACCCACCATCCACCCATCCATTAATCCATCCACCATCTACCCATCCATGCATCCATTCATCCACCCACCATCTAACATCCCATTCCATCCATCCATCCATCCATCCATCCATCCATCCATCTACTACTTACTGAGAACTCACCATATGTCAGGTACTACTCAGGGTTAGAGTAGTGAACAAGATAAAAAAGGTATCTGTCCTTGCATAGCTTGTAAGCCAGTGGAGGCATCACACAATAATCAAGGAAATAAAAGAAGAAAGAGAATAAAGTACAATATATTAAGTAAGGTGGGCAGGAAAAGTCTTTTTGAGGAGTGAGGTTAAACTGAAACCTGAAAGAAAAAAGAGCCAGGAGCTGGCAGAGAAAAAGCAATAGAAGATGGAGTCTGAGAGGTATGGAAGAAGGGTGTGTGTATATTTATACATACATATGTGCATACAGATATCTATATATCTATATTATATATATAAATGTATGATTATATATTTAACTTCACAACTCAATATATTATATATATTTAAAAACATAAAAAATATAATATATATATGTATATAATATATTTAACTTCACAACTCAAATAGAGACATTTATAAACTCAACTTTACCTGCTTGTGGCAATAGCAGATCGAATTTGTTGATCTCTGTCTCTCTGTGGTCCATGAATACTGTATGTTGCTTTTCTCCAGAATTTCAATTAAGGAGGTCTTGTAATATATTAGTGAAGTGCCATAGGGGACTCAATGACCAGACTGACAGAGTATTAATTTCAACTAAATTACAGGATTCTTGAGTAGTCAAGGAAGAACAGGGTATTTCAACGAAAAGCCAATTCACATAACTTAAGAACAGGCTTTATGTGTTCTAACCAATTACACCTCCTCTTCTAGTTTTTAACAGCTCTGTTTATGAAGCCCATATTGGAAATTAAATGTTTATTACAATTTTTTGAAGGTGAGGTATAGAACTTGGCAAAGTATTGATTAATAACTTGTGGATGGCTGGTGTAAAGAAACCAGTTTGAACCTCGCCGTAAACAATGCATCAGCAGAGCATTTCAGCTATTCGTAGGCTCAGAGCTTGCCAATTTGTAATTAGTTGCAGATTTTCAATTACTTCTCAGCAAACAAAATAGTTTTATTTGCATTGTTTACTTGGCATTTAATTTTAAAAGAATACAACTGATTATTTTTAAAAACAGATGACTTAGGAGGGTTGGGATAAAATAAATAGATACATTTTTGAGTAGCTCTACATCTGTATTTTTGTTTTGAGTGATGTCAGGGCACAGAACTTGGCCTAAATTCAATCAACTCTATCACACAATCCCAAAATGCCTCCTGTGCAATTTGTCAAAAAGATTTTTGGCAACTGCAGATAAAACTCTTGGGATTTGTAATGAAGAACATAATCTGAGGGGGGAAAAAAGCAAAGTTGCATTTTCTGCTAATTGAAACTGGTAAACCACTGTGGGCGACTTTAAATTCAATAGAAGACCAAAATAATTACTATTTTAAATGTTAGTCCATGTTGCTTTTCCATCAGAGTGGTTCTAGCCATGACTCAGGGCTCCTTGTGGGCCTGTAATTTTTTCTTTGGAGAAATCATTCAAGAAAACATGTATTGAGGACCCACACAGTGGCTGTTGCTAGAGATACTACAAATGAGTAAGGCAAAACCAAGATTAGAGGTGAGTCGGGAAGGGATGGAGATTTATAAAGAACCCTCATTAAAGACTGGTTATGGTAAGTATTTGATAAATAAAAAGCCATGGGATTAGAGAGAAAAGAGGAATTAATTCTGACCAGTGGATCAACGGAAGGTGAGACGGTAAAATGCAACAGATCAAGAAGGAGGGATGGATTTTCCAAGTTTTGGGGAGACGAAGGGCAGTTTAGGAGAGGGAACCGGATGCATCAACAGCAATTGTGCTGTTGCTTGGAGAGCCAGGGGCAGGCTCGGGTAGATAAGGTGTATCAGGCGAGGATGGGAATGGGGCGAAGGAAGTGGAGGAGCGGCCGTGAGCAGCCTTGGACGGTACTGTAAGGAGCCTGACCCCTGTTCTGAAGGTGGTGGGGAGCAGGGAAAAGCACTGAGCAGGGCAGTGGCAGGACCAGATTGACCAGCTTGAGAAAGACCAGCCAGGCGCTGAATGGTGTTTGAAAAAGGCAGGAAGAATATCAATGAACACTGATTTGAGGTATTTCAGATGTGGACTCAACAGAGCTTAGAGAATAAGTAGACACTAGAATGACAGAAAGACGACGGGTCCAAGCTGATCCTCAGGCTTCCACAGAGGGCAATAACTTTATCTAAGACCACATGAAGAGGAATCATTTTGATGGGGCAAGAATCACACACACACACACACACACACACACACACACACACACAGCCCAGAAAAATGCCAAAGTAAAACAGTATGGCAAATCTCCAAAACATTATGTTATATAAAAGAAGTCATAAAAGGTCACACATTCTATGATTCTATTCATATGAAATATCCAAGAGAGCTAAATCCATAGAGATGGGACTGGGGGGAATGGATACAGGGCTTCCTGTTGGGTAATGAAATGATCTGGAACCCAAAGAGGGAATGGTGGCATAACACTGTGAATGTACAGAATAACACCAAGTGATACACTTCATAATGGTTAGATTTACGTTATGTGAATTTTACCTAAAAAAAAAAAAAAAAAAATAGGAAAACCAAAACCAAAACAGAACCCAGGAAACTCTGTATCAGAGTTGCACATACCAAGAATCCCTTCTTAGACACAAGTGAGAGCAGCACAGAAAGACACAAGGGAAAAGGCATGTTCATGCCCCTTCACTAAGAATAATCCTCTGTTTGGTTCCTGGTGGACACATTCCTTCCTACCCGCTATTATGTACATTTTCCTTGGCAGGCCTGGGCTGACAGCCTTGGGAATGTTTAGTTGGCAAGAACCTCATTCCTTATAGGTAGACCCTGTATTTGGGGACCATCCGCCTTTACTTTGTCAAACTCTGGCTGACCTGGTAATGTGAGTAGTCAATCCGTCATGTGGGAGACACGTTATGGGGACTGGGACAAAGAAGCGAAGCACATAGAGAGAGGAGCATGTAGGTCAGGAAACAGTAAGGAAAACTTTCTGGCATTCACACTGGTCATCAGTAGCCCTGCGGGAATAAAGGGCTCCCTGATGCTCCGTGTGCATCGTCAGGAAGATTAATTAACATTTGTAAAGGCCACACACAATGTGAAAGGCCCAGTAATGGATCTCCAAAAGCTGGAGTCCCTGTTTTCCAGAAGGGTCATGAAACAAGGAGTGGAAAATATTCCCTAGAAGATAGAGCCGGGTGACCTCGGCCATGAAGAACATTGCAAAGAAACGACTGGGCTTGTCTGGGATTCTCTTCATTCTCAAGTTGAATCTGATCTGACAGATGTGGTGAGTAATTAAGCCCTTGTCCATTCAGAGCCTGAATGCCTGCACTGCGCAGAGAATGGGGCAGGAATAATGAGAGGCGCAGCCCCTCTGGGACTATTCAGGAGTGCTTGAATTTGCATGGTCACATGAACCCGAAGGAAGTGGATTATGCTGGCCCAGCCAGGAAGTGGAGACCGCCAAAGCTTTCTGATTTGCATAAATCAGAGCGGTTTGAGGACCCTCAAAGGAGGCCAGGTGTAGCTGCCTTGCCTCGAACCCAGCATATTTCTGTGGCTCAACACCTTCTCACAAAGGCTGCCCAGGTCATTTAACGTATGATGTCACTTGCTCAAAAGTTTCATCAATATGTAACCATTAAGTTTCCAAAAAATGCGACTTTTATAAGCAAAGTTGCTGCATGGTCTTCTAATGAACGGATTCTTTTAATCACCTTGAATTGAAGGTGATTTGGTAAGGGGTAATGCATTTTATTATGATTACTGCTGTCAAATAATTTCTGTTTGTATGACACGGTGCTTAAGTGAAGAACTGTTTATGGCTTTAAAAAGCAGTTAATGCCTCTCAGAAAGGATTACTTTCTTTTTAAGTTTCAAACGAAGGCTACCGATTAATTAATCCATTTACATAAAAATGTCTTGGATCAGCTACCTGCAAAGATGAAGGATGAAATCTATCCTCTAACTGGAAAAAGAAAACCTGCTATACATGGTAATAAATATATAGAAGTATTCTACAAGAAGCAAACAGAAATCATTAATTAAAGCTGAAGTGCCAAAACCTCATTTTATTCTATACAATATTAAAAATGGTGGTGATGTCATCTACTTAACTGAATAGCTTTGTTTGAAATATGGCTTTCCACCTACACTGTTCTATTCAGGTTTTTAAAATTATTTCATCATTATTATTATTATTATCATTATTGGAAGTCATGCCAAATTACTTGATGGTTTTAAAGACTGAAGGCAAATCTGCCTTCAGCCCTCCTACCCCCTTCCGCCCCACTACACGTAGCTAACTTTGTGTCACCTCCTGGATTCACAGACATCAGTCAACTGAGCTCGGTGAGAGCGTTCAAACCTTGCTCACTTGAGTGTTGCACAAGTCCTGCACTTGATACAAACAGTCATTACGGACCCAGAATGGAACAAAGAAGGCAGATATTTACTAGTGAAAAACTGAAGTTCCTTAATCACTTTAATATATATAATCAAATGGAAATTATACATCACCCAGACTAATTATATATAATTTGTTGGCATTAGGTATAAATTTTTCAGACTATATCAAGGGGGAAAAAAAAAATGAAAAGATTCCTCTTCATAGCAGAATTTTCATTGTAAAATAGATCTCACAGCAAACCCCATCTTTCTTCAGTCTCTGATGACTTAAGTTTGGTCTCCCCCGTTGTCCCTAAGCCAGGGCTGTGCTGCTGTTCCTGCAGCTGGACTGGGGTCTTTTCATGATCGCTTTTGGGACGGACTAACACGTGGTGCTTGAGTAGAAGGTTGAGAAGAAAATGGAAAGGGAAAGAGAGGGAAAAGAGGACACCAGGAAAAAGGCGGGCAGAAGAAGAAAGAAGGAAAAAGACAGGGAAACAAGGAGGAAAGGGAGAGAGAAGTTTCAAGTAATCCCAAAGGTGCAAGCTGTGATAAGCAGGCAAGAGAAATGCTCAGCGTCAGAGATAGCGACGAGACAAACTGCCAGTGTGGACAGGTCACCTGTCAGAGGGGCTCTGTGTGTTGGTCAGCGGGCAGGAAGTGACACTCAGGCACACTGGCTCTGCCCCATCCCTCACTCTAAATGAAATTAAAGAGTCCTCTCACAGTTACTCTTCTGGACAAACCAGCTCAAGCCACAAGTCAGCTGGCAGGGCCCTCGTTCAGCTTTACAAGGTGTGCGAATGGCACAAATCACCAATAAACTCCAAGAGATGCATTCTCACAAGCAGAAACGGAAGGCCCAAGTTCTGACAGTCTTTGAGGAAGCAGAGACATGGGGTCACCCAACAGAGGAAATCTGTGGTTCATTGGGGGCTGGCCCATTTCCACCTTTAAAAATAACTCAGACGGTTCAAGTGTTCTAAGGAGCTCAGTGTGATCTGTACCAATGGCTAGCATTATTTTCACACCGTCTTGGTGAGAAATACGCCCTCTCTTATTGCCAGTGAGACCCAGGTCTGGAGAAGCTCAATGACTCATCCCACTTGAAGCTGCTGGGGAGAGAAGTCGTCATGCCGGGGCTCCTGGATTTGAGGTCTGTATGCCCGGCGCTTGGCCCTGCCACCTTCTAGATTTGCTACCCGCAAAGAGGGTTGGAGGAACTCTAAAATCACACGCAGACATGACCCTTGGCAGTACCACTGCATCCCTGAGGAGACACAAGTCCCTTCTCTAGAGAAATCTTTAGAGAGCACTTTATAGGTTACACCAAGGGCATTCGGCCCACAATCGGACCATTTTTAAATGGCACGTGGAGCTGACTGTATTTTAATTGCTGCCCGTGCCCATCAATGACAAAGTACTCTGTCACACAGAGATGCTGATCCTTCACTGCCTGTGCCATTAAAGGGTATTTTTGTATGATCCCTTGGAAGTGCTCGCCCATCTGGGCCGTATTTCCTGCCGCTTCTGTTGGATAGGTTCCGTCTCATGGAGGGAAGTCTCCCTAGGATTCTACACAGAAATAGGTCTTCCGCACCTCACAGGGCCTTAATTTCTTCATTTGCAAACCCAAGACAATTCCCATCTTTCCGGCTTGTTGATACTTGAAGCACACTGCTTGGCACCAAAAAAAAGCCCACAACATGTGGTGATTATCACAATTATTATCACAGAAAAAGAAGTGTAAGTGACTGTAGAAGGCTATGAGAACAGCTTTATTTTCATATTTTTCTTCTCAGAGGTTTAAACTGTTCAAGTCTGTTTGCTTTTTTTTTTTTTTTTTAAGTCTCTGCTGATATCAACGCATTATTTAAAGAGTGTTAGAAAAGTTAATCCAAGAGAAACATACACTGGGTGTCACTGACCTCTTTAAGTGACACTTCTGTCATTAATTATTACCTTCCAGTGATAGTGCTGTGGCCAGCTTCCATTCCCTCTGGTAGCTTATGAGAATTCTATGATAAAAAAGTGGTTTGGAACCTTTCTAGTCAAGGAGCACAGGAGCCTCTCTTTTAAACTTTTAAGAGAAAAACAAAAGCAAAGAAAAAAAGGACCCCCAAAACCCAAACTAACAAAAAATCCCCTACAGGCCAGCGTAATTGTTAAGGCTAAGAAGTTAGCCCAGCTTGGCCACTTGTGAGGGACATGATCTGAGTAAGCTGTTTCCTTGCTTATGAAGTGAAATCATAAAAACATTTATCTCTTAGGGATATTAAAGGCTTTTAAAATCCACTAACATAAAGTACTTAGCCTATGCCTGGTACATAGATGCACTCAGTAAATGGTCACCATAATCACGTTACTATCAGTAACCATAAAACGCCCAGCGCGGAGTCAGAGCATTGGTGCAGGAAAACATTTACTGGTAGGTATTACTGAGAACTGTAGGGGTAAGTGAAGCCCCCTACCTACCCCAATTCTTCCCCTTTTTACACTGACATAGAATGATTCTGTTTCTTTTCTTCCATTTCAGGAAATTCATTTGTACTTGAAAATAGTCATTAAGCTGTGCCCGGTGTGATGTATGTGTTTAAAAAATGTGGTGGTGACACCTGGGGTTATCAGTCTTTTTATTTGTGGAGACAAAGGTCGAATCAAACTTGAGCGATTATGCATTTCTGTGCCCATGTACCGTGGATGAGCTCCTTTATGCCCCTCCTGTGCATGGTCAGGAGGACATTTTTTTCCTTGGAGGGGGTCCTTCTTACAAAGAGATAGAGCAAACAGCCTATGTTATTTAGAAGGGATGTTAAAAAACAATGTTATTTCTAGAAACTTCTAGTTTGCTTAATAGTTGTTGATAAATATAAACCACTTGTTCCTTGGCAGCACATGCCCATATACCGTCTATTACTCATTTCATCGGTTCTGTGAGGCGGCCTCAACTTTTCTTCTTCAGTTACTATTAGCAGGTAATATTTCTAATTCTCTGCAATTGAAAGGAAGGGAGGTAGGAAGAAAGGAAGGAAGGGAAAAAGAAAGAAGGAAATCTCTCTCTGTAAGCAGGGTCTGGATCCACAGAATCTGAGTTGTCCTGAGGTAAAATCCCTTTCTCTGGTAAGAGTGACAGCTGTTGACTTCCAGTTCATGCAGCCTCCTTGGAACCGTCACCAATGCACCGCATGGTGTCAGGGCAGCTGCACAGTGCCCCGAGGCATGCTGGGAGTGTGGCACAGGCTCTGGTGGTGCCGGGAATGGGGTGGGGGCGGCAAGGGCCAGTCTGTTCTCAGGCCAGCAGTTGTGAGAGCTAAAGGTGACTTTTCACAAGCCCAATTTTTAAAGACAAGATTTTGGATTCCTTCAAAGAGTGGATTTGACTAATCCTGGATCCACAGGGAAGATAGAGAGAGATGACAGAAAGGTTTGGGCAAAGGGAAAAACTGGACAGGGAATACACTACCATTTCTTTCTTTTCCCTTTCCTTTACAAAATCTCATTCTGGAGATTAAGTACACAATTTTCTTCGCACTGTTAGTGGTATTATACTTGAGACCACTCTGGTTTCTCTGTCCTGAAAACGGACCACATTTGTTACTGACTTGTTAATTCCCACAATGTAAACACTACAATATTAGCCATCCCCAAAGCCTGGCAACTTCTCCTGTGAGGACCAGCTACTTAATGTTACTCTACTTATCTCAAGTTCTGGGAGACTATTCCGTGAATAATGACTGCTTATAATTTATTCCCTGTCATACTTCCCTTATGTAGATAACTCCAACTTCCTAGGAATTTTAGGATCTCCCCCAGCACCATTCCACAGGGTATCATTAGGGAAAGAATGCATCTTCTCTCTTTGGAGAATAGTTTTGCTGAGCTCTGTCTTCGGTCAGCAAAGATGGATTGCCTACTGCGTGCTCTATCCTGGGTGAGCTCTAGAGGTAACCTGTGGAGACAAACCTAAACCAAGTACTAACAGAACCACGGGCTAAAACAATGTGGTGTAGTAGGCTGGGCAAAAGTATTCTGGCTTTGCCTGCTGTTGCCTATTACACCGAGACGAAGGACTGGTTTTTGCTTTGGTTTTTAATTTCCAACTGTTGGGAAGTGATAAAGATCCTATTCAGATGACAAGCATGCAGGTCCTGCCACATGAACTCACCAAGTAACACTCAACAGCATCCAGGATGGTTTATGTCCTGTTCAATGAGACAAGGCCACTGACCATGCGCTTGGGAGTCATAGCAATACTGGGTTGCTTGAAATGTTTTCATTTATTTTTAAAGATTTACTCATTCATTTATTTGAGAGAGAGAGTGAGTGTGTGAGTGTGAGTCAGGGAAGGGGCAGAGGGAGAGAATGTCTAAGCAGAATCCCGCTGAGCAGGGAGCACAATGTGGGGCTCGATCTCACGAGCCACGAGATCAGACCTGAGCTGAATCCAAGAGTGGGATGCTTAACTGACCGAGCTGCCTAGGCACCCCTGCTATAAATATTTTTAAATGCTTACTCTCAATTTCTATGCTTATGAAGTCATGGACTGACACCAAATAGCTCATGGTTGGCATGAGGCGCAGTTCTAGACGAAAGCATGAATCATGTTCCCTGGCGTGACTTAAAGCCACCACCCTGGTTCTAGCTTTGTGCCTTCTCGCCGGGATGTCTGACCCACCTCCAAATCCTGCTGCTTCCAACAAGCCAATGCAAATCAGGACCTCGTCTGTGAAAACAAATTTAACTTCAAGATAATCTGAATTCCTCGAAGCCAGTGAAATTGTCTGCTGAATTTTGTGTCTATGTATCTTTTATTAGAAAGTCCATAGTTTTCATCAGATGTTCAAATGGGTATGTGGCCTAGAAATGGTTAAGAGAAACTAATGCCTCAGTGATTTTTCATCACCTGGAAACCCCAGTTACAAATTTCAACATGCAATCACCTAAGCTTCCCGGGAAAACACACACACCTTTGGGGATTGTTGGTTTTAGGAAGACTCCCCAACTCTCGTGAGCGGGCTGACTACTTCCCTGGTGTTTCAGAACACTGTTGTTCTAGGTTAAGAAATAGACTGGATTTGTCTACCAAGGATTTAGGTAGTGACAGGTTAACTCTCCTGAAAAAATTTAAAACAGTCTACTAAAAAAATAAAAGGGTCTCACTATCCTTCAGTGTTACGGAAGTATCCCCCACAATGGTGTCTTAGAAGCTTGGAGGCAAGTAAGGCATCCAACTTAGAAGGGGAGGGATGAAAGTGTAGAGAGCGGGTCTGGCTGGAGGAGAGGTGTGTGCTGGCTGTTAAAAGTGATGGGGGAGGGAGTATCCAGAGGCCCACAGAGAGCAGGAACAAGGAGATAACCAGGAGGATGAAGTCATCATTACATTTTAAGAGGGAATCTACCCCTAGTGCCCAGACCATGGCCTTTACATACTATTTTCCATGGAAAGGAACCAAGATACCTTGTAAATATGGCTGATTCCATGTTTTGGCCAGGAACTCACCATATCTTATTCTGTCAGGAAAGAAGACTAGGGGAATTATATTAAAAGGTGACCAGAGGCAACTAAAAAGGGGCTCCCAATGAGCCAACATAGGACATTTGGGCATCAAAAAGAATAATAACTACAATGGACTGATGCATGTGAAAGAGATAAAAACCAAAGTGTTTATAATAATATTCAATGACAAATAAACAAGCCTCATTGGTCATTTTTGGAGGCTGCTGGTGCAATTCATGGTTTTAAAAACTGATAAGTAAATGGAAAGAAACATTTATGTTGCTTTTCTTGTATGGATTGTATTTCAGAATAACCAAAAAGTTGATAATGATAAGTTCTTCTATATAGAAAAAGAGCTAATACATGCAGAAAGAATGACAGAATTGAAAAATCACTATTTATAACCTCTAATGAATGAACGCAGTGTTATCAATGGTTGCTAAACCCATTAGGTTAATAGGTTGATAGAGAATCTCATAATGGATGAATCAGGCTGACCACACCTGAACCCACTAATTAACCTTGACATCAATAAAAGTCATTCTGTGCCTACTGATATGCCACACAGGTAACCTGAATCTCATCAAGTTTTTCAACTAATGATTAATTTCCATGAACTATGGAGAACAGAGGAACATGTTGAACAGCACAAGGAAGATGCACAGGCCAGATATATAATATGAAAAATTTTACAGAACAATGATTTGATTTTCTTCAACAAGTAAATACAGTAAAAACTGGGGGATGCTCTATACTAGATCAAAAGACACTTACGAATGGATCTGTCAAATTCAACAGACCCTGATATAACAGCCCAACAGTTTGGGGACATCTGTGAAACAATTAGGGAAAACTGAACCTGGATGGATTACTATTATTAACAAATCTATTAAGTCAGGTAGGTGTGATAAGAGCAGTGTGGTTAGGTTTTTTAAAAAGTCATATTATATATGCTTGAGATACAAACTGAAATATTTACAGGTCAAATCAGATATCTGGGATATGCTTAAAATACTCTAGCACAACAGAGTATTTTTCTTTTTTTAAAAAAGAAAATAAAGACAGACAAGCCTATGAAAAACACAACCCTTATCTATTGAGTCTTTGAATTCAGGCCCACACTGGCCCCAGCTCCGAGGTCTGTGGGAGGGGGTCTCATCGGTCTCTGCAGGGCAGGGTTACGAGCTGCATGGGAACTCATGGGGAGACAGCAAGCTGCTGAATCCACAATCCTCAACAGAGGCTGGGGCAGCTTTCTGGCTGGTGGGAGGGAAGGAGGCGTACAGGACCTACTTGGGGAGGGCAGACAAGAGGATCCCAGCCACAGCCTAGTGTCCCCTTTAACCTCATTCCCTGAGCAAATCCAAAGCAAGTACCAACAGAACATGCCATCTGGAATACTATAATGCACTCCTGGCAATAGGCCATGGCAAGCAACCCTCAGAATTGTAGATGATTCGCATATTTAGAGGCCACACACATCTTTTCTTCAGTCCTCTGTCTATCCTCTTATACGTTATTAATGCATTTAAAGAACTGTAATAAATTTGGACTTGGAAGGAGTTTGGTCAAATGCAATAATACCAAACTTGATACACAAATGACCTACTGGGACCTGTAATATCTCCATGCCAGCTTTTTTCAATTAAATGACCACAACTAGCAAACAACTATTAACATGGGGACTGTGTGGGATACAAAGATATGCAGTGTCTGCAATGGTGAGCCACAAAATGCTTGTAGGAGAAAAGGGGAAAAAACCAGTTTCTCATATAAGTTCTTGAGACAAAGATGTTATTCAGCTTTGTAGTCCTTTGAGCTCCTCCCAGGAATATTCCACCAATTTCCACAATTGCAATTGGAGGTTGTGTCCTCAAGAACCTGTAATATCCGCATAATGGCCACACTTGTCCTAAACCCTGAGAGTTAGGGACCCTTACTACTGCAGCCTTGGTGACTAGAGCTAGCTCAAATTACTCCTTTATCAATCGAAAATGAAAAAGAAACTATGCCTGATTGTGTTCTTTAATTTTTCTCCGGGGCTATCCCTCATATTGAAATTATATTTATTTTTTGCATCATTAGTCCAGGACACTGGTCTACCAAGCCGTTGCTTCCTATTCGATAGCAACCATGCTTTATGAATTACAGATCCAATCATTCAGGAGGGTAGACCACTTGGAATTGAGACTGCCCTGAGGATTCAGGAGGACAGTCTGCCCTATAGAGTACATGCTGGTCCCAGTTTTCCAACAGAAACTCTGCATGACCCTTCAGTTAGGCCCCTGGCTGGTAAAGTCCATTCTTAAAACAGGATTAAGAGGTGGACAGAACTGCAGGAGCTTACCTGGTTTAAGCCTCAGCTTCTGGCAGAAAACCTGACACAAAACATTCTACAGCTCACCCTTGACTTGTAATGGGGTTACATCCCAATAAACCCTTTGTAAGTTGAAAATATTTTCAGTCAAAAAGGTATTTACCACACCTAACTTACTGAATCTCATAGCTTAGTCTACCTTTACTGTGCTAGAACTCTGACAATAGCCTACAGTTGGACAAAATCGTCTAATACAAAGCCCATTTTATAATAAAGTATAAATAATATGCTGATTCTCTTATGTGACTTGTTGACTACTGAACACAAGGTGAAGAACAAAGTTGCAGCATCACGAGAGGGTACCTTATGGTGTATCGCTGGCCTGAGAAAAGATCAAAATTCAAAATTCAAAGTGTGGTTTCTACTGAATGTGTATGTTGTTGCACATCACCAAACTGGAACATCAAAGTTGAACTATCATCAGTTGGGGAACCCTCTGCACTTCACTGGGAAGTTCTGAATCTGAGGAAGCACATGTTAATGGTGCAGCAAAGAGTCCTTAGTTTACAAGGAAGGTCAAGTCCTGTTTGAAGCCCTGTACGGAGCGAACCATTTCTTCAATGGATACTCAGCCCGTATCTCTACAGGACTCCTGCCACTCTGACAACAGAACAATGATGATGATGGTAAGTGTAATATCAAACATGTAGAGTTTTTATTTTGGGGGGGGCCTTTACCTTAGCCTTTATCTCATTAAGTACTATTATTACCTCCACTTACACATTAAAAACCTGAGGCACAGAGAGATTAAAATAACTTGTTTGAAGTCACAAAACCAGTGAGTGGACAGTCAGACTGACTCAAAAACAGTGATGTGAGACATTGTGAGATCCTGCCTTAACCATACTTACCATACAGAACATCGGCTCTGAATTAACAATCTGGTGACCTGAATTACAAAAGCAAATGTCCAGATTTTGCCCCGAGCTTACGCTCAGACTAGACTAGTTCTTCTTAACTTTGGTTCCACATAAGAAGGGCCTGGAGGGCTGTTAAGAAATACTGATGCTAGGAACACACCCCTAGAGATTTGAGTTCATTTGGTCCCAGGCGGGGCCTGGTCATCTGTATTTTTAAAAAGTTCTCCAGGTGGTTCTCATGTGCAACCAGAGCTGAGAACCACCGGGAGAGACTGATGTGCTTTGCAGAAGTAAAAAACGCATCTGGCACTGCTGCCTACCTTCTCTTCTCTCTTCGGTTGTCAAAAAGGACAATGGTATATTAAAGGCTCTTATTCAAACGTACTTGAATACAGAACCCTTGTTGTGCCCAGCATCTACAAAGATCGATTGGAACTGCTATTGTGACCATTTGGAAACCAGTAATTTAGGTTAATAAATTTGGTGTCTCTCTTAAACAGAAAACTTGGCACCTTTAATAACCAGGATGAGAGTTTATTCAAGTGAAAGTCTCTTTTTTTCAGTAAGGTTACAGAAGATTCTTAAGCCAGCTTACTCTCTAGACCAAAAAAAAGATCCACAATCTCATAGTTGAAAGTGACCTTGAAGGCCACCTAATTTCTCTTGGCACTATGAAAACACACACGCACGCACACACACACAACCCAATGCAGAAATGCTTTCTCGAGCATTCTCCCAGATGGTCATCCAGCTCTAGCTTGAACAGTTCAATGACAAGAGACCTCACTCCTTCACAAGACAACACATTGCATTGTTGGGCAGATCAAGTCTTCTTTATGTGGGCTCCAAACTGCCTCCCCATAACTTCTACTTGTTCACAGCCCTGTTGTTGTCTGTAATAATGATATAAAGTCTCTTTTTCTTTCAAATGAGTGTCCTTCAGCACATCATTAAAGCTGAGCATGGCACACTGGAGGGAACACAGGCCTACACAGGAGCCAATACATTGGGATATGAGATGGAAGTCTGCCTTGGACTTTGTATGTTAGTAAATGAAGGACTTCAGGCCTTAGGGCCATCACGAGTAGGAAAAATACATAAAAACAAAGACAATGAAAAACTTGTCTTGCACAATGGCAAGTCTCTAATTAAAAGTCTAAGTGAGATGGTCTGTAACTGAAAGCTACTCTATAAACACGTTATCATATTGATAGATACTTTAAATTATTATATTTTTATATCTGAACAGTTCTTCTGTCATTTGAAACATATATTCTGTTTCCAAAGTTAGATACACTGGATTTGCTAAAGAACGAGACTAATGATGGTGAACGAGTGCTCCACGATGCCACCTATCTGCTACATCTGTCAGTGACTTAGTCATCAGAAATGAAAGTCCTCCAAGATGGCAAGTCACAATGTGTGGACGCTGTCTGTCAGTCTCCCAGCAGACCAGAGGAAAGAGAGAGAACTCTGGACTTGAAATCAGAAGGTCTGGTTTAGAATCTGCCATGTACTAGCCAGGTGCCGCTGAGAAAGTCAGTTACCCTGTTTTCCCACACATAAAAGAGGGAAGATGATAATATCAATATAACAGATACTACCTTTAGGATAAAATAAAACAAAATGTGTTGAGTACACAACAATAAATGCTGTTGATTCTAATTTCAGAGGATTATACCACTGCCCTTTTTCTTTTTTTTTCCAAATCAGTGAGAAACCATTTGAAAAGTGTATTACAGTCTCTCTAAAGTAGACAGGGACATTCAATTACCTGGATTCCATCTGGATCGAGTTCCTAATTTGTAAAATGAATTAATTGGACAAGCTGATCTTGAAGCCCTTTCCTAGGTATGGTCTGGCGCCACCAAAATCCTGATAGCAAATCGAACTGAAGAAAGGTTCGGAGGTCAATTGATTCCCGAGATCAATTCAGTTACTCCATAATCCAAAAAAACTTCCATTGTAAAAGCAATGTCTTCAATTGGCAAATTTGTTTGAAAACTAACTCCCTTTAGGAAGATGGATTTGTTTCCAACTTGGTTCTGCTAGCTACATTCCTGAGGTGAGGTGCTGGAATTTAAAAACACTCAACAGAAACAGACATTTTTCCAAAGAAGACATGCAAAGGGTGAATAAGCACCTAAAAAGATACTCGACTTCTTAGCCACGAGGGAAATGCAAATCCAAGCCACAGTGAGACAGTTTCTCACACCCACTGGGGTAACCGTCATCAAAAAGACAGACAACAGCAAGTGCTGGCGAGGATGTGAAGAAACTGGAGCCCTTGCACATGGCTGATGGGAATTAAAACACAGTCCAGCTACTTTAGAAAACAGCCTGGCAGTTCTTCAAAATGTTAACTCAGAGTTTTACCATATGACCCAGCCATCCTACTTAGAGCCAGGGGAAATGAAAACATATGTCTGCACAAAAAAACTGGATGTGAAGGCTCGTCACAGCATAATTCATAATGTCTATTAGCTGAAAAATGGAGAAATAAAATCTGTATATTCACACAATGGAATATTAGTCAGCAACAAAAAGATACGCAGTACTGATGCACGTTACAACATGGATGAACTTTGAAAGCCTTACGTTAAGTGAAAGAAGCCAGACACAGAAGACCATATATTGTACGATTCCATTTACATGAAGTGTCCAGAGTAGCCAAATCCATAGAGACAGAAAGTAGATTAGTGGTTGTCAGGGGCAGGAGGGGGAACAGAGAGTGACTGCTAATGGATACCAGATTTCTTTTTGGGGTGATGAAAACGTTCTAAAAATTGAGTGTGGTGATGGTTGCACGACTCAGCAAATACACTAAAAGCCACTGAACTGCGCACTTTAGATGGTGAATTGCAGGATATGTAAATTATATCTCAATAAAGCTGTTAAAAAACTCAATAGAAGCACATAATCATTAAATTACAAGGATCGGGGACCGACTCAATTTAAATCAAAGTGCAAAGAACATGTGTGTTTGTGTAAAGTATTTTACGTGGATAATTGCTTTATATGTTCAACGGCTTGAAACCCATTTTTGCATTTGGATCATTTTTCAAGGAGGAGCTGAAATTTAAGGGAGCAAAATTGAATAAACAAGGCTATTGTGGCACAAAAAATAGATTTCTTTTATTTTACTACCTAGGATTGACTCAGCGGTGTAAAATGCCATTTAAAAAAAGAATGACAAAGTTTGAATGAGAAAATGTATTTCATCGTGGAAGATAAAAGTCTTTCCTTCTCTACAGTGAATACAGGTAATTTCAGAAGCAGCAGCTCCTAATTATTCACTGTTGAAAAGCTAAAAAAAGGTTCATATTGAAAACAGTGACCTCCAGTTTGCTCCGTGAATGAAGGCAGACACAAATTCTCATTTTCCTAGAATCCTGGTTGATAACTGAGTTGGGAAAAGCATGCATTTCTTCATTACAGTGTAGTCGACTGTTCATTTAAATAACAATACGCTGCATAAAAGTCACAAAAGCATTATCTAGCAGTTCCACTGTGTTGAAATGCATTATTAGTACTAACAATGCCAAGTAGAGTAAATAAATGACTGTCTTCTTATTTTCAGCATTATTCCTGATTACTTAGCTTTATGAAAGGGTAGCATTATTACTGGTGGTGCATTCAACACCTGGTCAACACTATGTGCTTGGATAACTCTTGAACTGGAAGGGATTTTAAAATAGAGCTGTGTATTTTTCTAGGTTATCCAAGAGCAGAAAAAAATCCCTCCCATGCAGTGCTTATGTATCATATATTTTTTAACAGAAAATATTTGAAGAACTCAACTTCTGTTCACTATATGTGTAAAAAGTGGAATTAAAGCCCTCATTAAAGACAGCATACTGGCAATACTAGTTATTTAAAAATGTAAAATTTACATCAATAGTTTAACTTTACATCAGAAGATTTCCTACCAAGAACACGCTAATGCTTCCATTTTTAAAGTTCCTTGAGCCTAAAGTCTGGGTCTTTTTTTTTTTTTTTTTTACTTTTTTCTTTTCTCGCTCCCTGAAATATGCAGTACTCCACGAGATGCCACCGACTAAATGTGTTATGAGAGCATCATCAATTGTCCAAGCGTACGGCAAATGAAAGGAGAGATTTCAAATCATTCACTCGCGAGTCTCTAGTCTGCTTTGGTTAGATGAAAAGAGGCATCTGAGTCAAAGATCTGAGCCATATTTGGCTGTAACAGGGCCTGATCGAAGTCCAGCTTCCCTGAAGATGGGGCAATAGGATATAAGCCTATAAAGGGTTACCGCCTTATGGGGAACACTGCACACCAGGGGCGCTGACTCTCACTCAGGAAATGGAAATTCTTTAGTTTGTGCGTGTGCACCGAAGCCCAAGATTTCGGTGTGGGAAGGGAGCAAGAAAGGTTGCAGGAAACACAATAATGCATGCATTAATATTCAGGTAAAGGACTATGGGAGTAAAGGGTGCGCCACAGTTTGTATCCTCTAAAATCAGCTACAACCGTACCGCCCGTCTCACTGGTTTTCCACAACCCTGCCATCCGCGCATCAAGAGATGGAGTCTATGTCTCACTCCACTGAAACCTGGTGGGCCCTTGCGGCTGTCTTAATGAATAGAATGCTACACGGGTGACACAGTATGACTTCCTAGGCTGGGTTAGAAAAGGCCATGCAGCTTCTGCCAGTCTTGCTCTTGGAACTCAGCTTTGGCGCCCTGCTCAGCTGAGCCTGAGGCCACCATGCTGGAAGGAAGCTCAAACTAGCCCATGCAGAGAGTCTGTGTGGCAAGGCTTTGAGACCATGGAGAAAGAAAGGGCAAGATGCCCAGCCAGGGCCTAGCTGCTCTGGGCCCAACTGTTTTAGCTCCCAGCTCTGTCTGAAGACAATTTCACCAGAGACCCAGAGTCACAGGACACCCAGCCAAGCTGCTCCTCACTTCTGGACCCACAGAAACTGTGAGTGATAATGACTGTTGTTTCAAGCTACCACACTTTGGGGTGACCAGTTACAGAGCAGTAGGTAACTGGGAGAAGCGGGAAGGACACCTGTGTGCAGAGGTCATATTTGAAGCCAAGTCTTTCAAACCATGACCTCTAGACATGCAGAGAGAAGTGATGGAGAAAGACTCCTTGTGTGTGAACAAGTCCCCAATTCAGTTATGATTCAGAGCTCCTCAATGTAGTGGGTCAATGGAAGCTCCTAGATACTCCATACAGTGGAGGGCACAAGGGATGTGAAGACACTTGCCTTGAACCTCCATTTACACAGCAAGCACAGTCCTCCTATGCTGACTACATTGGCTTGGGGTGGTCACAACAGCGGTGGGCAGGGAAGTGTTAGCCTCTCAAAGGTATTCACTGCTGATTCCCACCTTGCCTTCTATGCTGGAATAAAATTGGGAGAGTTTGTAGCTCCTGAGCAAAAGATAAGATGTTAGCACCTCTATGTCTCTGTGTTCTCTTGTTTGCCTAACTCATGCTTTGTCTCCAGAACTCAGGCCAGGCATCCCCAATTCCAGAAAGTACAACAGGGCTAAGAACTCCTCCTCTATATCTATTGTATGATTACTTCTGTCACATTAAATAAGTAATATGTTAGATTAAGAGACTAGTTAATTGATTATTAATCAACTAATAGATACCAGTACCCATCACATTAAAATTTATGATAAAAATTCATGTTTAGGTGTGTTTTCTCACTAGATTGCATATAGTAAGAAGGGGATGCAAATCATTTACGTTTGTATCTTTACCACCCAAGGCCTGCCTTGTCACAACAGCCTGTGCTCAGTAAATGGTCGTGGAAATGAGCAGGTCAAGATAAGCTGGCTTCAAAGGACCCATTTGGTGACAATGTGTCCATGCATTTCAAATATCCTGTGCTCTTCCCTGATCTCATTTGGAAATCTCTCTCTGTCTGGTCCATTCCCAGGAGAACACTTCATCAGAATTTCGTTCATGGCACTTTCCCTCATCTCCGACCCTTGTCCTCCAGACCTTCTTCCTATCTTGGGCCCATCTCTTTACCTTGGACCATACTTACGTGTATTCCTACTCGATCGGCTTTCTAGATGGTTCACCCCATGGTGGTAGGTGCCCATCCTGAGCATCAAGAATAGCGCTTCACGTGCTCGGGGTGGGTTTGGTAAAGCAGCCTGTCTTCCCTATCTCACTATGCTTCTACAGAGTCGTGACTGCCTCTGATACTTCTTCCCTGGGGTTAGCAACTCTGCCTCCAATGAGTCTGGAATTATATTAGTCTTAGATATGTTCAACAGGTGATCTCAAGATGCACTCGGATGATTTAAGGACAACCTGCCAAAGTCCTCAGAAGCTTACTGCACCCTTGAAGTAGGTCATCCTCGGGAGCAGTTGCTTTTCATCTACCCAGCAGGTGTGTGTCATCAAATAAATATCTTAAAATGTCTTCCTGCCAGGAACAAATATCTGGCAGGGAAAAGGAAGTACACAGGCTCACTGGCTGGAGGTCTGCTTGGAGACAGCATGGGATGCCTTTTTTCCAAGCATACAAAAAATGATATTTTTATTAACCACACAGTTCCACCCCAATTAATGTTCTCTTGTCCATTCACCTGCCCTGTCCCCTTCACCCCCAAATAAGAACATTCCAAAAGAAACTAGTTTTTAAACTTCATTTATGAAGGTTTTAACAAAGAGGATCCCTCAAACCTGGCACCCACCCCCCATAAAAGTGTAATTTTAATAATAATCATAATAATAGGTAGGTAAGCTTGGCTCACTTGGGATCCTCTCTCCTACCTCCTGCCTTTTTCTTTTTTAGAGTTTAAAGTTGTGTTAAATTAGTGTTATCTCCCTTTTTTTGCTCGGAGATTCAGGAGATACTAAAATTCAGTAATTTGTGGTATTTCATTTTTGTAAGATTAGGGAGAACCTAAATAATATGGCATAATTTGTTCTTGAATATTCTCGATTCTAGCCCATCACTACAAGCCCAATTAGTGGGTATCACTGGACCCAAATATTAGAAAAATTATTATAAGAAAACACAAGTCTGTGGTTTAACCCTGACTTCAAAGTTATGGGAGTAGCTTAAAGAGGGACATATTTAGGATCAAATGTGGATACGTTTTGGTTTTAATTTTATGCACATTACTTAGAACTTCCAAAGTCAAAAATAATTCTAAGAACCATGAACACAGTGTGCATCATGTGAGACTGAAAAGGTTGGCTCATAATTGTTTCAAGATGAATTGTGTAGACCACTATAATTTTTACTCACATTAAAGATATCCACTAATATAATGGTGGATTTTGCTAGATCAGTGTTTTCTGAACTCACTATTTTCTAGACACTCAGATACCATTCTCCTGACTTTACCACACCTGAGCTAGTATTTATTTAGTTGTTTTCCTTACATCAACCTTAGATTAGATTTTCCTTACATCAGCCTTAGATTTCTTTTTAAAGAAACAAATATCACCTCGTCTCAAGCAGTAATAGCAATAAAAACATGGGTCTGATGACTTCTTAAATTTGTTCTTTTGGGAAAAAACTGGGTTCAAGTAAAAGCTGTCTCTCTCAGAAGAGGCAAAATGGCCGATCTTTTCATTTGATAAATATTTATTAGGCACCTACTGTGTGCTGAGTCTTCTTGCAGATGCTGGGTTTATGGCAACAAGCAGAACTAGGCTCCTGCCCTCAAGGAGCTTATATGCCACACAGGGAGAGGCAATCAACTAACAGGTACGTGTTAGGATTCCAGGTGTATGTGCTATGTGCTCTGAGGAAAGATGGCGCGGGGGCGGGGGTAGGGGGAGTAAGGCCCAGAGTGGTGAGGTGGGTATTTGAGCAGAAATCCAACACAGCCTGGAAAACAAGTGGTCTAGTCTAAGCAGAGGTAGAGAGTTCATGATACTACCCATCTCCATTTCTACTCTTCTTATAAAACTCAGCTATCCCTCGAGACTCAATCTTCATGTATTTACCTTACACCGCTTTTTCCAGTAGCAGAGATTACCGCGTCTCAAAGGCTGAGTTTTCAGTGGGGAATGCATTTCTGGGACAGGCTGTCCTGGGCTGGGGTCACAGGGGGATGTCTGGAACACGAGAGGAGCCCAGGGGGCTGGGGGAGGGAAGCACGGAAGGAAAGGGCTGAGCAGAAAGACCTGGAGAGCACCAAAGACCTCTTCGGCCATTTCGCTATATGCCTGTGGTCTTAGGGTAGCAATGTCCATGTGCCTTAAGGACATTATTTCATATACCAGCCTCGGCCCACGTACGTGGGTAGTTCAGGCCCACTGTGGCACTTTCCCCCTGGCTAAGGTGAGAGGGGCTGGTAAACATGACCCTTCCATGTTTTCTTAAAAAACTCTGATTCTCAAGTTATTGACGGAGAGCATCGGTGGTAATCTGGTCATCTATGTGGAACATACGAATAGAAGCACAGTCTGATTTTTAAGCAGACATTTTAGTTCGACCACATTACTTATGTTCCTTGGGGGCTGACTGCACGATGAGAGCCCAGCTGGGGTCAGGTTTCAGGCAAGGAGAGCTGAGCCCTCAGTAGCTGCAGTTCTGGATGGGACCTGATAGTTGTGTGACTTTGAGCAAGTTACTGAACTTCTCTAAGCCTCAGTTTGATTATCTGTAAAAGAACATAATAATGCCTCCCTTATAGGTTTGCTCCGAGGGTTAAGCGAAATGAAATTGCATAATGATTATGTAGCACTTCGCATATAAGTGCTCTTAGAATACATGGTAGTTAAGATGAAAACGGTCATCAGGATGATAATGATGATTAAGAAAGCAGACCAAGGTGCTTCAGTTTGGAAACCGAGAAAAAAGGCTCTGGCTTCTAGATTCCTAAGAGGCTTTAGTAATGACTGATGGTTTTGTAGGTGAGGACTAGTACTCCGCTGGACCAGTGAGTACAGCACAGCGGTCAGACAGAGACAGGCACAGGGCAGTGAGAAGCCATCCGTGTGGACCATGGCCCAGCCTCTAATCTAAGGGGTTTGAAACCAAATGGGCAGTGGCGGCCATTCCAGGCAGTCTCAGGTGGACAGGGAAACAGGGGGAGTTCTCCAGAGCTGGGACCGTGGTCCTGGATCAGGAACGGGAGACGGAAGGTCAGGGGGATGTGTCCCTTGCATCTGGGGCTGGTCTTGAAGGCCTCCTCATGATAGCCGCAGCACTTGCTCCATTGAATTTTAAAGGCACTCCACATGTCCCTCTGAATTTAGAAACAACAGGAGAGCCCATCCTGAGGCTCTGAATCTATTAAATCTTCACACAGAGCAATGTGAAGTTATGGCATCAAAATCCCTTGAACCTGCACCAGCCCCCATCTGCAACAGAAGCAAAGCGGTTTCTATCTGGGGCAGGGCGCCGTGAAAGGGAAACACAAGTGGAAATTCAAGGTGGGCAAGGCTGCCCTGCGAGGTCTTCCCTAACAGGTCTCGTGTTGCACTGGGTACCCAGCTTCTTTGGGAAGGGAAAGGCCTTTCCACTCAGTTTCACACCACCCCGTCCCTCAACCTTTACTGGTTTTCCTTTCCTCCCCTCTGGGTTCTATATTTAATCGGATTTATGTCATTGATGTATGTCTTTGTGTTTGTGAGATATACACGTATTATAATCGAGTTGGGTTAAATCACTTAGTCCGCAGGTAGTTACTGAGCCCTACTGTGCGTCTAGCAGAGAGATCATTGAGAAGATGAGCATTCCCAGGAAGACGATAATTTTGTGCTCCACAGTGATGAGCTTTGGCCAAGAATACATGGGAGGCCTCCAATTTGCTTCTATGCTGGTCCAGTGAGAGGAGAAATGCGAGAACAAATTCCCGGTTACTGACTGCCTGGCCCAGTATCATGCGGCACCTACAGCTTTCTGGCTGGGGAGGGAGGACCACACTCAGGTATGATGCACCTGAAGGAGGGGGAGCAGCGCAGCGGGCAGAACCAGGAGATCCAGGTTCCATGACTACTTTGGTCCCTCATCCACATATTGAAGGAGCAGCGAGGGGGTTCAGATTTCTACTCTGAATGGCCACGAGGCCTGAGTGAGCAATGCTTGCTAGGGATTTCTACTTCCCTGTCTATGCGGCAGCTGTCTTCAGCTGAAGACTGGACGAAGAACTGATTAGGATAAAGAGGGACAAGGATGAAAATAGAGAACACACAGAGGCAGCTGGATGACAGGGAGGGCTGAGCAGATGGCTGCTCTGTGGGTTTCTCTCAAGCTCTAGCTCCGGTGCATTTGGAGAACTCATCGGCTATGGTTGTCCCAGGGGACAGTCTGTGAGCTGCAGACGACCCAACAGTCATCGCTTCATTGGCTTATTTTCCATCTTGTCCTCCGCACCACACCCCCAGCCCTAGGACTGAAGGTGGTTTACATGAACACACACCAGTGGTGTGTGGAAGGTGTGGGAGGTCACTGGGTGTGGGCTTGGCCAGTGACTCATCCTATGACCCAGAGCAACCGTGAGGCTCCCCAAGTCTGAAGACAGTGAAATGAGACTGATTAACCCATGAGAATTTGTTATGCAAATGTCAGAGGTGATTTTATTAGTAGTAGCAATGTTTTTCATTTAATAGGCTAAATAAAACATGGAGAACAAACTCAACTATGAAAAAAATGCACGAAGTTTGACCTAAACTGACATGAATCCCAAACCTTAACAGTAGAAAGTTTTTCTCATAGTAAGCAAAGCCATGGTCTGGTCCTAAAAACCAGTACATTTGTTAACCTGAAAATGCTCTAAATGACTCCTTGATAAGGGCTGTTCTGCACAATCTGATGATTTGGGATTTCAACAAATTAATGTCACTAGATATGCCTTATAATTAGGATAAAATATTTGAAAAGTTTTAAAAATAAGGCTATTCATTAACTCATTGATTTTCCTACAGATTGGGAGTCTGAATTTAAATGATACCCAAAAATATAACTAGGTGTGCTCAAAGACAGAACTGGTTGTGAGTCCTTAAACGGAATGCAGTTTAAAATGCTATTACTATTCAGATCCTCTGAGAACATTAAAACTGCCCATTAAATGAAAACCTAATAATTGGCCCTACTGAATTGTGACATTTTGTAACCTGTTCAGAAATGCAGAAAATTGTGGAGGAAAAATTCTTTTGAGGCAGAATTTGATTTGCAATGTAATACTATTCCAAAAGCCAAGGTCCCCATGCTCATACACACAAAAGAACGACAATGCACACTGACTAACGAAGCTGAGGAAGACTCTGGAAATCAGAATGAAGGCCTGTGGCTCAGGACTCTCCTATGAAGTTATGTTACTAGTCTGGGGGAAAAAAAAATCAATAAGCAACAGCCTGAGCTCAGCGTAAATCTTAACACAGAACTAACTTCTCTTTGGGCACTGCTTAGAGGCAAAACCAAGATGGGTCATTTTTGCCCTTTTGTATAAGCCATCGCAATTTTTAAACTTCCTCTGCAGTATCACTAAATAAATAAAATGTAAAGACATGAACTGGGAGAGAATCAATGGTTTCAAATCAGAAAGTTAAAAATTCTCATGGGCCAATGATTAACAAGCACCTTCGAGGCGCAGGGAACTGTGTTCAATGCTTTCGAATGTCAAACACAAGAGACATATTCCTTGCTCTCCGGGAGGTTACCATGTAGTAGGGGGAATGGAAGAGATATTGACATCAATAAGATACAGGCATCCTGGATACACCAACAGGAGCAGGACCATCAAGGCAACGTGGAGCCCCTCTTGTTGGAGGGATCCAGAGAATGTGATCTACTTTCTTAGAGGATGGAGCATGGAGATACGACTCTGAAAGGCAAGTAGCGTTTTAATGGGGAAAATGCAAGGTAAACGTACAGGTGGGAGGAATGGCAGAGCAAGGTAATGACTTGAAACATGTCTGGGGAGTAGTGGGGAGTTCGGTCTGGCTGGAAAGCAGATGAGGAGAGGGCTCGGTGGCTGGGAAGAACACAAACAGAAAACAGAGTTCTGTCCAAAGCACCAAGGGGACAGTTCTGTCTGAAGACAGACACTGTTAGAGGCACTGGAAACTAGGGCAGAAATCTCCGTCCATAAACTCTGTCCACGAACCTAATGGGCTCCAACTTTTTGCCCCTTTATTGACATATTTGTCAGGAAAGCTAGCAGATGCTGACAGAAGAGAAGGCCCTCCGAAAGAAACCAATTACTGAGAAGAAGTGGTGATTAAAGGGAATGAAGTCTGAATACTCAGGAATCGAAAAGGAAGAAGGTGAGTGAGGTAAAGGAGAAAATGTGCTGGAGAGAAGGGGGTCTAGTCAGGAACAGGACGGAGGGGAGGAAGGGGGCAGATGAGGTCCTGCCCTTCAGCTTCCCGCCCCAGGCTAATCCCTAGGAGAACATACTACAGAAATCTGAGGGCCAGCAAACCACTGGTTTAGAAAGCCACTGGCAACCATGGGAACAGCACAAACTTGACAGCTGTGGGTTTCCACCCATACATGAAGAACTGCTCTCTGCATTCCTATGAGAGGAACTGTAAGGAACATCCTTTTAGGAAAAAAAATTAATGTCTAGGGGAAATGGCCACAGCAAATGACTCAGTGGAAAAGCCTACAAAATAGATATGTGTACAGCATGATTTTTGCTATAGGCATGAGGAGTCACAGTTATTGGTGTACTTGGCCATCACTGAATGGTAGAAATATTTGAAAAATGCCATGGCATCAGGAATTTTTACTCTTACTTGAAATAGTCAGTGACTCTTTCCTTTGAAAGTACTGTGTAATGCTTCTATGAGCACGCAGAACACCTCCCTTTAGAAATATCTTTAATAAGAAGAACAACTAAAACAAAGGATCTTGGGGACGGTGTAGCTGGCAAGGCATGAAACATTACAGATCAGGGTTTCCACTTGGACCGCTTCTAGGAAAACAGTCCCTGATGTAACACACACGGCCATATTTGAATGACACACATACTCCCAAACTCACATTTGCTCTCATAATCAATATAGCTTGTTTACACAGACTCATGATTCCACTTACCTAAATATGCCCATGTATAAACCATGAGTATTCTACAATGGTGCATGGTGGAAGCCCGGTCTTTTTTCAAATCAAATGTTTCTGGGTTATCGTGCATTTCAACAAACCTATAGTAATCCACATACCCAACATACACTACAGACTTACTGTTTTGCATATGAGATTATATATTTAATAAATCTGGCTAACACAGTGGAAGGATGGGGTCCACCGCTAAGAAAGAGAAGCCATGACTCTTCATGTCTACCTTCCTGAATGCTACTGGGATAGAAGTGTCTAACAGAAAAGAAAGAAACAAATTCTTTCTTTGGGGTGAAAAAGTTGACTATAGATTTAATAAAATGCTACGAGGGCTGCAGCTGCTAAGTTTGGTTTGATGCTTTATAGCTGGAGGTAGGAAAAAGCCCCACAAGGCAATTTTGTGAACCAAAGCGACTTGTACAGTTTATAGGTGAAACTCAAATAAATAATTTTGGCAGATTCTATGTTCTTTATGTTAAAACACATCATCTGCCAAGTTAGGGCAGTGACTTTAAAATTTTTATTCACAGTAACAGAAATCACAAGCAGGTTTCTAAAACTAAAAATGCCAATGAAATCTTTAATTGTTTCTATTCAAAATATGCATAGAAAAAAGGCAGGAAGAATCTGTATGAAAGTGCTAACAGTGGTTCAATTGATGATAAGGTTATAGGGAATTTTCTTTTTTTTTTTTCTCTAAACCTTTCTGAGGTTTCAAGATAGTCAACAATTGAGATGCAATTAATTTTTTTTAAAAGAATTTAGACATTCTGAATAGTTCAACAAACTCACTTTTTTTTTTTTTTGGTATAAGAAAACTATGCAGATTATGACAAAAATGAAATAGTGTGAAGCCTATTTTAAGCAAGTTAGAACAACCTGACAAACTGTCTTGTGGACACAAAGGAAGCTTCCAGTACTTTCAAGCAGCACTGGGCTGCCGGTCTGTTTCTGGGGTGGAAATACACGAAGCACATGAAAGATGGGGCCATCATGGGTTGGTGGCAAGAGCCCAGGCTTCCTCAGCGGGTGAGCGGTGGTTCCTACACGGCCATACATGGTGTGCCGGCCGTGTTCCAGAGAAGCTGTAGGGGGAAAGCTTCCAACCAGCATCTTTCCCCAGCAACCCATACAGGTGGAGATAACGGCGTTGTCTCTCTCCTACTTAACGTAGAGATTGTTTCCTTTCAATTTAGTCTGTGCAGCGAAACACCGAAAATACAGAGACCAAAGGAGGGGAGGCTCACCATGAGCACTCCGCCATTTGAAACAGGCACCAACGGAATAGGCACACCAGTTATTTAATTAGCACACATTGATTAATTTAACCTCGTGTAACCACTGTCTTCTGCTACTGCTAATTTTGTTTTTGAAGTTAAATGAAATAAAGTAGCTGAAGAGTAATTAAATGTGTCCAGTCCCTTCATCCCCATGGCTATGATGACTGGGTAGCCCTCCACTGCTGAGGTTTTCTGAGAAGATGTTGGAAAAGCTTTGAAACAACTCAAAGGCAGATTCTCAGGAGGTGGTGACTTCATAAAAACCCTCATATGAATGGGCCTGTTAGCAGCACTTTTCCCTAACTAACTAATTTGCTCTGGAAAGAAATACTGGGCTCTATTTGCTGTAACCTGTCTCGCAGGAAAGGTAGCAGGGAGAGAAGACTGAGGCACAGATGCAGGTTAGCCGTGGTTTGAAACTTAAGAGAAACAAAGACTCAGAAAATGAGAGAACTTTCTTCAAGCTACAGATGTACTCAACAGGTGACCGGAAGGGGCATGGCTGCTCCAGAGGAAACCCAGCCCGCTCGGTCTCTTCCTCCTCCTCGGCAGCCTTGAGGTGGGTGGGCCAAATTTTAGGGTTCCTTGAAACACAGTTGGGGCTCACTAATTCACAGCATCCCTGGGGTGGTGTGGTCTGTGGTAACTGCACAAACGGCTCATTCCACACAGACCAGGAGCCCCTGTCACAGATCGCTCTGGCCGCACCGGTGGTAAAGGGAAGCACTGTATTCTCGAGATTCTCTTGCAGCCAGTTCCAGATGTGGCTCAGGTTTTGTGAGGCAGATGCTGGTGCAAGATTGGGAAAGTGGATGAGAGCCATATGAGGCAGGTGCACGGGAGGAGAGGGGCGCCTCCGGGGAGCGAGATAGAGGGTGTGTGTTGCACAGACACAGGGGAGGGGACTGCATTTGGTTTCCTGGGGACAGCTCTGGCGGAGACTACAGAGTCGAGCTCCTGCATTGCACATGCCCTGTGGTGTAGGACCATTGCAGTGAGCCGGCCGGGAGGGCTGTGTTGACTCTTCTGCTCTGCTGTGGGGCATCCAAAAGAGCCTCACTGGTTTTCCCAGAGTCTATGAGCTACTGTCATAAATCTCTTTCTGCTACATCAGCTGGATGATTCTCTCCTCCCGAATCTAAGCATCTTAACTGATACAGCATCTAAAAATAGACTCTCATTATCTCACCATCTCATTTGGGGTGTCTTTGGCACCACCCCATGTTTGTATCTCTACCGAACCTAACACTATTTTTATTTTCATTTTTGGGAAAGATTTGTTTATTTATTTGAGAGAGAGAGAGAAGACGAGAGAGAGCGACAGAGACATCGTGGGCAGGGAGAGAGAGACTCTCCAGCAGACTCCATGCTGCGTGCAGAGCTCGATGGGGGGCTCCATCCCACAACTCTGAGATCATGACCTGGGCTGAAGTCAAGAGTCAGATGTTGAACTGACTGAGACACCCACGTACCCCTAACCTATCTTTATCATGTAGACACTGAATAAATATTGGTTAAATCACATCACTATGGCCATAGCATTACGCTGGACTAACTGTCACATCCTTCAACTCCTTATTAGATGGAGTTGAAAGAAAACATATAAGAGGCACCTCAGTGATCAAGGCGTTGAACCACTGCAATTGTTAACTGTGTTCACTTCTCTGCGCAAAGCAAGCAAGGTATCAGAAACAATGGTCTTGATTTCCTATCATATGGATGGGAAGAAGGAAACAAGCGAAAAGCTATCTTTTGAGACATAATAGAAGAAACAGGAATATAAAATTATCATGATCATTAACAACGAATCTGAACTTGAACGCTAAAGAATGACATGCTTAAATTTCTATGTCTTATTGAAAAACAGGAAAGAAGGAAAAGAAAAACTGGGCCCTTTATCTTTAAAAAAATATATTGTCAGCATGGTATCATATATATATATAAATATTATTTAAGTAGTTGATTACTGAGAGCACCACTAGTTTCTTCACTGAGAAAAGACTGTTTGAAAGGACTTTTCTTTCCCTCAATTCATACACAACCTTTATTTCATTTTCTATAAGTGGTTAGACAAAGGTCAAATGATAACTTTAAATATTTAAACTGGTCAATGACAGTCAAGCAGTCGGATATTTCTCTAGTTTATTGTTAAATATGGATTGCCTTAGAGGTAACCTCAGGTACATTGCAAGGCTTCCTAATGAGTTATTAGTTATGAAGCTATAAAGTAATTCTGAATTTTAAATAAGACCGAAGAATAGACTGGGGTACAACAAATTAAAGGCACCATAATTATGCAATATCATGAGATGTATTAGATAGCCACACTATGCATACATCAAAAAATACATTAATAAACTGAACATATTAATAAAAAGCTAAGTCTGGCCCTTCAAGACCTCAACACTAATTGGAAAGGATTTTGACAGAACATCTTGAATAACTTTCATTATCAATTTTGGCAAGCTATTTTTCAGCTACCTAAATAATGATTATTTCCACACTCTACAGTGCATCCATTAAAATCTAAGATCTGAAAAATATCATTAGTGAGGATGAGTGAAGTAGCAAATGTTCAAATACCACAACCTGAATTTGAATTTATTAGTGTGATGTAAATGATATGTGTTTCATTTCATTTCATTTTCCTATATTTTACTTTTATAGTGTCCACTTCAAGTCTATCATACATTTGCAATTATATAGTATAGGTTAATTACATATTATGCACTAGATTACAAATTTTGGCCATCTTTTTAAAATCATGCATTCTGATCACTTAAAAAACCCTCCCAAAATATGACGATTTAATTCTTATTTTTTAAAATGATTTTACTTATTTATTGATTTATCAGAGAGAGAGAGAGAGTGCACAGGCAGGGTGAGCAGCAGGCTGAGGGAGAAGCAGGCTCCTCGCTGAGCAGAGAGCCTGATGTGGGACTCCATCCTAGGACCCTGGGATCATGGCCTGAGCTGAAGGCAGCCACTTAACAGACTGAGTCACCCAGGCATCCCTAGTGGATTTAATTCTTAAAGAAAACATTTCATAGTGAAAGGACAGCTTAACTTTACAATAAAAGCAAGCACATTAGTGGCATATATTGGTGAAAAAGTTATAAAAGATAAATTTTACCTATAATAGCTTACTCCTGCTACCAAGACACAGATTTATCCCTTTTCTCTTTGTTGTTAGAAACAAAGTTATTCTCACACACACACACATACACACACACACAGGAGAAGAGAGAATATGAGAACATTATTTAGTTTAAAATGAAAAAGTTCTAGGGGTGTCTGGCTGGCTCAGTTAGAGCATGTGATTCATGATCTTGGGGTTTGGGAGTACAAGCCCTACACTGGGTACGGAGCTTACTTTAAAAAAAAAATATAAAAATTAAAAAGTGTCTAGCCAAAAAGGAAGTCCAATTAGTTATTCCAGAGTTGAAAGTACCTGTTATAGGAATATGGCTTATTAAGGTTAAGAAAAGGGGGGGGGGCGCAGCTGTGTGACATGTTAATGCCTCTAACTATTCTTGATTTTAATATTAGATTTAGTTCCACTGAAGACTCCCCACCTTGAGGTGAAATGTCTTCTATGTGTATCTTTTACATTGATGGCCACAGGTACCCCGCTTGTTGAAGGATATTATTTTGTGAATACCTAGGCTTTAACGTCCACTAAAATGGGAACCTTCCTCGCTCAATAAATATGGGACTTGTCTCAGCTCATGAAGTCAGATATTAGAAAAAGAGGAGCCTGCAGCCTGAGCCGACCTCCTCCACCCCCTTCCCAATTCCCCTAGACAAGGAGGGCTTTACTTCCTGGTTCTTCCAGTAGGGGTCTTGACTTAGGGACTTCTTACGCTCTCTTTTCCTTTTCTCACTGGAACAAAGACACTCACATGGCATACCCATGACCACACTGCAACAGTATAAATGAAGTTTATGAATGATGTCCTTCACTTGGTGCCTCTTTCTCTCACACAGTGATGTTTGTAACTCACTAGCTATAGGACTTCCAAAGCTGAGTGATTTGTAATGTAATACTTCTTGAATCTCCAGAGTAATTTCAGCATTAGTTACAAATAAAAGTTGGCTCTCTACATCTCTTAACCTTGGGAACATGAACCTTTAAGACTCGGAGATCAAATACCAACATTCCCCTAGGACCGCTGTGCACATCTGCATTTCTGGACATAGGACTTTTTTTGTTCCCAATCAAGTATAATCTCACTTCATAACTTCTAACTTTTGGCTCAGTGCTACCTAGATTTCCAGGCAAGCAAAGAAATGAAGCCTGAGGATTTTGTGCTTAGAGGTTTGGAAATCTGGCAAATGCTACATTGAAATGCAAGTATTTGATCTTGAACCTCAACATAGTGAAATGCAATTAAGATATAAAGAAACTGAAGTCAGGCTTTACATATCCCAAATCTGCACCTGTATTTTGATGTTGCCAGTTATGTGCACTAACAGTTCTGTGTTCAGGGCAAAATGGAATGAAGAGTCCCCCAAATTTTCCTCTGAGATCGTCCAGCCATTTGAAGCCAATCACTAATTCCTGCTTACATCTTTAAGTCAGGCATCTAAGCGTTGCTATTCCTGGCTGATTTTGTTCTGTGTTTAAATGGTCTGATTGTTAGTCTCTGCATCTGGGTCCAAACCAATTTAACATGGAAAGTTAGTTTAAGGATTCCAGTCACCTTTAAGTTAATCTTTAAAGCCAGCTATGAAGATGACTTGAGTTATTAATGTACAATAGTGAAAAACACCCTTCCGACTCACCAAACTCAAGGGTTTATGTGGTTTCCTTAACACCGACCTTTAGGATCCAGTCAATGAAGTAGAATTTATTTTCAAATAGTTTAATTTAGTATCCATTAGCACTCTTTGGGACCTGAAAGTCACATTATATAGGCATATAATAATATATATATAAATTATATTATAATATATTTTATTATAATAAAATATAAGTTGATTCTTATATTCAGATATTGTGAGCACAGGTTCCACGTAAAAAAATTTCCATGAAAATTTAGCTAGGCACACATTTTATAGTCCCCAATGTCATTAAGTTGGTGGTATAGACTAACTGCTCTCAAACAATAGCCATAGCTTTTATTTCCTGATATATTTACCCACTTTATAATGTCAAAAACGAAAAAAAAAACCAAAACCCAAAACCAAACAACACGCCCAAATAATCAGACAGCAGCATAGCCGGGAAGGATTAGGGGAGGAATTTACTCCATCCAGAACTGACTTACAATAGCTGTTGTTGTGTATGGACTCATTTATTGTTGTTGGTTGACAGCCAACATGAGTAATGGTTAAAAGTATGGGTTTTATTTAGAATCAGGCTTGTGTTCAAATTCTAGTTCTGCTGCTTATTAGTTCTTTGACTCTAGGTGAGTTAATTAGGCTTTTTTAGGCCTTAGTTTCCTCCCCTGTCAAATCAGTTGTAAAGATCAAGAGAAGTGATTCACTATAAAGTACACTGTATACATCTGGCTTATAGTTCTCTCTCAATAAATGGAAGCTATTTTTCACTTGTCAGTATATTTCCTCTTCTGTAAGCTCTTTGTTGGGAAGGGCTATTTCTGGTAATTCTTTGTCCAACATACAGAACTTAGCCTTGTAACTTTGTTAGGAAAAACACTGGCTTAGCTGTCAGGAGACCAGCATTGAACATCTAACCTTGCTACTTACTAGCTATGAGATTTCTGGCAGAGTAAGTATGATATATGGGTCTTAGTTTGCCTCCCTGTGAAATGGGGAGAATGATTTACCCCCTAGTGTTCTGAGATGGATCTAAAACATATGGCTAAAGCATGTTTTATTAACTGTAGTGTGCTGTTCAAATTTAGGTTATTATCACTGTTTTATTGTACTAGAATGGAGAGCTACTATTCTTGAATACTTACTATGTGATAGACACTATGTAAGTGACTTACAAGTGTCATGTCATTTCACCTTTACAACAATTCATTAAGGTCTGTTCCACTATTACTCCCATTTTACAAATGAGGAAAACCTAAGCTTGACTCCAACCTGAGCCATCTAGCTCTAAGCTGCTGTCACAGAGCGAGTCCTGGAATTTTAGGAAAATGAGCTAACCTTTTCTGAATCCACCCATGGCAGGTTTCGGTGGTTGGAGTTTAGAGGAGACAGTCACCTCATCTAAGGTGACAGCAGATACCACAAGGAAAAAGAAGAGAGAGGATCCAAACCATCAGACTCATGGCCAGAGTCTTTCTAATTATGTTCAGATTTCGGCAACAAATATCCCATTCGAGTATGTGTATTTTCAACTCTACTGAAATTACCAAGTAAGGCTTAAGAGGGGGAAAAAATCACTTCAACTCTGCATCTGGCCATGAGTACAACTTTGGAGCTCGGGGGTTTGGGAAAATGCAAGTGGACTGGCCAGCTTGGAAACTAATATTTTGTGACGTGATACACTCATTGCTAAAAAAGCCGCAGCTCAGGCGTATGGTAGACACAAATGGCCGTGGAGGTGATCAGCCTCCATGAGGATTCTCTCCTCCAGACAGACTGAAGAAACCCCAGGGCAGGGGTCATCTAGCAGAAAGAACTGATGCTTTACCAGGTACCAGTCTTTGGCTGGCTACCAACCAATGAACTGCTGGAGAATGAGACCCAAGACAATACTCAGCCTGTGTTCAACGATGAGAGCACGAAGGGTGTCAAAGCATGTGTTTGAGCATATGCGAACAAAGAACATAAAGATGTGTGAGACGGGTGTTAAAACATCAGTTCAAACATGTGTTTAACCATGTGTGAGCAAAAGGGTGTTAAGCCATGTGGTAAAGCAAGTGTTAGAACATATTCTATTACAAATGTTTCTCATTTGGGAGCTTAAATTATTTTCTGCCTAATCCAGTGTTGCTAAGCAATAGTTCTGTGTTGTCCTAACTTAACACAATAAGTTATTAAACTAAAAAAACCAAAAAACAAAAAACAAAAAACCCCCATGAAGTTAGAATTCATTTTTTTCCTGTCTTGGTTTCATCACGAAGAATTTACATCTATAGTTTTCAATAAAGACGGTGGTGGTGGTCTGCTAGCGTAAGCAAAAACTGGGGTCATGCAGGAAGGCAAGAGCCAGGGACTGGGGTAAACCACGGTCCTCGTGGTGAGACAAATATACAGTGTTTGGAGGAGAGAGTGGCGTATCATTCTAATCTTCAAGTTTGATATGCTGCGTGGTTCACCGACTTGGGGGGGGACTGTCTCGTCTAGGGAAACTTGTCACAGCTAGATTCTGCTTTTGGTTTTCATTTCTGAATATATAAAAAGCTGCTCTAGAGAAACGGGATTCTGACAATTCTTATGGGCAGAAAAACATGATCAGGACTGACTTTTAAGGTTCCTCTGACATTATTTGCTAAATATATTGGTTTATGACTCTCCAATGCAATGGGAAGCTTCGATTCCAAAGCAAACGAATCCTCTTATTTTAAAGTATGAATACACAATCCTGGATGTTACTGTAAAAAGAATGAAAGTAGACAAAAGTCTAGGAATGCTTTCCAGAGGGTAACGAAAAAGAGCTTACAACAAATGTACATATACTAACAGATTAATAAGCTCTCTTATTTCTTATTATGAAACAAAGCTACAAACAAAATAAGCCAGTACACCTGTTTAAGCCCACTCATTTCTCAGTTGGGAGCAGATATATCATCAGATATTCTTTTTTCTTTTTTTTTTTTAAAGTTTAAGGAGGATTCACATTTTTAATAATGCTGGTTTTTTTTTTTTTGTTTTGTTTTGTTTTGTTCTGACAGACAGAGATCACGATGACAGACAGAGATCACGAGTAGGCAGAGAGGCAGGCGGGGGGTGGGGGGGGGCCGGCAGGCGGCAGAGATCAGGCTCCCTGCTGAGCAGAGTGCCCCATGCGGGGCTTGATCCCAGGACCCTGAGATCATGACCTGAGCTGAAGGCAGAGGCTTAACCCACTGAGCCACCCAGGCGTCCCAAATATTCTTTTTAAACATACCCCTAACTGAAGAAAAGCAAAAGATGTGTGGGTGCTTAAATCCCACCTTCTATGCAGCAAATGAATACGGCTCTTTCTGCTTCACTAGAATGATTTGTGTATAAATGCCATTTGATTACACCTAGGAAAATACTTTTGATCATTCTGAATAAAGAAAGATTGATATAACCATTAAAATCAAAATATTGCCTTCCCAATCACCTTTTGCCTCAAGATCGTGGAATGCTTCGTTGAAACAGAAATTGGCAAGAGAGAAACAAACAATTAAAGCCAGTGTCTTCTGTCAGCCACCCTTGCAGCAGAGGTCAGAGGCTTTTTGAATACTTCTCTCTGCCTGTCCACTTGTGTCACTTAATGATTTGTTCATGCAGTTCGGTCTGCACTCGAGAAAATACAATTCCTCAGCAGGGAAACACATAGTCTCTGGGTGTTGTGACCTGACTCTTCGCGTCAACAAGTCGCAGAGTGTATACTGACAAAGTGGTGATTATTATTTCTTCTTCTCGGAGACACAGACCAAATGAAGAGAACTAAGCCAACAGGATCGCACCAGGGAAACATGATCAGGAAACACCCGAGGAAGGTTGTGCTGAGGCTTCCTTAATTTACGGTTAGTCATTTTATGGTGAACCAAAAGAAACGCACTGATGAGCAAATTCATTTTAGCAATCCTGCGTCTCTTCATTAGCAAGGCATTTCACTTTCAATAGTGCCAAATGAATATAGAATGCAGACCCTGTATTTTCCGTGAAGACTAAATCCGGGGCACCTGGGTGGCTCAGTGGGTTAAAGCTTCTGCCTTTGGCTCAGGTCATGATCTCAGGGTCCTGGGATCAAGCCCCGCATAGGGCTCCCTGCCCAGGGAGCTTCCCCTCTCTCTCTCTGCCTACTTGTGATCTCTGCCTGTCAAATAAATAAATAAAATCTTTAAAAAAAAAAAAAAAGACTAAATCCATCCTGATACCAGAAGCTGCTATATTGAGGTTAGTCTCCAAACACACCTAAGTCAGGCTCAGGGATAATGTCTGTGTTGCAAACCTGGTAAAACATCTGTAACTCTCATGAGCTGAAAGGAAGAACTATAAAGCGGTAGGCTCTGGGGTCCTCACAACCAGCTGTGATTGTGAGTCAGGTGCAGTTAATTGAAGGCTCCCCGTGTGCAAATAAGCCTGCAAACGCACCCCACTTTATAGAAAACGGAGCGAGACGAATGGCCCGGATGGAGATAGAGCCTTGAGCGAACACTTCTGAATTTCTCTAGAGGTGCCCATTTGAATATGTATAATCATTTTCCTTAATTACATTTTCCTCTAGATATGGACTACCCCACAAACACACACACTGGGGCAAGTAGGGGCAAGAGGTTCTTTCTGTAAAAACTCCTGCCTAGAGTGCTCCACCCCATGCTAGGTAGACTGATGTGGTACGGAAGAAGTCTTGCGTAACAATTTGTCCTTGTAATCAAACTTTTCAGAAGGCAGCAAAAATGACTAGGAAAGTAATTTTAGCCTCTTCTGCTTTCTATTTGAAGTGACCATCATTAACCTCAGAGGACAGGTCACGTGCAGAGAGGCGGGGCTCTTGAAGGCGAACGTTTACAACCGCAGGCATTCTGCTCTTCGGCTGTTGTGTGGAGGAACGTGCTGGCCCAAGGCCTCCTCGGGGTCCTTTCCCCCAGCCTCAAGCTCTGTGCCTTTCCTGGAATAAGCCTCCAAAGTTTCCAAGCAGTGTAGGGAGGAACTCTCTATCATAAACTGGAACCATATTTGCAAATGTGTGTTTAAAGCTAGAGAACTTTCACAATGTCCCAAATCGAGACTGGGCAATTGCCTCTTGAGGTTGGCATCACTTCCCTTTTTATGAACAAAACAACCTCAGCAATTATGGGAAAAAAGAAAAACCCATGCAAATAAACCAACAAGTCCGTTTATCTTTTTCACCTTAAACATTAAAAAACAGAGTTTTTTTTTAAAGGCTGAGGAAAATTAGAGGCCTTTTATGTCTCAATACTTTGCTCTTTTTGTCTACTTAATAGGTTTCTTACTAATGCTTGTAGCATCAACCCCAAACTAGAAATCTTGAACTTTTAAAATATTTTATGTAATTTAATGCAAATGCATTAAAATGACAGTAGTAAGTACCAAGCAGAAAAGTTCAAGGTAGGTACCATTTAAGATAAATATTTTCTAAATTCCAAGTTTTCATTTTTGGAAACTAACAGAAAGAGCTCAAAGAAATTTCACTTATTACATTTCCTACGTAATTTAAAGATAACATGAGTGGAAGGTGAATTTTGAACTTTTAGTCAACTGATTTACTTTGCAATATTTGCTTTCTGTGACCAACTCAGATTGAATAAGATTATTTTTTTTTTAATTGAAACGGGGGCACATGGGTGGCTCAGTGGGTTAAAGCCTCTGCCTTTGGCTCGGGTCATGATCTCAGGGTTCTGGGATAGAGCCCTGCCTCAGCCTCTCTGCTCAGCAGGGAGCCTGCTTCCTCCTCTCTCTCTCTGCCTGTCTCTTTGCCTGCTTGTGATCTCTGTCAAATAAATAAATAAAATCTTAAAAAAAATTAAAAAAAATAAAAAATTGAATCATCAAACTTTTTTTAAAGGAGGTTAGAAGTAAAAATGTACCCCCCCCAGGCGCCTGGGTGGCTCAGTGGGTTAAGCCGCTGCCTTCGGCTCAGGTCATGATCTCAGGGACCTGGGATCGAGACCCGCATCGGGCTCTCTGGCTCAGCAGGGAGCCTGCTTCCTCTTCTCTCTCTGCCTACTTGTGATCTCTGTCTATCAAATAAATAAATAAAATCTTAAAAAAAAAAATGTACCCCCCCCAAAAGAAACTAACTCTGCCATCCACAGGCATGCCTTCAGATGTTTAGAGAGTTTTCTCCTAAATGTGTTTTCTTCCAGATTGTTACTAAAATGCAGGGCGTTAAAGTTGGCAAGGTTTATATAAACCAAAATCATAACTCACTTGGTTCTTTTGTTTGACAGTTCCTCTGTCCATTGATTGATTCATTCATTCACCCCACTCTTTCATTTGTACAAGCATTTTCTGGGTGTCCATTCTGTCCCAGGAGCTGGCAAGGCACAGGGGAGGTGAAGTAAAGCAGGTTTCAGTCTGCCCTTGAGCAGCAAAAGGGCTGTGGGTGCCACAGAATAAAGCAGGCAAGTAGAACACGGAGCTGTGCGGTGGGGATACGAGTGGGACCAGGGAGCTGACCTTGACATAGATAAGCTCTTTTCAGTTTGTGATCAGGAATGCCTAGTTACTCTGTGGGACAGGGACCAAAGAGCACAGGTGGTCCCAGCAAGACTGCAGGTACCCGTCTCTGGGCCAGAGAACCTCCTGGGTCTCCAGAGGTGGCACTAGGGAAACAGTAACCACTTGGAATTCACTTTTTGTACTTCCTCTGGGAAGCTGACAGGGTAACGGCGTCATTGTTTTTTTCAATCATCATTTGCTACTAGGAAACTCCCTCATAACATTCTTTACATTTTCCACCTTGAGCCTTGTGTCAGGTAAGTTTTTATTTTAAAAAATCGCCTATGGGGGTGCCTGGGTGGCTCAGTGGGTTAAAGCCTCTGCCTTCGGCTCAGGTCATGATCTCAGGGTCCTGGGATCGAGCCCCGCATCGGGCTCTCTGCTCAGCAGGGAGTCTGCTTCCCTTCCTCTCTCTCTGCCTGCCTCTCTGCCTAGTTGTGATCTCTGTCTGTCAAATAAATAAATAAAATCTTTAAAAAAAAAAAATCGCCTATGATTTTATTTTGTTTTATTTATTTTTAAAAAAGATTTTATTTATTTATTTGATAGACAGAGATCACAAGTAGGCAGAGAGGCAGGCAGAGAGAGAGAGGAGGAAGCAGGCTCCCTGCAGAGCAGAGAGCCCGACGTGGGGCTAGATCCCGGGACCCTGGGATCATGACCTGAGCGGAAGGCAGAGGTTTTAACCCACTGAGCCACCCAGGTGCCCCCCCCAAAATCGCCTATGATTTTAAATCACTTGACATTAAAGCTGCCCACAGTTTTAAGTTCTCCTTAACTTTAGAGGAATTAAATGAGTGACACTTCTGTTAAGAGACAGGAAGACATACATCCCTTCACTTTTATATGTTTTGCTACTTCCTTCTGTTTCGAGTCCATGTTTGAGTGCTTAAGTTACCAGAGGCTGGGAATCAAAGTGAGAGAAAACAGGAAATAGTTCTATTTGCTAATGGTATTTTGCTTGTGACAGTGAGGGAAACATTTATTCATCAAACATTTATTGAGTGCATATTATGCACCAGGAACCAGGCTTCCTGACATGGTGTGAGAGAGAGATGAAAGCCAGTCTTCTCTCCGGGGACTTGGGGTCTCGTGGAGGAGATGGGTAGGGACCCGATGAGACCAGCACAGCAAGGGTTCCCACAGTGTTATGTATAGCCCGCTGGAGACTCAAGAGCTTATTTTAGGCAGGACAGAGATGATTATTTTTTATTTTAAATATTCATAACCACTCAACATTTTATTTAAGACATTAAGTTCTACACTTAATATGTAAAAAAACCCACAACAAACTAGCCCATTTGAACCATGATTATAAGGATAATTCTCCATGTAATAAAGCTTAAGAAAGTATTTCAGATTAAGCAAGAGTATGCCAACTTGAAGAAAAACAGCAGTAGAAGTGTTAGGTAGGTAGAGCCGAGGCTGAAACTATGCGGGTATGTCTCAAATCACTGAAGTTTGGGAAGTAATGCAGATCGATGTGGGTAAATAGAAAAAGATGCCGTTTTGCAAGGGTTAGAATCCTCATTTTATGTCCCCTGGCCTGAGATGAGATGCCATGAAAGAGACATAGACTTCTAGGATGGGGAAGGGATACTTCTAGCATGGGGAAGGGAAGAGCACTAGTACGGCTTGGAGGATGCAGAGGGATTTCTAGAAAGAGGAGACTCCGGACGGGAAGACGTTAAGTTGAATCAGTATTAGGGCCCTTCCCACACGGAAAGCTTGGATCTTAGGTTTGGATGGAACCTGAGAGATCGTCTGTTATACGGTCTGTAATTAACAATGAGATACTTCTGTCTAGATAATGGGACAGTAACGTGTGTGTTAGTTAGTTTTAATCCATACCCTCGGGTAGTCAGTTTAGATTGAAGTGGCCTAATGGGAATACACACTTCAGGGGTGTTTAGCTCACATTAAAAAGACTAATGAAAAGCCATATTCCACAGACAGCTACTACCAGTGTGGCAGCTATCTTTATCTTATTAATTAGCTACTCTTAATTAGCATAACTAATAATTATGAATGAGGGCATTAGAAATGGCATTGAAGCTGTGTGGACTGGCTAGAAATGTTGTCCTTGGCACTCCCACAGCCTGCATGGAAAGGGCATCAGAATCTAGTGACCCTGGTATGGTGTCTTTGACTCAGGATTCTGACTGAGTCACTTAGAGGAATCTCTCACCAGACTCTGACTAGAAGGTGAACCATGTCCTATTGCTGGAATATTCTCCCATCTGCCTCTAGTGATCCTTCAGGCAAACTGCTGTCAATGCAGTGTGCCATCAGGTCAGAGGACGGGGACTTCACTGGGCCCAAAGGACAGGATGGATGGCTGTTTCTGTGCCTGGCTTGCCAACACATGCTTCTAGGCGTGGCAGAATTCAGTCTGAGATCTGCCTTCATTTTGACATATTACTTGGGAAGCAGGTACAAGCCTTCAACTACCTCCAACTCATCTGTCTCTAACTGTCTACCACTGTCTACCATGAAAGACCAAATTGCTAGAATCAGATCTCTGAACTTGCTCTCAGAGAGGCTAAGAGATTTGATCAAGGTCACAGAGCTAGTTAATATTAGAGTTAAGTTTAGAATGTAGGGCTCCCGTTACCATCTTCCTGGTCAACCAATGGTTGTTGACCAGGCTTGCCCATCCCCGAATCTGCAGAACTTTTAAGCCTTGCACATACTCATCTTCAGCCCAGGAGAACATTCTTCTGTAAAGGATCTGGAAACAGGGGCACAAGAATCCATGTTTTCTAAAAACGTGTGCAAGTTCTTCTTTGATGCACACACCCATACACACAAGTGAGAATCACTGGGCTACCCCATGATACTAATAAGTGCATACTAAAATGTGAATAATTTCTGTGGACCTGGCCCTGCCCAGTGCTTGGCATGCTCTATATTATTTCATTAATTAATTTGTTTGTTTATTTATTATTTTTAAGGAATCTCTATACCCAACATGGGGCTCGAACTCACCACCCTGAGATCAAGAGTTGGGTACTCTACCAACTGAGCCAGCCAGGTGCCCCTACATTATTTTATCTTTATAACAAATCACTGAGTAAGATACCCTTACTATTTTACAGATGCAGAAATGTATGCTGAGCAAAGTTAAGTAAACTGTCCAAAGTGACAGCTTGTAAGTGGCAAGACAGAGATCCTAACTCAGATTTGCCTTTCTCTGCCAACCTGCTCTTAACCAGGATGTCCTGCCACACACCACAGGACATAATATTGTTGGGAAGAATTTCTAAGGCAGGGGTCACAGACCCACGGGTGAGAGAAGGATGACTTACATGAGCAAAATGGGCCATACAGGAACTGGGGTGAGCTGGGGACCACAAGCCCATCTAAAGGGCTCTGAGTTTTAATGGCTGGTGGCTATTTTGAATGTTTTAAGAGTAACTATGCAGAGCAACTGGAACTCTCACACATTGTTATATGAATGCAAACATGGGTCAGCCACTCGGAAAGGGTCTTATACAATGAAACACATACTTACCATATGACCCAGAAATCCTACCCCTAGATATTTATCCAAAAGAAATAAAAACCTATGTCCACAGAAAGATGTGTATGCAAATGTTCACAGCGCCATTATTTATATTAGTTCCAAATTGGAAGCATCTTGCACCTCCATAAACTGGGGACTGAGTAGATAAATTGTACTAAATCTCTACTACGGCATGTTCCTCAGCAACTAAAAGGAATGAAATGGTACACAAATGAATTTCAAAAGCTCTATGCTGGTGGAAGTAGTTTATACGCAAAAGACAAAGTTCCGTATAATTCCATTCACGTGAAATTCTGGAGTGGGCAATACTTCTACCTGAGGAAGCAGGTCAGTGGCTGCCTGTGACCGGTTAGGAGGGAAAGGAACTGAGAGCAAAGGGCCCAGAGAAAACTTTCTAGAGCAGGAGCAATGTTCTGATGTGTTGTGCAGGTTACACAGGGCATCCAAACTCATCAAACTCTAAGTGTGTGAATCCGACTATATGTACTAATAACTCAATTTAAAAAACAAAACGAAAGACCAACCAAATGAACAAACAAAAACCAAAGAAGGAAAAGAAGTTCTGCAGGTCACTTCTGGCCCACAGCTTACAGTTTTCAACCTTTGGTCTCAGTCGAGAGATTCTGTTTCAGCTGCCCCCCGAGGAAATACAAGGGATGACGAGAAGATGGATGACTTCTCGTCATCCATCATCCTCCCCAAGGCTGGGCTCAGGAAAAATGGTGACGTTTGGTGTTCATCCCCTTCCTCCATTGCTCCTCTTTCATCAGGTGCAAAATGCTTCCATGCTGCCCCCTGGCTGCCCGGCACCTCCTACCGTGTCACCCCACTCCTGTCTCCTTCTGAGGCAGCTCCAGAACCACCCTTCCCTTCAGCCTTCTTTCCGACCTCCTTGACACAGAGCTGCTCCTCAGTGCTCTGTGTGAAGCTGAGGCAAACTTCCTCTGCTTAACACACCACCAAGGACATGCCATGGACGACACTAAGTCACCACGAAGGTACTGGTATTTGACAAAGATGATGCATGAAACCCTAAGATGAGGGCAGTTATTTCCTCTCAGTCAGTTAGGGAATACTGTGGGAAAAGGGGGTTATTTCTGGAACCCTCCACATTTATCTTCACCACAGAGTGGCCTGCCTGCTTTGTTTATACTTATGCTTTGTCGCTAACATCATCACGGACCTTTAAATGAGTATATGCTAGCCGCCTGTGTGGAGAAGATAGGAGGGTCTGAGGACACTTCAGTATGCATTTCTCAAAACTCACGGTACTCCTAACTATCAGGCTGGGCAATGATAAGACATAGTCGAGGGAGTCCTTCTGTTTCCTGAAAAACCGATGAATGCCACCCCTATGCTTTCCTGAACCTCTACGAATGTCCTAATAACGCGATTAAAAAAGACAAGATGGCAACAGTATTAAATGGACCACAGGAGCACAGGCTATCATGCGAAGTTCAAAAGAAAAAGGCAGAATTTAAATTTGTATTAATGCCACATACAGAAAAATGTTAACCTATGAATAAAGACTAAAAAAGAAAAAGAAAAGATAAAATTGTAGGTGTGTTGGGCTATGAGTCATTTTATTTCCCTTTTCTTTTTAAAAATGTGGTTTTCTTTTGCTTTGATAATACTATCTGTGGGATAAATACAAATCAGAAGAAACCACCCAGACTGCATCACGGCCAGTACGGTGTGCTGACCTGTCTCCCATCAGTTAATGTGTGTTGACTGTTCAGACTTCCTCCTCCTTATAGATTTGAAGGCTAAGGATTTTGTAGTAGAACCACACCAGTTACATGCAAGAATCTCATGAACCCTTTAGTCATGTTGATGAGGACAGAAGCTTCTCTTCAGACTGGCTGCTAAGCATCCCCATTTGCAAATGAAAATAATAAAATCAGAGAACTTGCTTATTAACAAGGCAGGTGTGTTCCTAAAAAGAACCCTAGTGCCAGAGATGACTTTTACTAGGAGATTTTTTTTAAAAAAGATTTTTATTTATTTACTTATTTGAGGAGAAAGTGAGAGAGATCACAAGAAGGGGTGGGTCAGAAGGAGAAGAGACTCCTGACATGGGGCTCGATCCCTGGACCGGGATTCTGGGATCATGACCTGAGCTGAAGGCAGAGGTTTAACCAACGGAGCCACCCAGGCGCCTCTTGGAAAATTTTTTAAAATGACATCTTGGCAAGACACCTGGTTAATACCTTTTTCACCAAAGCAAAGCTGGATTAAAAACTTCAAGCCCTATTAAAGCAAAATTTAGCTTTAAAAACAAATAAGCAAGCAAACAAACAAAAAACGGTAGCACCAAGCCCAGGCCAATTTCAGTCAATATTGTCAAGTCTGATTTCAGTCCATCCAGACTCTGATGTGTGACCTCCTAAAATCTTCCCAGATCTGGCTCCACTTTATTCTTATATCGATGTAATCTCAGAGATGAATCTGGTTATGCCACACTGTTGCCTACACAGCATCTGAAGAGACAGCCAAGCCTCATGATTAAGAGAACCAGCTCTCCAAGGAGGATTCTTGTGCACTGGCTCCGAATGGTATTTTTGATGGTCAGGGGCTCCTAAGGAAATAAATCCCACCTTTGGTGGAGTATAGGTCCATTCTGTCTACACATACCTGTACTGGTAGTACCTTTCCGAATCCTTAGGAAAACAATGAAAGCAGGGATGTTTAGGAGGAAATACGACCTTGTGAGGTAAAACTCGTCAATGGGTTATATGAAAACTATGAAAGAAAATGGACTTTTAATAAGGTTCATTCTGCTGGAGCGCATAGTAGGTGTTCAGTAAGGAATAACGATGGTGGGGAAAGGTGGACCATAGGTTTTCAGCCCATTATGACTTTGCCAAGCTTTTATCTCCCCAGTGGAGGGTAAAGATGGGAAGCAGATGACTGGGCACAACAGCAAATATGTTGTGAATTGACCCACATTCTACTGTTCAAGGGGGACATCAGAAAATAAAAGGCAAAAATCATAGAGTCAACAATAAAGAGCTGATTTGAACTGTCAACCACACCTGCCTTACAAGATGCTACCTCCCCGTCCATGCTGTTTCCTTAGCCTGGAATGCCTTTTCACTTTGCCTGGGCAAATGTTACCCCTCCTTCAAGGGCCATTACAAATGCCATGTCATCTGTGAAACTCATCCTGATTACTCCAAGCTGCCAATCATCTCCAGACTTCTGGAACTGTGCCCTGAGGTTTCTGATTACCAAATGTCTTGAGTTAGTACTTCTGCACTCCTTATCTCTTTCTGATTAGGGCACGAGTTTTCTGAAGGTAAGAATCATCCTCCATCCCCACATACCCAGGAAAGCTTTCATGTATTTGTGGAGTCCATTACCACTTTCCTAATAAATGGTTCCCAGGGTAGGAGACTTAAGAGGGGAAATCGGTTCCTGTAGGTAAGTCCCCATTATTGTTGGAGATTAGACTTCTCCCCAGGAGGAACAGAAAAGGGAAATGGGGGGCAGGGAAATGTGTGAGGACGCCTGGCCTATGGTAGATGAGCTTGTCTATCATACCAAGCCCAGGCAGTCCTGCCTTGTCTGCAAGACGCATCGATAGTCTCCATCAGTGAATAGAGATGGCACAGTGGACTTTCCCAGGCAGTATTTGGAATGACCCCCTAAATCCTGACTCAGTATGTTACCGAAAGGGACACTTAAACCTCAAAGAAGATTCATCTAAAGAAACTGGCACGTGGGATTTCATTTTCCCTAAGGCTTCCATGCCTTGTGTCAGTAAATCATGAATAATTAAATAGCGACAGTTAAAACAAGACGACCCAGGTATACAGGCCCAAGGGTTGAGCTAAAGACATGGTTTGTATGGGCCCCTCATCTGGGGCAATTTTAAAGATCACTCACAGTCTCCAGTTTAAAATGGTGCCTGGGTGAAGGCTCCTGATGTTGCATCTATCAAAGGACCCATTAAACTGGGATGAAAAAATACAAAATGATGATAATTTACAACACCAAAACGGACATCATAAATTGCCAGAGCCTGGAAGGATTTTCTACCACTACAAAAAAATGAATAGGGCTAAAAAATGTAAGCAGTAGTCTACCCTCCACAAAGTCTGCTACTAGATTAAAAAATGTTGCAATGTCCATCAAAAGCAGAAAGTGAGCTGCTGTCTCTCTCATGAGTGTATGTTGCAGTTTATGAGGTAATTGGATGGCTATATTCATTCCTCTTTCTCCATGCTCTGCATCTTGTTTCTTTTCTACAGCCAGTAAGAAACTAGAGTTCATGGGAAGACAATAAAGCAATGCTGAAGAGCAATGGGAAGGCTACGGTGTAAGGCACTGGATGCTGGGAAGTGTGGTCTTCCCAAGTAAAGTGTGCCTGCGTGGGGTGGTGGAGGAGAGGACAGTTGTACATCCAAGGGCTGGACATTTGTCATGCCAGAGTCACGGAGTGGGGGAAGAAAGAATTCCCATTTCATTCCCATAAAGACAGTTTGGAAGACAAAGGACAACCACTAGACAGGGCTAAGCACAGAAAGCTGCCGTCCATTTGCAGATCCAAGAAGAGGTTTTCAAGAGTAACGAACCCAAATAAAAACTCAAAACAAGACAAGGACAATGGATGAAAGATCCTACAGAACAAGGGAAAGGAAATGCCATATGAAGAATCAGGTGCTTGCACTGATTCTTCAGTGCAAGCACCTGATTCTTCATAGACTTCCACATCATGTACTTAGCCTGAAAAAGTTCCTTGAAGGGGCGCCTGGGTGGCTCAGTGGGTTAAGCCGCTGCCTTCGGCTCGGGTCATGATCTCAGGGTCTTGGGATCGAGTCCCAAGAGAGTTCCTCTCTCTCTGCCTGCCTCTCCATCTACTTGTGATTTCTCTCTGTCAAATAAATAAATAAAATCTTTAAAAAAAAAAAAGTTCCTTGAAGATATGTCCCAGCTGACCACAAAATTAGATTAAGATGAGGGACTCGAGAATGGCAAAGACACAAATGAGAGAAATACTTATTCTCCTCAAGGACACCACCCGAAGAGATTAATATTCCCTATGAACACAGACACACAGCATCAGGGCATAGCAAGAGCTAGAAAAATCCTATGTGTTAAACTTTACAGTTGCTACGTTTCACCACTGTGATTATGGATGGCTTTCCCCCTGTTTCTTGATAAATTTCTTTTTCTTTTTTTAAACAAGAGGTTTTAAAAAAATTTTTGTTACTAGAAAAGACTTTTTAATGAGGAAGAAACAAAATTATGAGGAAAATGTGGAAACAGAAGTACGTGTACGATATAATATTACACGAGAAAGAGCAACATGATAATCTATGTGGATGATGAGTGGAAGGAGGGAACACTCATATCCAAGAGGGTAGTTTATTTCAAGGTGGAGGGATTAAATATGGTTTTCTCCTTTAAAAATTACCTTTATTATTACTATTTTAGGTTTTATAGCAAAAATGTGATTTAAAAAGAGTGCCCCAAATAAAATATGTTCGTCACATCCTCAGAGTGGTGCCATTACAGAAAAGAAACCTTTCTGAGGCTAGCAACTGCTTTAGATCTAGCCACAGTTTCCGAAAGCCTACTCAGGTTCACTTTCATGTTCTAACCAATTACTATTCCCACACCTTAGGCTAAGGCCTTGGGGGCAGGGTCTTTTTCTGGCTTACACTCCATCTCCAGCGCTCACAAAATATTTGGTGATGAGCAAATGAATGAAAGAAGGAAAGAAAGGCTACTCCACTTCACAGGTTCTTTGGTAAAAAGATTCTTTGCAATTCATTCAGTTTTGACGCTATCTCCAATGCTGAAAACAACAAGGATGCTTTACTTCAAGAACACTCATCATTCATCATAGATTACATGCTCCACAGAAATCCAGTTGGAGCCAAAACCTGGTGCCATATTTTTATTTCTCTTTTTCCATTTCAAAAGGAAAAGCTGCAGTTAATTCTAATTTTCCTGCAGGCAGAAGGAAGGGGAACTTTTTATGTATGTCAAAGAATGGCACCCCCAGCCACCTGAGGACGGTTCCTCCCAGGAACACCTGTTTGCTCCAATTGAAGCCTGTCCAAATTGAGTCCTGGGGATCAGGAGCTTGCTCTTCAAATGTCCCACCATTCTACAATATTTATTCCCCACCTGTCTGATGGCCGTGATAGCTTGGGAATGCTCCAGCCAGGGAAAGCTGTTTCTTGGCCCTGACATGGCAGAGCTAACAGCAGCTAATGTTCACCCAGAATCTGGTCTGAATCCAGTTGCCCCAGAGTTTTAAAATGCCTCTTTTTTTTTTTTTTCTGCCTCCTTTTCACAGTCTACCAGGCTTAGCAAAAGTTCTTTAGGAGAAGGAGGTAAATAATTTTTCATCTTCATACCAACATGTTGCAAAACCAAGTTATAGCTTTCATTTTTTATCTCTTAAATCTGATTTTTGGGTTTTCCACTCCTAGTCATATTAAATAGGTACCCAGAACGAACAGTGAAGATTAGTAAATTATTTTCTCCAGTAAGAGAACTATTAAAATCCAAAAGGTAAAACGTAATAAAGACGATCTTAAGCACATAATTTAACATGTAATTCAGGGAAAGAAAAAGATGCCCACATCAAACTCCAATTACAATAGTGAAATAATTTTTATTTAAAAATTCTAGCCATGAGAAAACTGTACATTTGAGAAGCTAATATAAAGCCTTATAAAATAAGAGACCTTTTATCTCCTCCACATCCATGAGCTTGAAAATACTTTATCAATGCAATTTCAAGGCACATAAAAACCTCAGTGAATAAATAAAATGTTCTATTTTTTCTTTCTACAGAAGCTTTAAAAATTATCCATATAAATAGCTTGGCCTTGAACAAACAGATTAAAAGGCCTAACGGGCTATGGTTTCAGATCATGTATACAGAATAGAAAATGAAAGCTTTTCTTTATTGGCTGGGCAAGTTTTCTACTAACTAAATTTCTATAAGCCCATTCGATGAGAGAAGTTTAATTGGAATATATGAAAAAATTCAGTGTTTTAAAGTGATAGACTTTATTTTTTTATCAAATAATATGCCACAATAAAATAGTCAATGTATTCTGCCAATATTCTTTGATCTGTTTGTGAAATGGTCAACATGCAGTATAATTTCAAAGGTCATAAAATTTAAAAATTTGTGATTTTAGTCAAGTGCATGAAAATTCTCAGTACCTTTCTAAAACTGGGGTACAAAATGTGAAGAGGTTTCTCATGATTGTTTAGAAATGAGATTATTTAGGTGATTCCAAGCTCGTCGTATTTGCTTGAAGAAAATCTTAAACTCCATGACAATTAAAGAAAAATTCTCAACAGGTGCAGTTACATGTTATTGGCTAATTTCCTAGGTGCCTTCAACATGGTGGTGGCCAAACAGATCTTTTTAACACCCACCTCCAACATTCTAATTCTGTTGCGGGGAGTTACAACCTTGAAGCTGCCATAGAAAGGGAAACGGCAAACCCCACACGTGGGCTGAGAACTGGGCAGGGACTTTTAGGCCCGGATACCTGCCACCTCCTCTATAAAGTCTCCCTAACCACAGGCCCCTGGGATTTCTCCTTCCTACCCTCATGCCCTGCATTTATCTCCCACTTATGTACAGCACAAGTTACTATGTATTGTTGTTTCTTAAAGATATTGAACCACCTGGCAGTAGAGTTCCGAGTTTGTTGAATCTCCAATCCTAACACATTGCCTTTACAGAATAAACATTAAATAGTTGCTTTTGAAGATGTTGCTATTGCTGTTACTGCTAAGAATATGGCTTCTATGGCTAAAACCAGGATACTGGGCCAAGTTCTGTCCCATCTGGGTGGAATGACCTTGGGCAAGACTCAGCTACGGCAGGTCTTGATGATCTATAACGTAAGGATAATAGTGGCAACACCAATCCAGAGTTCTTTTCAAGATGATATTAAATGAAACAATGTACATGAATGGGCCTTACAAATCCCAAGATCCTATATAAATTTTAATTTGCTGTGACTGTCTTTCAGGATATATGTATTTTTTAAAATTTATTTATTTGACAGAGAGATCACAAGTAGGCAGAGAGACAGGCAGAGGGAGAGAGAGGAGGAAGCACACACCCCGCGGAGCAGGGAGCCCAATGCGGGGCTCAATCCCAGGACCCTGGGACCATGACCCGAGCCGAAGGCAGAGGCTTTAACCCACTGAGCCACCCAGGCGCCCCCAGGATATGTTTTTGATACATGATCTGATTTCCCTGGGAAAGATACCTTGCGAAGTTTTTGTTAAATTTTGCAGAAACTTCAAAATAAGTGTTTCTTGTAGGTCAACACATTGCAAATATGCGCGAATAATGAAGTAATTAAGTGGCATTTGGTAAGGGAATCGTAAGCAGTTCTATAATCATGTCCCATTTCTCAATTCTTTGGAGTTGGTTGTGGGTTTTCGAAAATTTTGTGGAAAATCCCAGAAAGATACATATGCACACACATCTAAACATTTTCAGAAAATTCTAGTGGTTCAGAGACTCTGGGAAGCCCACTTCAGGATAGGGGCAACTGCTCTGGGGCCCTGATTCAGACACCTTTAACTGTTTTTGGTAATTAAAAAGCTGATAGCTTTTTCTTCTTCATACATAAAATCATTAAGGTATCAGAAGTGGAAAGCTCAGTCTCTTTTTTTCCTAGGTAAACCGTAATTTTATAGGAGATTAGAGTGTTGTTCTTTTCATCAGTTCTAAGCCTCCTCAAAACTCTTTGTAAATTTTTGGTAAAATTTATCATTCTCTCACTTTCTCCACTGATATTCATACTTAAGTTCCAAGGTTCTCTACATAACTTTGCAAAGAAGTCACTAGTTTTTTAAATAGGGCACTGACATTTAAAAAAAAAATGATGATGTTCCCTCTCATTTCAGTTCTATCTTGTCCAGAAATGTTAGAGACGATTTAAAATAAAGAATAAAAACAACCTCAGTTAATACCAGCAAAGGTGGCCAACTTTGGCAGTTTAAGAAATATTTTAATTATACTTTCAGATATTGAATATAATTCTTCACAGTGTTTCTTGTTTTCCTTTTCCCCCCCTTGAAAGCAAAGAATTCTTTCTTAATACCTAGATGACAAAACTCTCAAGATGTACACAGTTGTTTCTTATTATGGCTTCCCTGGAAAACATTTCTGGGAAAGCACAATTCCCAGCCACTTACTTTGTTTACAACAGACAAAACTGCTTGTGTGGTATAAATAGGAGTCTGTCCTTAAATGCTGCTGAAAAATAAAATGCAACTATGAAAAGGAGCCATTTCCTGCCTCAAAGGTGGCTTAAAAAAAATTGTTAGCTACTTTAGGAACAGCACCAAAGCATAAATAATAATTATCAATCACCACACAATAAAAGACTAATTTTACCAAAAAAAAAAAAAAAAAGAAAGAAAGAAAACGAAAAAAAAAAAAAAAAAAAAAAAGGGCAGGGGAGGGAGGGGGAGAGAGAGAGAGAGAGAACAACAAGCTACATATTCCAGAGATGCCCGCAGAATTGTCAGCATTGGAAGGTTTTCTTATCCTGCAAGATTATGAAACCCCTTTTTGTCCTCCTGCATTTGTGATGTATATCTATAACTCGTTCTTGTTTGTGCAGATAAGCCTTGCCTTGTCTCCCTAACTGCACTTTCAAAAGAAGACTCACAGTTGTTTGACTTTTGATCTGGGTAGCAGCTAGCTCGACCACCTGCACTGTGCCTGAGCTGTTAACTGAGCTCGCTTTGTCCTATCTTACAACACAGCGAGCCTTTTAAAATTGATGTGTGAATACACTAATTTACAATGTGAGCGTTCAAACAAAAAAATATGGTGGTGGTGGTGGTGGTGGTGGCGGCGGCGGTGGCCGCAGCCGAAGGGGGAGGTTTGTGAAGAGAGAAGCCCTGACGCTTGCTTTATGAAGTTGAGATATTGTTCACTGCCTCTGGCATTTAATGAAACAGATGGCCGAAGGTCTCCCTCAGCTTACAATGGAGCAGACAGTGGTGTGATGGTGTGGGGGCCTGGAATTGTAAAATGTTGTTTGGTGATGGTATATGTTAATACATAGCCATTTACAAGGGGGGCCGAGGGCTCCATTACTTGTTTATAAGGAAGGCCTAGGGCTCCTTGCTTCGAGTTAACAGCTCAAGGCTGCGTTCAAAGGAGGCATTGATGGTGAAGGTGAAGTGCAGCCCTCATATTCCACATCGCGCTAAAGAATGGCATGTATCCTGGGGAAGAAAGGAAAAAATCATAAAAAGAGAAGTAATTCAAGAATTAGGTCAAATTGTGACTCACAACCAAGGAAAATATAAGATGCTTTTCTATTGTGATTAAATAATGGACAGGAATATTCTGTTATTGTGACGTTCCTTATTTTTTCCTCTTTCAATGAGCATGTTTACATTGTTGCCAAAGTCCAATAGATAAAAACCTGCAGGGTTTCAACTCAATTATACCCACATGAACCTACACGGCCACTGTGAAACTATTCTTGGTCATTCTCCCAAGGATTATTCACTGATCAGGCCTACGCCAGGGTAACCTGACCCTGGTCTAAATGCGACGAGGTTCCTGACAGCGAGGAGCTTACAGTCCAGACCTGAGGACCCTGAGCAGAACCGGATACACAGACATACCTCATTCCCTTCCAGGCGGGGATGTGCCTGGGAGCTGTCACCATCTCCCCAAAACCATTCCTTCTAGGGACCGTCTTAGCGGCGTGAAAGGCTCTGCTTGACCTCAACGAAAGGTTACTTTCACCTTATAAAACTGAATTCTCTGATTGTGTTTCTGCTTTGCCTTCAGATAGGACATTCTCCACCTGTCTAGATATCTGTACATGAGTCTGTCCAAAGTCTACGCTTTGGTAGTAGTAGAGAGATTCCCTGGTCCTGTCTGACTCTTACACTGGGATTTCCTCCCCTGTTTGTTTCAGTGGGTTGCACAATGTAGTGGGGAGCTATATCAAATCCTCTGAGGGATGAGGTGGGGCAACAAAGGTCTAGAAGAAAGTTACGATGGGTGAGCATATTACAGCAACAGACACAAGGAGAAGCAGGAGATATTCATGCCTTGTAGGAGTTACAAACTACTGTGAAGAATCAGGGCCAAGACAGATCATTTCTAGCTGAGAAACTGATAAAGCTTTGACAGACAGAGTGGTATTCCAGGTGAGATGCAGAGTACAGATAAAAGTTTATCTAGAACATTCTGAAGATACTGTCTGTTGTTTTTGCCTACAGTATCTAATCCCCTTTCCAGTAAAAGCTCCTGGATTTTTCTTAGGAAACTATGCTTTGTCTAATCTCAGGCTGAATGTCCACCCCCTGTGTGAGGTTCCAGGTCTAAAATGACCAATCATGGATTAATGGGATTTTTACCCAACCAGAGCCAAACCAGTAAAATTCCATGCTATGACTTCTACTGGAACTATTGGGGGGAAAATGGTTATGTTCAGTGGGTGTCCAGAGAACTGGCAAAAACTGCCTCCACAAGGAGAAACCCACGTGCAAATGAGCTGGGTTGGGAGACAGAGAAAGCGCGACCCCGTCCCGATGCTGCTGTTAGAACACCATTGTGTTGGCAGTTGCTTCCACCCTGGAGCTATCTATTTACACGCAGCAATAGATTTCCTTTTTGTGGCTTACAGCTGGTTCGATCTGGTTCCTGTCACTTTCATCCAGAAGATTCCTGACTATAATAGGCGAGAGGAGGAGGATATTCAGGAGGAGGTAACAGAAGAAACAGAGGTGGAGGACTCGTAAAGGACTCGGGCTAGCTTCCGAGATGGGAGGTAGTGGACTTCAGTAGGTCCATGGGTCCATCCAACTTGGGAGTAGGAGCAAAGGAAGGTGGAATGTTCACTGAAAGACCTTAGTGCTTAGATTAGGGAGGACATGTGTCAGCAAGCAGCGGGGAACCACCGGAGGACACGGGGCTAGTTTTGCACTCTGCAAGGTAAACTGGCCAACAGCAGTTAGAAGAACCTAAGAGGAGAAGAGGCGGTGAGACGGACCAAGAGGCTTCCCTCTCTCAATAGTCCAAAGACAGGGGTGAACTGTCATCTGGGAAGGACTGAGTTTGGAGGAACCGTCTGCTCTGGGCAGTATTCTGAGCACTCTGAGGCAGTCCAAGCAGCACTGCTGAGGCAGGGTCACAAAGTGGGGATGGAGGGTGGTGGCACCAGTACTGAAACAGGCTTATTTTTATTTTTATTGTTACTGATTTTTTTATTTTATAAAAATAACTGGGAAAATCTGGCAGTGGAAAAAAAGAATTTAAACAGATCCATGTGAAATTCATCAACCTAAAATAACTATTAATTAACATTTTGATTTCTGTCTTTACCCCCAGGCCTTTTTTTTTTTTAAAGCAATGATAATAATCAACCTTTTAGTATTTATTGAAACTATGCTATGTAACAGACACTGTTGTGTGTACTTTACATGTATTGACTCACATGACCCTCATAACAATTGGCAAGATAGGGACTACTGTCTTCCCTGTTTTATAGATGGGAAAACTGAGGTATAGGGACTGGGTTACCTGCCAAAATAGCTAGAAAGTGGCAGAGCCGGGGGGGCTCTTATTCACAGAGGCATAAGCCTCTTGACGCATAGGCAGGAATTTCATTTTGAATAATTAAACGAAACTGGGATTGCTTTTTCCAGTGAGAAAAAGGCCCCAGTGCCATAAGGGTAGATATAAAAATAAATTTCCTCACAACGAAACTTGCAGAATACTGGAGGTAAGGGAGATTATAGATTCTCTTTGCACAATGTCTGGTTAATGCCCCACAGTCTATGGTCAAAAATAAATCTTAAAGAACTTAAAGACACACCCCCTTGGATGCCATTGGTGCACAACAGCTTCTGTTCTACAAAGACCAGACCAAGGGCCTTCAGCCTCATCTTAGCTAGTGGGACTGGTCAGGCTTATTCACTGCTTTCTAGAACTGTCTGCTCATCCGGAAAGGTTGCCTGACTATCTGTGAGGCACAGTAGGAAAAAACACGTTGGAAGCAGACCACTTATGTACAGCTGAATGACATCTAATCACAGTTGCTTATTTCTTAAAATGGGAGTAATAATCTCTGTCTTCTAGGGTTGTCATGAAGATGAAATAAAATAATCTGTAATAAATGCTTAGACTAGAGCCTGCCACCTAGGACGTATCAGTGAGTGCATACATAACAATGTTTTGTTAATAAAAGACACAGTGGAGTGAAGAATAATAGACCTTAAAATTCTGAATTTCCGAGAACAGTAAAATATGGGGGAGGGGGAGACGGTGGGACGACTGACACAGGTCTGCCAAGGTTTCTTACCAACTATGTATTTTTCCATTTGCAGTAACAACCGACTTCTAAGGGAGATGGTTTGCTACCACAATTATTTCACAGAAGAAACAGAATTATAACACAGAGAGCCTATGACAGTAACTATCTGTATAACGAAAACTCATCAGATCATACTCTTTCCATCTCAGCATTAGTGAAAATTGGCTCTTGGAACCTTTTGGTGCAACGCGTTCAAAAGAACGAGTTAAGTTCGCATCCTAATGCTGTGCCTTTCTGTGTATGTGACAATGGAGGGTTTACTTTACTAAGCATAAGTATTCTCATCTGGAAAATGGCGATATGATGCTTCCACCACAGGGTTCTTAAAGACTGAATTGGATAGTGTGGGCAAAGTATGGTTAGGGTCAGACACAGGCAGCTGGTAGAGTTGTCACTGACGGATAACTTCAGATGCTGTGTTTAAATGTCTGACACAGGAGCTACGAGACTGGTGTCAAAGGGAGACACATATAAAGAAATCCAATGCCATTATTTAGTTTGGACAAAGGCAATGAGTCAAGTGGATGGTAATGAACTTACCTAAAAAGGACCAAGATTATTTTTAAAAAAATTCTCTTTGTAGCATTCCTCTAATCTCAGATCCTCAATCTGTTAAGTCTAAAGAATCTGCAGCAAATTCAATCATTTTATTCTTTTTTTAAAAGAGATATTCTTTCTTTTCTTTTCTTTTTTTTTTTTGAGATATTATTTCTTTATTTGTCAGAGAGAGAGAGGGCATGAGGGAGTATGCAAGCAAGGGGAGGGGGAGGAGAAACAGGCTCCCCACTGAGCAGGGAGCCTGATGAGGGACTCCATCCCAGGACTCTGGGTTCATGACCTGAGCCAAAGGTAGATGCTTAACCAACTGAGCCACCCAGGCTCCCAAACATTTTATTCTTGAATGAATACACACTTGATTAAAAGTTGAAGAATATTTTGGAGGTTAGGATTTTGTTATATTAATTTAAGGTCAGAGGTCATGTTCAACACTTGCAAAAACAGGCCAAAAAAGAGGAATAATGGATAAACAGAGAAAAGCAGCAAAGCAAGAAAAGAGCAAATGTAAATGTTAAGAGACTGCAAAGGAAGACATACTTTTCAGTGCAAAAAAATTGAGTAAATTCTCAAGGACATCCTTCTTACGAGTCCTGGAAACTCTCTACTGTTGAATTTTTAGATATTGTAATAAGAAAAGTTAAAATACAACAAAATGTTTCCTGAGCAAAAAGGAGTGGGGCAGGAGCATGAATTTTCAAAGAAGATTAGAAAAACAAAACAAAACAAAACACTGAGTTGTAGGCTATTTCTTTAAGAATAAGTTTGTTTACTAAAAAAATGTGTATTTCCAATGCTTACATTGGTCTTGTATTACTATTTCTGGTACACTTACCCTCACGAATCATTTTGACAGTACATTAAAATTTTCCAGATGTTTTACCTGTCATTCTACCAAAGCAACAAAACCATGTTTAAAAGGTAAAATGTGATAGCAATGATAGGTGGCAATTATTCCCCAGACTGACTCAGAGGTAGCTCTTATAAGAATACAAGTATTAAATAAGAACGTATGAATAGTGCTGGCTAGGCCCCAGCTGACTTTAATACTATCTGGCTTGTTTATCTTACAGATGGGTTACAAAAGGCTGCTCACCAGCTCCTGCTTAAACAAGTTATTACGTGCACGCTGGAAGGATAAACAAGAATTTGCTTTTTGAAGGAAACATTCTGATTTTTTTTTTAATTAGAAAAAAATTTAACACAGCAGGGGCACATAAAGGTTCTGTGTGGGAGAGAGTAAATTATTTGATATTAAGGTAATCCTGTAGAAAAAGATGTTTAAAAAAAATACGACATATGCTGTTTCTTTTTGTAAGCCTTTTGCCAGCAAATAACATGCAGTTGATGAGCCAACATAAATTTTGTAATGTGTCCTCCAAATTTACATCAAAGGAGATCTCAAATCATAACTATTATACTTGCAAGAAATCGTTCAGCTACGTTTAGAAACAAATATATGATTACTGATCAATTATTCACTCTTCAGAGGCAAAGGGAAAATAAAAGAATCACGAGCTCTTTTGTTTTCTGACTGAAAATCTTGCAAAGTTCTATCTTCATTTTCCCCGACCGCCAGCTCTGTTTGCTCTAATAAGACTTCCCAGTCAGCTGTACAGGAAATAATAAACACACAAACACGCACAGACACGCAAATGCACGAAAGGCAACATGTGAGCCGCTCAGCACTGTTTGTGACGCTTTAAGACAAGCAGTTTTAATAATCACATTTTGTGAGAGTCAATGAAAAATTCATTTCTTTGGCCCCAGTCACCACATGAATGGCCATTTGTTTCGTGACCATTTTCATTATTATATGAATAGCACTTTATTCCAAACTCTGTCTACAGAGTCAGGAAATGAGCAGTTTGTCCCTAGCTAGTTCTCCATCTTCTGTCAAGACAGAAGAAAAATTACTTTCCAGGAAATCACCGATATCTGTGTTCTGATGTCAAGTTTCACTGTTATAATTTTCTCCTTTGCTTTCTTCCTCTTGGTAATACAGTGTAGTTATGTGAAGAATAATTTATTTATTTTGGTTGAATCAGTGGCTACCTCATTAAACTAGATGGGTCTCAATACTTTTTGCATGTTTAGCTCCTTTCAAAACTTGTTTATGATTTGATAAATCATCTCCTGCACCTCTAAACTTTTGAATTGTATTGGTTTTACAGCTATTTGAATGATATTTTCTGTTGGTTGTTTTCTTAGCATCCTTTTTAATGACCAGTAAGCATTCATTGGAGTTGCAGAATCCTCAAGACCTTCCTTGAGAATTACGTTAATTTTAGGAATTCCCCGAGGACTTTTTTCTTTTCTTTCCTTTTAATTTTTTTAGAGAGAGCACATAAGTGGGGGAGGGGCAGAGAGTGAGGGAGAAGGAGAATCTTAAGCAGGTTCCACACCTGGCATGGCGCCTGACTCGGGGCTCTATCTGAATGACCCTGAGATCATGGCCTGAGCTGAAATCAAGAGTTGGAAGCTTAGCTGACTGAGCCACCCAGGTGCCTCTCCCTCAGTACTTCCCAAGTCAATATTCTCTGGCAGAGTGAAGGCAAGGATTAAAATGGTCTCATTTGAGGATTTCCTAAGGCTTTGTACACAGGCATTAAATAATTACCAAGGAAGTGAATCGCAGAAAAAAGAAAGGAAGGAAGGAGGGAGGAGGGGAGGAAGAAATAAATAAATAAATAAATAAATATATATTTTTATCTCATGTGAAAGTAATAAAAAGAAAAAAGTAATAAAAAGCATGAATGGTGGTGGCTGCCACTTACTCATTTTTACTTCCCTATCTGCTTTTTGGTCAGTCTTACAGATAGTACACAGACCTTGGCACTGATAGGCCATTAGTTTCACCTGTCTTCCCAAAAGACTAAGGAAACAAATAAAATGACCCAAATGAGGGGCCTCGGCACGACATTTCCCTTCAATACACAAAATTTAAAACGATCTAAACTTAAAAAAATAAAAATAATCAGCAATCTTTCTTTTAAATAGATTAAGTCCACGGGTTAGTATATTGTAGAATATTCCCAGTCATATAGAATCTATCATATGAGAATCAAGAACCTTACGTTGTATGGAGGTAAACGCCTATACCGCACAAAGAGAACGTTAATTTCTTTTACAGGTGTGAAGGTGACAGACGGGCATGTGGTTTGATATCATACCTTTACTTAAATCAGAAGCATCTACTGACACGCAATGTAGCTACGCGGTTTCGGAAAGAGAATGCGATCTCTGTCTCGGAAAGAAAGTCTCCCTGGTGCTGGAAGGGAGTGCCACGTGGACGGGAGGGATGTAAGAGAGGAAGCAAAATCAGAACATTCAGTTAAAGACTTTGGTACACAAAAGCTGGCTCCATTTCTCTAGAGACTGGTTTCCCAGGGAATAATAAAAACAATGAAGTGAAGAAGTTGATAAAATATTTTTACCTCTTCCCAAGTCCAAACTTAATTGACCACCATGTAGGATAGTAATTAAAATGGAACAGAACCACCACCTGCATTTGGTTCCCCAGAGACTCAGTTCGGTTACAGCACTGATGAAGAGTATCTGGATACCTTGGCTGATACCATGATCCCAGCTGAGTCTTACAAAAAAGAGAGTCATCAATATGCACGGGGTCGGGGGGGTGGGGTGCGGCTAAGGGTTTCCTTGGCTCACCATAGCAAGGTGAGGTCCACCTGGGGATTTTTATTTCTGTTCATACCCTAGACAGATCCCAAAAGGAGATGCGTCAGTGCGATTGAGCTGGCCTACAAAGAGGACCCTAAGTAGATTTCGCAGAGTAACTTCCCTCCATAGGCTTATGAAACAGGCGCGTTAGTCTAATTGTCCTACAGAGAGCCTAGTCAAAGGTTGCAGAAGTGTTTGTGCTTCGCCCTCTCTAAATGACTTGCAAATTTATTCAAACACAATATGAGGAGATGCTTTATTTGTTGAAATAACTGTCTGCAGTGTCTTGCACAAAAGGGTGAGGTACATCAAGCAGAAACATGGACAGAAATACATTGGTTTACAAACTCATAAATCCTTATTTGAATCTGCCAACCTGAAAGCCACGTAGAGCCCGAATAAACTATTTTTCCTAAATGCTACATCTGATTAAGCCGTACCCTTAAATGACAGCTGAACTTTAACATTAATATGATATTATTTAAATAACCGCATGATTTTTTTTTACACTAAAAATGATGAATGATTTCTGGACAGCTCAATTGACATAAAGCAAGAGGACTCTTTAATGAGATTTGACAAAATGGAGACATATGCAGAATATTCGTTACAGCTCACATCGCAGGGGCCCTCCCAGGGAAGCAATAGAGGACTTTTTTCCTTTTTTTTTCTTTTTTATTGTCTATAGGCACTGAAGCATTCCTTTCAATTGCCACTTCTCTGTGGATTTTGAGTTTTTCTAGGTCATTTACATATTACTCTTAAGCAGAGAATCTGGTGGCTTATGGTTCTGAATCGGGGCTGTGCCTGCAGGAAAAGCGGGGACGTGGGAGAGTTAGGTCCGTGTTGGTTGGAAGTGTCCTGGGAACTTCAGGCTCGCTACTGATCAGCCTGATGGAGACCAAGCCACCACACCTTTGATTGGTTCTTGTGCGCCCATCGCCAACACGGCAAACACACTTCTAGCAAATTATTACATACAGATGCGTGATCAGAGACGACTTTGCTTACTCTAAAACAGTTGTCCCCATAGTATCAACTCCAAAGGATTTCTCTTTTTAAAACCCCAACGAAGGCATCCTAGAGGCGATTCTCACCATTCCTCATTCACATTTCCAGCTACAGTCCCAAAGTGAAGGTTATGCTAAATGATAATCTTATTTGGTAGATTCCAAATGTAAGAAAATGCCATGTGGAATATATATATATACACGTAAAAAATGGCTCTAATTATCAGAACAGTGAAAACACTTTCACTTCCCCCCGAAAAATATACAACACGGAATATTACCCACTCATTCATTGATTTTCACTCTCCCCAATATTTTCCATCAGTCAACGATTAGTGACAAATATAAAACATTAACATTTGTTTGCTCACACATGGGAATTCAGATTATTCAGATAATCTCTAAATTTTAAAAATTATCTTTAAATATATGTAAAATCAAAAGAGTTCCCCCAAATAGCATCTCTGAAAGAAATGAAAACAAGGCAACAGAGAGAAAACACAGCTAATACCGAGTGTGCTCCTGATACTGGCAGGCCCGCATTCCTTCTAGAAGAAGGAGGCTATCAACATAGAAAATAAAATCAGTGTGCTCCTGCCATGGGGACTTCCTCGGGCTATGAAAAAATACTTCATGTCTAACCCTAATTTTTTCCATAGCTTGAGGTAACCCCCCCTAGCTCAATCCTTCTCTCTAATCTAAGTTACTCAGTATGTGTTCCTGTCCAAACAAGAGTTAGTATCAGTGCTCTGTCATTTCAAAAGGGTCTTGACACAGGGTACTAAGAGCAGAGGCTCGCATGGCTGGAAAATGCCCCGTTGCAACTAAAAGAAAAACATCATTTCAAAAAAAGGGAGAGAGAGGAAGATAGGTCCCTACCTTGTTCTTACCTTCGCAACATCCCCGTCAGAACCCTGGAGCTTTTCCCCAAGTTAGCATCTGTTTCCCGAAGCTAGGAGCAGAAAAGTAGCATTACAACAAAATAAAACAAGATGTCATGCAGTTAGATCGCTCTGAAAAGTGTACTTGAGAATCAGTAAAATTTTTTTCATGGATGAAAATCCAATTAGCAATAAATACTTAAGTAGACTAAAATACATCTTGATAGCTATAAAATCTTTGAAAAATTCTTAGATTTAGAAAACTACATGTGATAGGTAATCCCAGGGGCATTAAACTGGATACCTGAACTGGCTATAAAAGCAAATACCTCGCAGGCTGACAAAGTTGAATATACATCTCGTAATTAAAATTCAATTGTGAAGGTGTGAAGTCCTAGAAATACGAACGGAAAGGAAATAAACTGAAGGAGGAGGAGACATCATTATCTTCACAGCTTTCACTCTGAAAGACTTGACAAACTCCAAAATCTCCCTCATGACCTTCTCAGTTACAGAGCTAAATAAAATATCTACCTGGGGGCACTCTGGGGTGAGGAAAGAAAGAGTCAGCTTATTCTTTCTCGATTCCACGCTCTTTTGTTTCTTGTCCCCATCTCCAACATCCCTCATATACCGTTGCCATTTTTATACACTTTTATTTATGTGTTTGCTACTGTGTATGCATGTGCTGAAGGCCTTTTGTTTTATGTCTTCTTGTTTACTGAATTTATGAAGAAAACTGTATCGCTTCTACTTACTCGTTCACGTGCGCGCTGTATCTTTTCTCTGTCGTGACTGAGGTTTTCCAACATCTCCTGGCCAATTTGCTCTGTGGAAAAGGAAATATGAGTGAGGAAAGGTGACTTTGGGTGTAGCCTTCAGGAGTACCACAATGGCAGTGGGTGCAGAGTTCATGTTCAACAAGTGTAGGTTATGTATCGGGCACGCGTCTCATATACTTGGAAAATGTTTAAGAAGTATTGGAGACGTTTACCTATGTATCTTAGGTATGATTTAACTGGGATTTACAGTTCAGTCTCTAGAACATGACCAACAAGGCAGTGATGATGGAGACATGATAGGACTTGCCCAAGGCCACCTCGGCCTATTTCTTATCCACCAAGATGGAGAGCACAGGCCTTCCTATTATCTTATCATCATGGAATCTAGTCTCTGGGTCTGTGGGTTACAACTACTGTTAATGAGTCTACTAGACCTCCCCCACTTCATTACTGCATTGCTTTGCATATGCAAGCGAAACTCCAGTTAGAACAATTTTGATTTTAAAGTACTTGTCCTACATACATAGTCCTTGAACTCTCAACTCCTGTGCCTTATTGCCAGTGGAACTCTCTCTGGGATTGGAGCAAGGGCTCCCCTAGTGTGTTCTCAGCCGCCGTGGATATTTGAGTTGGGACACTTGAGGCTGACTTCATACTCGATTGGGGAGAGCTCAAGCTTCAGACAGAACTTCCATTTATACAGGAATAGGCAGGTTAGAACAGTCATTAAAAAGCACACGCTGAGTTCTGACAAGGTTTTCCTCTGCCGTGATCATCCCACTTGGCTGGCACGGATCGGTTCTCCTCCTTTTACGAGACTGTAGGTATGTCCTAACCTGACAAATATGCAGCTGCCTTGAATACTTTTTTTTTTTCCCAGACTCAGTCTCCATCACCTGGGAGGTACCTATTTCCATTAGAAAAGGAGACCAATCCGACTCACCTATAATGCTGGCAACCTATCGCATTTCCACATTTCTTTTTCTTTTTTTTTCTTTTGCATTGTCTCTTTACCCACAACCTATACCAACAGTTATCTCTGGCTTATCCTTGTAGCGAAACACTCAACAAGCATCTATTTCAATGGTAGCAAATAATTTCATAAAGTCATTAGGAAATCACCACGGCAGTTATTGGGCTCATGTATGTGTACTAACAAACTTTTTAGAGGGATATCCTAAAAACTGTGGGAAGGCCACACGGTGAGTTTAGGCTGGGAACTCACACTGTGTGAGCCCCTAATCCCCAGCACCGATGCTTAATGGCTGTGGGACCCTGCATGTTACCTAACTTCATTGTGCCTTAGTTTTTCGCCTCTATGATAGAAAGAAGATCATACTATGTCAAGGCACTGAGGTAAAGGTTAAATAATTCAGTTAGAATACTTAACACGGTGACTGGCCTGTAGCAATAATAAGCATTTACTGAATGATGATGATCGATACAGAGAACCAGTGGACTGTTATGACCTGAGCCCCCTCCCATCCTAGGTCCGCCACAACCCACTGGAACTGGGTATTACCAAGATAACATACCTGTCCTACCTTCCTCACAAAACTGTGGTTATAGTCAAATGAAAGTAACCTAAGTAAAAATGTTTTGAAAGCTATAGGATATCATACAAATGCATGTAATTGCATAATACATGGGAACCAACGCACTTAGTGAAAAATCAAAGAGTTCCTACTCTGTGGTTGGTGTAGATGCTGGGGACATGGCCCCTAAAGAAGACCAAGCCCTTGTGCTTAGGAACTTTTGTGCTAATCGTGAAGATTCGGCAGCCAAAGGGCAAATGCTACCTTAGAGTTTGTCTTTCATGGCACAATAGAAAAAGGACTGTCTATTCCTTTCATGATAAAAAATCCAAGTAATAAAAAATGCTTAAATGCAACAGTATCAATGTTTTTTGATACCTATACTAACTCTGAAAATTCTTTCCAGTGAAGTACCTTCCTAGTATAGTATCTCCTTTCAGACAGATGTTAGCTTCTTATTAATTCTATTCAATATATCTTTAAGGTACATTGAGTAAGCTATGTGGCTCCCAGTAGAGGCACCATAAATGCAGAAGATGAAACCAATAATGAAGAAGGAAAAACCAATGAGAGCTGTTATTTTTCTTTTCTGTAGATGATGCAATATTCAATTTTGTCATCTTATTAAGTATGACACTGACTTCCTTTAAGCAACATAATTAAGCAATCTTAATTCATTTTAACTCAAAATCTCAACTATCTAGAGCCACTATCAATACTTCAGTTACTTCAGCAAAATGCTACTTATATATTTTCTCCTATCAAGATTAATGGCATTCTGATAAATAATTTTAAACAAACAGAAAATAGGTCATCATCACTGTGCCTGTCACCAGCATAGTGTTTCCAGTGTTTGTGGAAGGAAGCAATGAGAGATAGAAATAAAGTACACGAAAGGAGTATATGAAGTGTATGAGAGGTTTATGATCTACCCTTGCTCTCAAAGCATATCAAGTGTGGCAGTGGAGAAGTCGACACTGGAATGCAGCTAACAGATCCGCAATTCTATCAGGTTTGCTAGGGGAAAAGCTATTCTGAATGGATCCATAGTCTGCTACTGGAGGAATCAATAGAACAAGCCGTAAAGAACTCAACCCTATCCAGGAGTATTAAATCACTCCCTCGATCTCCTGGGAAATATCTCAGCATCCGAAATCCTAACCCATCTGGCAAGAGAAGAGATATTGGCAAGAGTGCACACGCCTTGGTCTTAATACAGAGATACCATCCATTTGTTGGAACAGAATTATTTTTTTCATTTCTTACTTGCTACCTTCAATTTTAATGCCCCAGTAAAGCAAAGTCCAGGCCAAGCGTATCAGAAATGTTTACACTTATAGAATGAACGGAAAAATTCATGCAAACAAGTTATGCATACATATCAAAAGTTATGTATGGTTTTTTCATTATGTGTTCCCCTACTCCAATCAAAACAAAACAAGACAAAATTGGAAAGGATTATTTTTAAAACAGACTACCCTTGGTTAGATTAGTATTAGACATTTAGGGATCATCTTATTAAAAAAAATAGTAACACTGTTAGGTTTACTTTTCTTGAAGATGTAAGCACTCACCAAACTCCAATAAAGAAAGAACACGAGCTCGTAGGCCTAAACCAGTACGGATCCGATATTCCCAGTCTATAGTTTTCAGTTCTTTAATCTTTCACGGTGCTTTTAGAATGGGAAATAACCATGTTGCCTCCACTGAGAGAACTTGAGAAATCATAAATTTTATAAATGCTATATTCGTTGACTGTGAGGATCTTCTGGAGAGTAAGAAACAATGGGAAGCATAAAAGAAAATCAAAACCGATGTCGTGTGCTGGAATTCCGCATGTCAGTATGAGCATGACAAATGAATTCCTGGAAAGAAAAGTTCCTTCCTGCTCTTCTTCTTCTATCCTTCCCACAGGGGTCCTGGGAATTATCCTGGGAGCACGGCACTCAAACTCACTGAGATTTTGTTTTCACATTATCCAGAATGAATCATATCCTTGGTCTATGGCCCTTTTTGGGGGGTTACAGACTGCAGAATGCATTTTGGCTAACATTTCCTCTCCTTTTCAAGATATTTGGGGTTGGTTGGGAGATATACACCAGGCACTCTACGCTTGCCTGCCTCATCAAGGAAGAGAGAAGCAGGAAACTACAAATCTAGCAAGATACTTCCTGAAGGACTGGCCTGGCATCACAAAAGATAAGACTTAACTTGAGGCGCCTGTACCACGGAAAGCATTATTGCTCTTTATTCAAAATAAAGCATCATTGCTCTTTATTCAAAATAATAATGCCACTTGAACCATCATAAGACTGACATCAAGGAACTTTAACAAATATTTATTGGACTTGTGTTTTGGAGAGAACTGACTGTGGCTCATATCATGTTATAATATAAACATGACTGAAAGAGAAGGAGCCTCAAATATAATTAAGCAGAAAATGTTCCACTGATAAATTCAAAAATATTAAAAAAATTTTAAAGCCATTATGCTATAAACAGTGCACTGACCAGAAAATAATTGATTATTTTTCATCACACTTCCATTTAATTTTCTTGTTGCAAACTTAGTTAAGGATGTGATTTCCAGCAAATTATTTTAAGGTGCAATATCCAGTCACACCTTCTTTAAAGAACTAAGATAAGGTAAGGTTATTTTCTGATGCTCAAAATTTCCTTAGCAATTTTAGAAACAGGTAAAAGGTTCATAATTATCCAGCTATCGTCCATATAGGGACTTCACTGAGGTGCGGGATTGCATAGAAATACCTTCAAAGAGCTATTTTTTGAAGCATGTGCTTTCATATGTATGCTGTAGGACACGAGCAAACACAATTGAAAAACACAAAGTGATTATTTCCTAGTAACACGGGGTACTGGATTTTGGACCTGACTTTCGAACTTCTGGTCACCAAATTAATAAAAGTATTGCTTTGGGAAAGCAAAGGAAGTCACACACAGCTTTCCCAGGAGGAAGTAGCTCATGGGGTGCTCGGGTCAGCCATTCATTGGCATTTAGCACACTTCTTAGACACAAACTGGCATCATGCCCTGAGTGGGGTAGGTTATCCACAGTATCGATGTTACTTAGACATGAAGAGTCTTTTGAATTCCCGATGCCTGGAACAGTAAGGGAATGGAAAAGACATTTCCTTTACCATCTTTGCTTATTTGATAATTTAAGACACGTGAGGAACTTCTACTTCCAGTTAGGATGCAGGAAGATGTAAATGACTCTCACAGAAACAAGAAAAATCCAGACAAAGTAATTACCATTGTTGTGTGGGGAAGTCCAGTGTTTGCAAGGAAGCTCTGACAGATCCTAGAGAGGAACAAGCCCCTCATATGTGAGCAGAGACTGGGATGAGTGCCCGAGTTAAGCACAGGACTGCCGCAGAGAAGCTTCTCAGGGATGAAATCCTTCAGACACTTTATGGAAAAGTAGGAGTGCAGGACAGAATGAAATGTGGATGAGCTTGAAACAAAAAACAAATGGCTTGGTTTGGTAATTCTCCTCAAGTCTCCAAATTTGTCAAGCAAGAGGCAGTGGAGGAGGGGCTCATTAGTAAAAAGAGAAAGCACGTATTTCTACATATTCTTGTGGTGTCTGTATCCTTGAGATACTATCAGGAGCTAAGCTCAAATATGAACCCAAAATGTTGACAACTGCAGACCCACTCCCAGATCGAATACTGGTAAGATGTAAAAAAAAAAAGAAGAAGAAAAAAAAGAAAAAGGAAAAGAAAAAAAAATGGGAGCCTACGTACAGATGGGGTGGTGCCCTCATCTCAGATAAATCCAATCTAATTAGAGATCCAGCTTAACACCGACGCCACTTAATTTTGGAAAGAATCTGATCAATCCATTGATCAAATATAAGATAAAATAAAATGCTTTCAGAGAAAAATAAATTTAGACTCTACTGTCCTTTTTCATACTATGTCTGGAATGCTATACCCATTTCAAGGCATGCAAAAGAAGGAGGGAGGAAGAGAAAAGTGAAAACACAGCCTATGTAAGTAGACCAACAGAAGGCTTATTTATTAGAGTTAGCAGATAAAGATTTTTAGACAAATATTATAATGGTGTTAAAGAAATTCTTGGAAAAGGTAAGCCTAATAGGTGAAGAGATTTTTTTTTAGGAAAACAAATGGAAACTCTACAAAGGAACCAAATGAAATTTGAGAATGAAAAAAAATACAGCATCTGAAACCTGGATGGTTTCAAATTCGCTGGATGGATCAAATAGAGTAGCATTGACTGTACAGGAAAGAGTACTTGAACTTAAGACAGATTAATAGAAATTATCAAAACTAAAGGAGGAAACAAAGTTTGGGGTAAAAAAAAAAAAGAAAAAGGAACAGAGCATCAACAATCTGTGAGATAATAACCAGCGCTTTTACATACATACAATTAGATTCCCAGAAGAAGAGATTCCGAGAGACAAGCAATAGGATAGAAGGAATATTTGAAGAAGTAACAGCCAAAACTTTTCAAACTTTATTTTAAAAAAGTCAATCCACAGATCAAAGAAGTTCAACAAGCTCTGAGCAAGATAAATACAAAGACAACCACACCTAGTCACATCATTGTCAAATTCCTAAAAACTAAAGATAAATAAAAAATCTTAAAAGCAGCCAGAGGGGAAAAAAACAACATGTAACGATGATAAGAATGAGGATTGAATTTTCATCAGAAAACAATGCAAGAAGACACTGGAATACCATCCCATAGGGCTGGGGGTGGGGTGGGGGCGAAAATCATCCTACTCTTGTGTATTCAGTAAGAATGTCCTTTAAAAGTAAGGTTAAATAAAGATAACTTTAGATCATTTAAAGCTGGGAGAATCATCCAGAAGAACTGAGCTACAAGAAAGGTTAAAGGAAATTCTTCAGGCTGAAGGGAAATGAGAGTAGATGGAAATCTGGATCTACAGAACTCAGATCCAAATAAAGTAAAAATAAAACAACACATGTAGAATAAATATATGAAAACCAGAGCACAAAGGATGGAGAGTAGACAAACAGGAGTATACTGTTGACCGGTTGTTAAGTTATATGTGAAGCAGCATATTTCTTTAAGGTAGACTGATAAATTAGGGATGAAAATTGTAATCCCTAAGCTTCTCTGTCCAATATGGTACCCACTAGCCACATGGAGCTATTTAAATATTAAAATTAAATTTAAAATTCATCTCCTCTCTAGCACTAGTCACATTTCAAGTGCTCAGTAACTACATGTGGCTAATGGTTATTATACTGGAGAAGATGGAAATATCATCTCTAGAAGGGTGTCCCAATTCCCCCTGCTTTTAAGATCCACTTAAAAGAAAATAAGAAGTAACCATTGGAGCTTTAATTTAGGTAAAGTACTTCCTTTCTCTGGGCTTCAGTTTCCTTAAATGTAAAATGACAGTCTTAGACTGGATAATCTTCAATGCCCCTTGTTCCTCTAAAATATTAGAACTCAATGACTCTATAAAATCTTAATGCCTCTTTTCTCCATACAGTATGCAAACAAACTAGAGCATAAGGCCCAAACCAGGACCAAAGACGTATTCCCATCACTGGGGCACCACCCCCACCCCCACCACCTTGGCAATGTTAAAAAAAAAAAAAGAAAGAAAACAAGAAACAGTTCAAACTTGAATGCTTTTAAGCAAGTCATACACTCTTTAGATTGCCCATGTCTATAACTGTGGACTGCTTCATACAGTAGCCTGCTGGGCCTCAGAGGACATCTGAATTTACTATGTAGTATAAAATATTTACAAGCACTTGGATGATGCCATTATTACAGAAAACTGTACATTCATATAAACTGAAGGTAAACTTAAGCATTCTTAAGAGACATACAGCAAAAGAGTATGCATGGCCCACCTTTCTTCATTTTTAGCAATTATGATTTAATATTACCTCCTTAGCAGGTGCATATGTATTCTGTTTTGCTTTAAGATGATCAAATCTATCACTAAGCAATTAAAGAAATCATCAACAGCACTTTCATCCAAGTCACAGGAGTGGAACCTCCCTTTAGTTACCTGGTTTGCTGGAGATAATTAACAAACACTACTCCTGGAGCCCTCGGACATCAGTCAGTGGATTGCTGTATCACCAATAGCGATGATTTGGAATTGAGCAGGTACTGTGCAAACCGAACTTGTTACACAAAAGGCGCCATGTTAATTACAGCTGCTTTCAAAAACGAGAATGAATCTGTTCTGTTCTATGAAAAAAGACCAGAGTAGAAGGACATCCCTTTCTCACCATTCAATAAAGAATGTAAAAGCCAGGAGATGAAGCAGCAGCAAACCTGAATGGGTAAAACTGTCAAAACACATTCCAAAGGTTCACTTGTGGAATTTGCCAAACGTGGATTTACTTGGCAGACAAGAGAGACCTGTTCAGCGTCACCCAGATCTCTAGGTTGAATGAATGACTCAAAGAAAACCCCCAAAGTGCTATAAACTAGGACAAGTGACTGGAAAGTAATTAGAAAGCCTTTTTAGCAATCATTATGGGCAGAGTTAATCACTTTCTATATCCTTTGTGAACTACTACGACCGCTTCTATCATGGAATGTATAACATTCTAATTATCCGTGTATTCAGAAGTCGCTACTGGTTACCCCCACAGAACTCGTGTAGCCAGCAAACATGTTTTGTCTTCATGGAACATGTCTGAACTGGGCGGGGGGGCAACAAGACTTTAAAAACCAAAACAAAACAGATTTCATATAAAAAGCTGGCCTTCTAGTTTCTTTTGAAATTTGGAATTCGTGGCAACCTAGAGTTACCATTCCCACCTGGTAAACGGACAGGGACTGAGATACAGCTGCCCTGTGTATAAGAGCCCCCCATACCATGCAGTTGACCACCTCCCCATCTGACCTGTTTCACTCATTTATGTTCCCGCTTTGCTGCCGTGAAATCCGAGTTTGTGACTCCTGGCTTCTATGTTCCTTCTTCCCCGTTAGATTATAACCTTCTCTAAAGATGAGAGGCCATTTCTTATTCTTCTTAGTCTGTCCAGCATTTTTGGTGCAATGCCTGACATATATGCAGGTGCACAGAACATTTTTGTTGATGGGAGCCACTTAGCTTGAAACTGCAGTCAGTTTCTATACATGTATCGTAATAGATACACAGATTTTTTAGAAGAAATAGGAACCTTAAAAGTAACTGCACAGATGAACAAACGAGGGTACAGGGATTCGGGGATGGAGGTCATCCAGGTCACGCTGCTAATTACCCAAGAGAGTTGCAACCATGACCCAAGTCTCCTGAGTCCTTATGTCACTGAACCTTATGGCAACAAACAAAGAAACAAACAAACAAATAAAATAAACTGTATTTAAAATGTCCAGTCCAAAATGCACTACAATGCGGGTGATAAGGAACTTTAATACTTTGGTACACTTTTAAAATGTCAGTGTCCCTGGGAGATGTATGGAATTGTTGAATCACTGTACTGCACACCTGAAACTAATATAACATTGTATGTTATCTATCCTGGAATTCATGAAAAAAGTAAAAAACAAATAAAATGTCAGTGCCCAAGAAAGGCCTTTCCAATAGCTTGGGTAGGAGTGGGATAGGAGACGGTCTCTGTACTTCTCGAGTATCATTCCCATTCAAGAACCGCAGCACTCTACGGACAAATGTGCTGTGAGTTCATGGCCCTAACTGAAATAACTTTCTGTTCTTTACAGATTATACAAACAGCAAAAGAGTATTAGATTATACAAACAGCAAAGGAGTATTATAATTATCCAAACCTTTTGGCTTCAGTCTATTTATTTCTGTTCTTTTAAAAAAAACAAAGGGCCAATTCTTATACAGAATTGTGAAATGTCCATCCCACTGACCCATTTCTCCTCTCTCTGTTCACTTTGGCAAGGAGAATATGTTATTCTTTTTTTTTTTTTTAATATTTATTATTTCAGAGAGATAGAGGGAGAGCACAAACCTGGAGAGGGACAAAGGGAAAAGGAGACTAGCAGACTCCCCACTGAGTGGGGAGCCCAATGTGGGGCTTGATCCCAGGACTCTGAGATCATGACCAGAACCCAAAACCAAGAGTTGAGCCACCCAAGAACCCCTGCATTTGTTATTCTTAACAAATGAATCTGGGAGGTGGAAAATTTAATATATTTAAGTAGCTCATTCTTGCTGTGAAAAGCAGGTAATTGGGAGAAGACATTCCAACCTCTCTCCTCTGCCCCTCTCCCAACACCCACACAAGTACACAGATATGGAATAGAACATATTACCTGGCTTCAGACATGTTCAGAGCATAACAGAGCATAACAGGAGAACACTGCACTCACTGTTCTGGAATGGAATCAGGAGCAGATAAAATCACAGAAGCTCAATTGTCGTATGTGATGAAAGATGATACCAGAATTTTTGGCACTGCCATTCCTTTTCCTGGTATATATATTTTTCTGGTCTATATATATTTTTACCGTGAATTTGACCTGAAGCTAGAAGGGAAAGATGGCCTGAAGGATGGGATCGCTTCACTCCTTTCGAGTCAGGTATTTGGCAATAGACGCGGGTCAATATATAACCATACAAGGAACACACATGCATAGCTGGCGATCTCCAGATTAAATACTAAAAATTACTTAAGTAATATCAATTTGAAGTACGAACTAGCTTCTCTCACTTAGCTTCACGATTCCAAAGGTCATTCATATTGTGGCAGGTATCACTCATTTTCGTGGCTGAAAAATAGTCCATTATACAGATAAACTGTATACTGGAATTGTTGTAGATAAACTACATTTTGTCTATCTACTCAACCACTGATGGGTATTTCGGTTGTTTCTACATGTCCACCCTCCACTGCTTTGTGAACAGTGCTGCTATGAATACTCACATACAAGCATTTCTCTATCTGTTCTGGGTATTTGCCCAGGAGAGGAACTGCTGGACCATATGGTAATGCTGTATTTAAGCTTTTGAAGAACCACAAAACTGTTTTCCACAGCGGCTATACCATTTTACACTCTCACTAGCAACATACGAGGGCTCCGATTTCTCCTTGGCCACACTTACTGTTTTCCATTTTTAGCCTTCCTGGTAGGTGTAAAGTAGCATCTCATTGTGGTTTTGATTGCACTTCCCTAATGACGAATGATGTTGAGCATCCTTTCAGAAGCTCGCTGGCCATTTGTCTAGAAATGTCTACTCGATTCCTTTGTCCATTTTTAAGTTGGCTAGTCTTTTGGTTGGGGAAGCTGTTAAGATTTTTTTTTTTTATATTCTGGATACTAGACCCTTATCAGACATGTCATGTAATCAGACATCTCTCATTGTGAAGATGTCTTTTTACTCTCTTGATACAGTGTTTCTTGATACTCAAAAGTTTTCAGCATGAGTGAAGTACAATTTATCTGTTTGTTGTTGTTGTTGTTGCTTATGCTTTTGGTGTCACATCTGAGTATCCACTGCCAAATCCAGGCCTCAAAGATTTATCCATATGTTTTCTTCTAAGAGTTTCATAGTTTTGGTCCTCACACTTAGATCTTTGGCCCATTATGATTTAATTTTTGTTTCTGGTATGAGGTAGGAGGCTGCAGAGCTATTTTTGATTCACAGAAAATATTCAGAATTCACCTGGGAAAAGTTATCTTCTTATATATCTTATGCATTCATACCCTAACTTAAAGTCTGAACCAAAGTTTCCATTGATTTGTAAATTGAAATGTCATATTTTACACAATATTTTTTCATATCTTGACTCTTCTGAACACACTGAAAACAGACACTAGGTTAAAGTAGCAGGAGGGAGCATGGATATATTGGTAAAATGAAAAAAGACAGTTATAGAATCTGAAGAGCATAGGACAATGGGTACAGGCAGAGACAAGGCCTTGAACATTGATGCTGCTGAATTTTAGTACTAAGAAACACACAGTTTTGATCTAAAAATCCTTGATCAACACTCAAGAAATGTCAGCAGGAAATCATGTTGGAAATTTATGGGGAAAAATTGAGCAGGTGAGAAGACTGGCATTAAAGGCAGCTTGGAAATTAAAGAAATAATAAAGTTTGGAAATCAAATTTCACAGGGATAAAATCAGTTTCTTTAATTTTTCAACGAGGTGTCATTTCTGCTACCCACATATCTAGTTCTGAGAGCAAAGTCAACAAACATACGCCACACAGGCTGCCACTCTTTGATACCAAACACCTGGAAGATATTATTAATCAATCACATTGCCCCTGAACATGCCTTGTAACTACCTCTCTCTTTGCAACGCCCCAGGCAATCAACTCCAATTGATCAGAGTGGGCACAGGGGACAAGGCCTACTTGCTATCCTAGATCTATAGCATTGGGGTCTTTTTTTCAATTGACAGTAGAGAATACCCACTTTTCAGCTTTCAGCTAGTGCTCTCATTTTTGAATTTTCTGCCATTTCTTTCTTTCAAAAGCCTGCGGGTGACAACTGAAATTTAAAGGGGAGAGTCAATGGCAATCTGGTGGTGTGCTCCTCTGTTTCTAGACCAGACACATTCATAGAACTTGAAATTAACAGAGTTGTGTAGACCTCATACTAGGCTGACTAAATTAGAATCCCTGGAAATGGGGTCCAGACATTTTTATTCTTAAACATTTCTGGAAGTATTGTTAAACTTTTTGTGAAGGACTTCCGGCTCTTATCCCTCAACGGTCTCTAGTGCTACATAACTGGCTCCGATAGGGAACTCACCCCTTCAGCTCTGGGTCTTCGGTACTCATGAGATTTGCTTAAGAAATTATGAAACAAGGAATGCTTCTATGCTGTTTTAGTGAAGCTGATTTCAAGTATAGGACTCATCACATTTCTTGGTTTGTCTTAAAAGACCACCCCCACACTTCCTCCCCTTTCCGATTAAAAAATTTTTTTGACTGTACAGGAAATAATTAATTTCTTACTGTGTAACAATCTAAGCTACGTAATCCAACATAGTTTCTTCTTTGGCCTGAATCCTAGGAAGCTCTGGGTGAGCTTAATCCTTAATTGTTAGAGCATTGCTCTAGGATTTCTTCATAGAGTGAACTCCTCCTCTGCTCTCTGCCCCCACACAAATCTTCCTTTTAATTCTTGGCTTCTGTCTTCTGTCCTGAGTCAATTTTTTTCTGCGCTTGGTATACTTGCCTGATCTTTTATGGTAAGACACTTCTTCTTGTGGAAGAAGATGGGTCCATAGATCAAGCAATTAACAAAAGTAAGCCATATTGTTAATACACAAATTTCTGGGCCCCACACTCCATAGTTTCTGATTCAGTAGGTCTAAAGTGGGGCTCAAGATATTGCCTTCCCAACAAGTCCCCAGATGATGCGAACGCTGCTGGCTTCCTGGGGCTATGCTTTGAGAACAGCTATTCTAGAGTAGAAATCTGTAAGGGCCCTTCAGCCAGTCTAGCCAATGGCCTGTTTTTGTAAGTAAAGCTTAACTGGAATCATACATAAACACACAGAAGTAATCCAGAGCCATCTACAGAGGACTCTGAAATCTAAGGGGAAGAGTTTATACAATATCACGAAGCAGCCAAAAAGATGGAGACATTTTATTCCTGAATAACTCCAAAATAGAAGGGCCCTGCATTGTAGACACTGACATTTAAAGAGGTAGAAATTAATGAAACTCGAGATAAGGTAATCAGTGAATGAAAAAAGGATGGATGATTTTATGGTGAATTTTAGCAGGGTTTTTTTTTTTTTTAATTGAATTTTTTTTTTTCCAGTGTTCCCAAATCCATTGTTTATGCTAGCAGGGTTTTAAGGTAATGTGGCCTTTGTACTATTTCTCAACTTGAAATTTGTGGCTGATAAAAGATCCAAACTGAGCTTAAATTATTGTCTTCCTAAAAAAGAATAAAAGATATATGAGGGAGCTAAAGATTTCCTAGTATTTATGCTATCCTTCTGACATTAAAGAAAAGGCTAAATAAATATGGATTTGGATAATCTAGCTCATCAGATGGTAACTGCTGGTCAATGTCAGGTGAAGAACAGTAGAGAATCATTCAATTTTGTAAAATGAGTTATCAGTTTGACCTTAAAAGGATAGTATATAACAAAACATGCACTTAGAGACTTCTTTTAGTAAAAGTCCTTAAAAAATAGTTTACTATTGTTTGCCTTTCTTAGCAAGCACTATGACACTGGGAGTTTCTAAAATACAGAATTAAACAAAGCTACTATTGTTTCTAAATACAACAGAGAATTTATTAGGCTTCGTCGGCAAGCCTGTATATTGAACCTATTAGCATAATCCTAAACAGAATTTTTAATTATATCTCACAATAGGCTCTGCTAGAGAACCAGTAAAATTGAGTCCTTTACCAAACTTCCGTGTTAGAGTATTAGCAAGTAGAGATAGAACTTTTTTGAGGGGAAAAAGGCATGCATGCTTAAACTCTTGGTGATGAAAAATGATTGAAAAATGATTTCATTCATTCGATATATACCCAACAAAAGTTTATTGCTTACAGGCTGTGTGTAAAATATCGCAATGAATGTTTCCCTCCAGGGAAAGTTTTTTTTTATTTTGGGCTACTATTTATTGACTGCTTCATTGTACGCCAGACAGTGAGCTAAGCACCTGACAGACACTGCATTTAATCTTCACAAGCACCATATGAAGTAGATTATTATTAACCCTTTCTATAGATAAGGACTCTGAAGCCCAGAGAGGTTAAGTAATTTGCCCAAGGCTGGCCAGCATTCCAAACCCATGCCTGCACATCCAGCACAGTAAGAATTAATCCTTTTGACACTAGACTTGGGAAAAAACCAAACCAAACCAAACCAAACCACAGAAAACATGTCTGGTTGATCCCCAAGTCGATGGTTGTAGCCACTGGCACACATGGGCTTTCAGGACCCCAGAAAAGGCCAACATCACAGGCATCCTGGCCTCACAATACGGAGTAACACTTTGGAAAAACACAGACCAAAAAGGGAAGCTACACGTTTTATGACTTTCTGAATGTCATAAATCAGTTACAAGGATGAGACTATAAGGACAGATAAAAAAATTAAAAATGACTCCTATTTGAAAGGAAGAAAAACAAGATGGGTTTTCTAAGGCCCAAGAACCTCACATAGGGTCTATTTCCCTGCTGGCTTCTTTTCCCAGCTCTTTCGTTCCCCCTCCACTTCAGGGTCTCCAATTCCTTTCCAAGACTGTGAGCATTTTGTACTTTGTGAGAAAACAGCGACTGCCGACGTAAAGACTGTGCGTTTCTGAGGACTGGATTATCTCTCCGCTCTGTCTTCACCACCTGTCTACCTGCACGGCCTTGTCAATATCTTCATGGTGTCATTCACAAGGGTGGTAGGCTTTGGTTTCCCTGAGGGTTGTCTATGTGGAGCTCAGAAACCGCACTGAGTAAGCTCCAGCTCAACCATACTCCCGGGCCCCTTTGTTTCAGCTTTGATTCGCAGTGTAGGTGGGTTTTCTTCTACCTGAAGCAAATAAATAGCCATCACTATAAAATTCTCCACATTCTACTACACTCCACCGTAAACGTCCTGCTGGCAGTCATGCCAGATTTCTCAACGGTCAGCAACCAGAGAACTGTGCTCCTTTTCCATTCCTGACTGAGGCCAAGGTTCTAAGGAGGTTTCAGGAAAAACTCAAGTCATAGCCCTATTGCTAACAGTTTTTTGTGATAAAGCAGGAATGGAGAAAGTGGACCTTCCCAACTCTCTTTTTCAACCTTTCCTTGGAGGAACTATTGTTGGAAGTGGGAAATACAAAGTTCATTGACTTATTTTTTTTTGCTGTAAGTCTGCTGTCAAATAATTTGAAAAATTTTTTATTGTTACTACTGTTATTATTATATATATATTTTAAAGATTTCACTTGGGTATCTCACAGAGCGAGAGAGCATAAGCAGGAGGAGCGGCAATGGAAGAGGGGTTCGATCCCAGGATCCTGAGATCATGACCTGAGCGGAAGGCAGATGCTTAATGACTGAGCCACCCAGGCGCCCCGACTACTCTTATTATTTGAATACAGACATCATTTCATCAAAAAGAAACCAATTATTAACTACTAATGTCGTTAAAAGAGGACGCCATTATCTCTGTTGCCCAATTTAGATACTGAGATACAACAAACTATTTTGTCATGATTATAATCTCATCTGAAAACCATCTAATAGGTCACTTAAGCATAAAAGAAACTCTGAAGTCAGGTCTCTCCTGAGTCAGGGCTGCTCTCCTATCTTGACCTTCTAGAGCAAAAGAGGACGTCATGCCAAATAGAGCTGAGCACAACACACGAGCTGGCCTTCAGCTCTTCAGCCACAGAGCAGTACTTAACATTATGTTTAATATGAAGAGAAGAAACATGGGTCAGAAAGCCAAGCTTCGTGGAAACCCAAGAAAATATCTTCCATGTATTTCACGTAAGCCAAACTTCGGGAAATAGTAAGGGCTATTTTCAGTTTTGGAAATCTTCACTGGGAGGACATATTTAATGTGAGGGCAGATGGCTTTTCCTTTCACAGATGTATTCGAATTTACAGAGACAATATTTGAAGATTATAAGAAAGCTTCTCAAACGTCTTCTAGCAGGGAGAGTATCTTGTACATCTGCAGGCCCCCCCACCAAGCGCTGTGTATACAGTTATGTTGCAGAACCCATAGTAGGCACTAAATAAACATTACACATGATGTCCTGTAATAAGGCACATTTCAGATTATCAGCATCAATCCAGTCTTGGGGACTGAAACACCTTGAGAACCCAGATGATGCCGAAACATAAGGAAACTTCTTTTTTTTCCACACAAACAGAAAGCTCGGGAAGCTGATGAACAGCTCAGCAACCTAAAAATGGCTGTGCAGGGTACTCTTTGAATACGAATTAGCAGTGGGGAATGGCAGCATATTTATGAGGCCTCTTGCCGGGTCCTTTCCTCCTGTGACTGCTGTATAATTCATTGCGCGCGCCCTGACCCCAGTGCGCTCCTGTTCTGACAAATCATACTTGATTAAGACAAATCTTTATTAGTTAGCTAGTCAACTTCCCCATTTATCACTGGCAAATCCCATTCTCCTCTTCAGGTGTAGGAAAAGTGACTGAAGCCTTACAAAAAAACCTCACACACCCAAACATCGAAATACAAATAAAATATGTGTTATACAGCAAGTAAACCCAGAAGTCTCCAAGTCTGAAAAGATGATTAAACAGAGTATTTAATAGGTATATATTATACCCACTGACAAACTCAAACCCACTACACATTTCATCCAGGCTGAAGAACGGTTAATTAGGGATTTTTTATGTCCTACTAAACTCTGGTTCGAAAGCGAATGCCATATTTTTAAAAAATTGTATAACAAAGTTAGAAGTTCAAAATCACCTCCCCCCCAAAAAAAGAAAGAAAGGGGGAAAAAAGGACTGCTGAGTAGAGAGAATGTTTAAGGCTCCTACCAAAAGAATAACAACAAATCTTTAAGACGTGAGACAGAATAAGGCAGAATGAATTCAAAATTATTCTTGATTCTTCAGTACCATAGGAAAACGCATCTCTTTTTGAACTGTCTACAATGTTTTCACGAACTTCAATATCAGTTTACCCTAAAGACAATTTAAGGTGTTTAAAGTGGATGATACCATTTTAGAATCTGGTGCACTGAGGCTGGTGCCAGCACTGTTCTCAGAAACCTGACGACGAGGCCATCAGTAACAAAGAAGCAAGCCATGTCCTAGGACTGCCACCGCATATAATAAACAGCACCTTCCGACAAATTTCAAAAACCCTCTAGTTTCACAGAGGTAGCAGTCGGCACAAACCATTAACTTTCTTCCCTTAGTGAGAGCAAGACGGAATGAGAATGAATATGGTTTGAGCTGATTTTCATTTCTCAAATTTTTATTCTTTTTTTTTTTTTTTAAAGATTTTATTTATTTATTTGACAGACAGAGATCACAAGTAGGCAGAGAGGTAGGCAGAGAGAGAGAGAGAGAGAGAGAGAGAGAGGGAAGCAGGCTTCCTGCGGAGCAGAGAGCCCAATGCGGGGCTCGATCCCAGGACCCTGAGATCATGACCCGAGCCGAAGGCAGCAGCCCAAACCACTGAGCCACCCAGGCGCCCCTCAAATTTTTATTCTTAAACCCCGAGTCCAATGAAGGTGGAAAATCTTTTTGCTTTTTCCTAAGAAGCTACAAGTCAACCCAGATGTGTAATTTCTATGTAGATTAGCTCCCTGTTCCCTTTAAGAACAATGTAGAGGCAATGTATAATATATGAATTGTTTTACGAAAAGTCTCTACGTGTGATCCTAAACATTCTGCTATGGCAGTAAATGAATCTACACGTAACTCATGACGAAAACCCATTTTTAGTCTAAACAACTTTAATGAAATGCCAGTTACTACTACAGAGTACGCATATCATACTTTATCTTATTGATGCCCTTAAGTATTCAATGGAAACTAACAATCAAAAGTATTTTGTATTTGGGGTTGTCTTATATTTGCCAAAATCTCCCATTTAGAAAATGTGGATACATCTTGAGAAATGAGGTCAGAGCTCGGTATGAGAGACTTCAAAGGAACACCTAATACAGTGGGAAATAGTGTGTTGATGATTTTAAAAGCAGACTGACTCTGATTCAGACTCTATCTATGGATTCAGAAGGGATCGCGCCTAAACATTCCCTCTCCATTCTATGGGTCTTTCATCAGAATTTCAAAGCACTGAAAAATAAACGGAAAGTGAAAATTGCCATGGTCACCTTGGAGAATCTTTATTTCCTTTGGGAGTGGGCTGGAGAGTTAAGTGGTTTACATCATTCCCATGGAGGTAAAGGAAAAGTCTGTATCACTTTCATTTGTCCGTGGATGCCTGACCCATTTTTTCCCCCTTTTTTGGAAATCTTGATGAACTCTCCCAGAAAGATGAAACAATTTGCCCATGGATATGAGTTTGACATTGGAAGTAGGAGGAGAATTGGTTCAATAAATATTATTGAGAGCCGGTTATTGAGAGGCACTATGAAGATACAAAGAAAAATAAAGCATGCCCCCCCCCAAGAGGCAGCAGTTCACGCTTCTGTGGGGTAGAATGGTAGGAGAATCCCCACCACTAGAGCAAAGCCCAAGAGTGTACAGACAAGTGCTAAATAGAAGAATGTGCCAAATGTGCCAAATCAATTAATCTGTTCATTGTCTTTGCAGGTCTCCAGGAATCCACATCTCATGACTTCCAACCCAGGTCTCCCCCAACCCCCCATAATCATCTGCTTCACAAGGATATGAATATCTTCTGACACAATTTAAAAACGGAGTGTCTATGGACAACCTAGCTATAACTGATACCCTACTGTGTAACACATTTCTTTCCAGATCTTAGAGGACAAAGGTAAGGACCTGTGGAAACACTGATTCGTATTTTTTTTTTTTCCACTGTAGCTTCAGATTCAGAATAGGCATAATACTTACTGGAAATTAACTGTAAACAATAAATATTGAAAACAATGGTTTGGGTAAGTTGGTTAATCTATAAGAAAGATTTTATTTCTAGCAGTATTTGCAGATAAAAACGTTGAAAGCCATCTGGTCCCTTTACTCCTACTCATAAACACTTATCTATCACCCAGTGGCACATAAATCAAAGTTGATGATAAAAACACATTATTTTTTCCCACTCCCTACTTCTGGCATCTACTCAACTCTCCACCTCTGGTATCAGGTAACCTAGAAGTAGTACATTGCTACTTGGTGGTGTTTCTTTTCTACATAATGCCTGGCACATAAAGATGCTTAATATATACTTCCTGGATGGATGGATGGATAAATGAATGGTGGGTAAAAAGTGGAGAACATTAAAGTTAGAAAGGCTAAAAGGATAAAGGTGGTAGAGACTCATTTAGAGAGCTAGACACTGACCAACAGAATTCTAGAGTCCGCAGAAATTTAGAAGTTACTTATTCCACCTGGGGGTTGGATTAGATCACCCAAAGAAAAGCAATTTTTCTAAATGCCTTCTCAGGCAGAGCTTGGATTAGAATCCAGACTTCTTAACTCTTCATTTTATATCCTACGTAACACATAATACACAAGCAGAAAGTTCAAGACCATGTAATCAGTGTGGACTCTTTATTACAGTCATTGAACGGCCCTGGGGGCACGGCTCCTTAAAATAGCCCTATCACTTCTGCCATCGTGGGTGAAATGCTAGGAAGGCAGATTTCCACCAAGGAGAATCCCACATAGCCTTGGTCTAACTCATCATTTTAGTGACTTATCTGAAACCAGTCAGAAATACCAAATATATACCCATTTATACCCTATAATGAGTAACTGGGTCAAGACAGGTGGCAGGGGGGAGAGGAAATGTACTTTTCCTTTATACTTCACTTATTCAGATTTTATTTAATTTTGAGAAAATAATTCAAGTGGGTTACATATGCAGCTATTGTGAACTGATTACTCATTCATTTAACAAATATTTACTTTGTGCTTATTATGTACCCACCAGGCATAAAAATGAAACGCCAAGCATGCCATCAGATGATCGCAGTAAGATGTTCGGTGAACACTGGTTCTTTAAAAGTTAAAGTTAAGAACATTTAATATTATAAAGTTGTCTTACAAACAACACAAATAAAAAAAAAATCCTCAGCTGAACAGTTTGAGGTTATTACTCATCTATACATTTTAATGAGATAGTTTCATAGGATGAGTGCTTTCAACTTGCAAGTACATTCCTAGAAAGCAAAATAAATATCAAGTAATTGTACTATTGTGTCGCTATGTCTATCCATCCCCAAAATCAAACTAGTTCTCACCACCATCTAATTTTGCTATTGTGTTTAAGGTTGGTAAGTCAGTATTATTCTAATGCAAACACTCAACAGAGAAACCCAATTCTCCTGCAAATTTTCAGAATGTGTTAAAATTGATGTCAATGTCTCGGTAATTTCGCAGTTTAAAAAACAGTTAGAAATGTAATGACTACACTACACTTGATTAAAGCATTTACAGCTCTAATCAAAAACTGACAGCAAGATCAAAGATGTTAACTTAAATCTCTCTTCTAATTATGTTTAAAATGCCACACCTCAGGCCTGTCTCTCCTCTTCTTTTTCAAACCAAATTCTGCTTAAGAAAGATCTAACACTTCTTAACAGTTCATTATCCAATAAAACTATTCAAAGCTTAAAAGCAATCTACACAATTAGTCAGGACCTCAGGGAGTCCACCGGTAGTCTTTATTACAGGACTTCATATTAAAACACCTTAATTATATTTGTCAAATGGATTTCATTAAAACCCATCGTCACTTTAATTTTCATATTTTGACAGTGCTGGCATAGGCATTATTACCACCTGCCAGGCTAGGAACTACAACAAAATTGTCAAATTCCTTCAAATCCTAAGCAGTTTCTTTTGTACCTGACTGATAGTTTTCCCTGTGTGGGGAATCTATCACAATTAGGAGAATTAAAATACTCCTACTTAAATTTGACTCTGCATATATATGTTTCTTGCAGGTGCGGGGAAAACAAACTCCATCCGTGCCGGGTTGCCAAGTGCACTGTGCAGACAGGGCGATGCACATACTTTGCAGTGTATCTGAATAGCAAAGCCTAGACATCAAACAGAATGCACTATGATTCAATCACATCAAAACCATCAGGACTTGAAAGCTAGGACATTTTTTTTTTTTTTTTACCTCCTATTCATTATGCTGCCATATTTCATAAAATATACGGTGTTTCTGGCCATTCACTTGAGATTCAATTGTATTTTCATTTGCCACTGCGATTTAGACTATTGAAATAGCAAATGGAAAAAATACATGCATCCCTTTCTTTCCAGCTATGCAGCGTTCAATGTCAACAGAGATGCAATGTTGATGGCACTGCCTTAATTTAGTTAGTTACGCAACTTGAGGAAAATGAAGATGTGCACACTACTAAGCAAAGTGGTTTTTTTCTGTTCTTCTCTTGATTTTCTAAGTCTATGGTAGCATATGCAATACAGACAGAGGATTCTTCAATGTACTCCCTCTAGATTGTGCACATAAAATTCTATTTTTCAAGAGTCTAAGATAGAGCAGGAATAGCCAAAAAGGATAGACTTTTTTTTTTTTTTAACCTAACAGACTGGTAAAATATAACAAAGGAGAGAGGTTTCTGGCCTATGTCTAACACACTTCAGGGCTTTGTACAATAGTCTCAAGAGTAATAATCACCTTGCTTTATGAATACTTTAAATCATAGTAAATGATCTTGGGCTATTTTCAGTAAAGCTGGAGTTTTTAAAGGTTTCCTTACAAAATCAAAGATATTTAAAAAATTATAACTGATCAGCGACTTACATGTCTCAAAATGTTAATATAATAGAAAGAGAAAACATGTGCAGAGATTTATGCATGGGGAAATACATTTAAATACAGTTCCAATGTTGCCACTGCCTAGAAGCCTTTCATGATCAACCTTGCTGGCAATGCTTCTCCCACCTCTGGACTCAGATCAAGTCACTATCTGTGCCACTATTACGGCGCATATCGCAGGGCTTGGGATTTTGTTCTCTCTAGCCCAGAGCCTAGTGGAGTGTCTGGTCCTGTGCACACAAGGCACAACTATCAAACAATGACTGACTGCGCTCAAGCCCACCTCCCCTCCCAGACTATAAGGAACTTCTGCATGGCAGGGAAAACCAACATCATTCACTCCTCTACCCGTACAATTCTTCATAAATGGTAAGTCACTTGGCCTCTCTATCTCTATATAGACAGATATACAGAATCTATCTACATAGATTTACAGAAACAGACACATAGATAGTATGCTTATGAGTGTTTGTGTGTATGTGTCAGTCTAGTGAATTTGTTGAAATTTATAAAAAAAGCTTCCAAATTCTTACATTGAAGAAAATACAAATCATCAACACCTTTTAAATTTTTATCAACTATCACTACGATCTTGAACCATGAATTCTTCACCTTGTCTTATCTTACCCTCATCGACCCCTGAGCAGCTCTGCCTGGATGGTTGCTAGCTGGTGGAACTGGTGAAGTAGACGGGTCAGAGGAACAGCATAGACACCCTGCAGTGGGAATCAGAGTTCTTTTCCAAAGAGCTCCTCAGCTGCTCGAAAGTACATTCCATTGCAACCAGTCAATAATTTATTTGAAGCCATTATTATTAATAATCACAGAACACATGGATTTTTCTCATTAGGAAAAAAATTGGAACAATCTACTATTTTAGAAATGTTCCTAGAGGGACACTTCAAAAATGAGGCCAGATGCGGTCTACATTCTGGAATATTTGAAGTTTATTTGATATAAATAGAGGCCTACAGAAACCCTGCTGACACAAAAGTCACGAGGCACATATAAGTTTATAAATACTGCATTTATTACATTTTAAATGCGATACATGTTAACTTGGTGCTCCAAGAGTGATTTCGGTTATTTGAAAGCCTTTCTGTCTTAACACTGTGCTGTCAATTTCTGCTGGGTGGAACCCTGGCTCTGGTCATTCACAAAGGCTAACATGGCTCCTCCTGTCTGTTGTGTGTGTGTGTGTGCAAAGGGGTGCAAGGGTGGGAGCTGGCTTATGGAAGGAAAACTCTACATGGCTTATACAATGGATTGACACAGGGATGTGTCAGATGTGGCTTGTAAAAGTAAGCACTTTGGGCAACACACAAAATACAGCCTGGAGTCTGGGTAATCTAGGCCTCCCACTGGAAAGTGGTCATCAGGAATGGGGAAGGAGCATCTGGACTAGAGGGAATGGGTGGAGACCACTTATGGGAGAGCTCCTGCAAGTGGGGCTTTGGTAAGAAAGTTCTTGAAATTTCTGCCTGGGACATGTGCACTCAAGACAGCTAGGTGATATCCCTTCTAGAGCCCACAGTGGTCATGCACAGCTTTACCTGGTTGCCTGCTACAGCCTCTTCAAGTTCCTCCCAGCCCCCCAGTTTCTGAGCTCATGAGCCCTGGTGAGAGTCTTCGAACTTTCTGAATCAGACAAAATAAGGAAAGCGGCTGTTGCGGCTTTTCTCTTATCAACGGCAAGCATGGGATGTTTGAGGGATGGGGTAGTAGGGAGGTAATGCGGGACATATGGGATCACGGGAGCCTGCAGGAAGACTGGAAGGAAGGCTTTCGAAGAGCATGATCAGAGAGAGAGCCTGAAGTGTCCAACTGACAGCTCTCCAAGCCTGCACAGATATTGTTTTTTCCAACAGGAGAAAAATCCGTGACTTTTGCTGCTTTCTCCCGCTCCTTTAGAATGATTACCTTGAAAAAAAAGCTATTGCTTTCTCTGTAATAGTCAGAAGACAACAAAGCAGTATTTACTATTCTTTTGAAGTGATACAAAAACAGCCAATGAGACCATGCCTGATTGTCCACTGTCGGCTAGAAACTGCGACCAATGCCTTCCTCCTGAGTAATGTGAATGCAAAACCACAGTGTTCGTCAACATCTTTCTGGAGTCCAGACAATGAATGACCCCAAGACCTGTTTCTGGACTGAGCCTTGTATTTTGCATGCAGACTACCCTCAGGGCTACTCCTCTCTTACACACAAAAGAATACTGACTCTTGAAATAAAACAATGACTGACTAATTCAATCACTGCCAAATGATGGGTCAATATTAAAATGCCTTTGCTATATTTTTCTTTTGCGACTCAACACTACAGTCCTTAATGCGGTATGCTAATAAAGGTGAACAAATCACTTAGGAAGTAAAAAAATTTGATTCACTTAAATATTTATCTATAGAAATTGTGTGTGTGTGTGTGTGTGTGTGTGTGTGTTTCCTTGGAGTGCTGAGATTCTCCCTACCCACCTCCAGGTTCGGTAAGGCCCCACCCCCAAAGGAGCTGGTCCACGGGTTCTCCATCAGACATGCTAGTGGGGGGTGGGGCCTGGGGCAAGCTATGGGCAAAATAGGATTTTAGTCAGATTCAAAGAGTGACTGCTAGGATTCCGGATAAATGGGGAAGTTTCTGCTCATTTTCTTTTTTATGTTCCCTGGTTTCATTCCTAAAACAGTAGGATTTTATGCTTCCTAGGTAGGTACTATTTGAATGGCACTGGGAGATATCTCTATTTAAAGACATACTAATAGGTCATTTTTAGCATTGCTGTAGTGTACATGCAATAGAAACACAAAATAAATAGCTTCTAGTGTGATACATTGTTAAAAGGGCATTTAAATTAAGAACTATCAAAGAGACATTCTCATATTCTATTAACTTAATTCTTTGGGTAAAGAAAAATAATTCCATCTTTTTATTTTAATTCCAAATGGCCCTTTGATTATTACTCTTCAAAGTCCCCAGCTGAAGGTGGATGGCAATGATTATTCCTAATTTCCTGGTGAAGAAAAGCTGCACAAAGGAGTTCAATTACTTTTCCATTGTCATAAGTGAGGAACAGAATCATGAAATGATACTTTGTCCCCTGGTCTATGCTTTAGTCTTCAAAGCAGAAAGCTAGCACAAACCGTACTGGGAATGTACTCAAGGTCTAGATTTTTGTTAGGTTTGAGCCTAATGTGAAGAGTTGGTGAGGATTTTACATAAACCTTTCCTTTAGTTGCAAAAGTGGAGGATTAGACCAAGCTGACCTTTGTTTGTTACAAAAATTCCCATATTCTGTATATACCTTTTCAATGTCAGTAAGTTTCTCATATTCCCACATGATTCCAGAGGTAAACAGAATTGCTGCCAGGACTTAAGTGTTTTCAGGCAGTTTTAGAGCTCTTAGGTCAAAATTTGTCACACAATGCCAGTTCTTGAACATTTCAGTGAATAAGGTAATTCTTTGCATATGCATATTTATTAAATTTCATTAATGAGTCAGCCATGTAACTTCTAGGTGTGAGCATGCCAAAATGATGATGTTCATATGAGGAGGGAAATACAAACATGTGCAAAGATTTACCCATTTTGAAATTTTTAAACATCACTGTTATAGAATAACTATCCAATTAGCAATTGTCTATGTGACTCATCAAAAGAATAAACATCAGAAAATCAAAGTCTGTAAGTCCAAAAGCTCAGTACTTAAATAATCTTTTGCTTTTTATAATCATGTCAACTTTGATTATGCATTTTTAATTGTCAATGAAATTTGGTAATAGAAAGGGAAAGCCTTAATTGAAATGCTTGTAAAATCCTCTTACTTGGAGAGTTTGTGTGAGTTGATTAATTAAGAGACTTTCACAGTTTTCATATTGATTGCCTTTGTGTTTCTGGACTTCCTGTCTGTTGCTCATGTGCAGAGTAAAAGTAAGAAATCCTGGAGGTAACAAGATGTAGGATTTCTGGAGACAGGTTTCCACTTTGATAAATTGAGTGGTTCCTCCCCCCTCTTTTTCAAAGTATTTCTCTGTTATTCCATTTTGTAGAAAGAAACAGCCTTTTAAATGAGGATACTTTTGCCCCGATGTCATAATTTCACCAAACGTTTTTTAGGAGATAAGATTGGAGGGAGAGACAAACCATGAGAGACTGTGGACTCTGAGAAACAAACTGAGGGTTCTGGGGGGGCGGGTCAGGGGTGGGGGTTAGGGGGGCGGGGTGAGCCTGGTTGTGGGTATTAAGGAGGGAATGTATTGCATGGAGCACTGGGTGTGGTGTATAAACAATGAATATTGGAACACTGAAAAAAAAGTAAAATAAAATTAAAAAAAATCCAATATAGTTTTTATTTATTGTATTAAACTTGAAAAACAGAACTAGTAAACAAACAAGCTTGTTTTGTTAGGACTAAGACAAAAGGAAATGTTAGTATCTCTACACTAGAAAGCATTAATGAAATCGGTACTTTCTGCCTATATCTGGGTGTTGAAGTATATTGATGCTATAATTTTCCAATGATCCTGAGAAAAAGAAAGGTTTAAAATCAATCTACCTAACAATAAAGTTAAGTATTTCCCTACAGTATCACTGAAAAGTGATTAATGGAATTTTTATGTAACAGGTTATATTCCAAGATCATGAAAATAAAATTGCTATTTGTTATTTTTGATAAGTCTTTCCTCTTCCCATAAATATTTAGGAGGGCATGGTAAGATAAAGTAACTGAATATTTAGGGTGTTGCCACAAAGTAAAAGAAATTTTTGGGATGCCATTGTAAGATAAACTTAAAATTTTCTAGTTTGTTTGTTTAGGAATTTTCCCCCTATAGCAAGACAAGATACTTCTCTCTTCTTTTGAACATTTCAGCATATTTGTCCAGCATTATTTTTTCATTCTCTTTTATCCCCGGGGCTCTCAATGTTTAAATAGCTCCCTCCCATGTAAAGCTTTGCACCGATATCGATCAACCTAGGCTGGAAGTTACTATGAGGCATTTTCAATAATCAGCCCAGCTGTTCAGAGAGCTTCTTGAATATAACCCTTAGGTAAACAGCATAATACACTGAGAACTCTCTGCCAGCAACCAGTCCATCTTGGCAATCTCAAAGATTGCTACTAATGCTTCACTAAACAAAGAACTTAATTCTGATTTTAACAATGGAGGCTAAAGGGTAATTCAAACAAATCCCATCTTTGATTCACATATGTAGAAACTATAAGGGGTACCCCCTGCCCACATGCTTGCATATCTGATTAATTCAAAAGCACGTGTGCCAAATCAACCATTTTTACAGGACCCAGAGCAACCGCATGCATGGCAACTTAGAATTACCATTTTACTCCTTATCCTCATATTTGGATTTAAGTTTATTCTCTTAGATCTTTTAGGGCAATTATATTATCTACCTTTACATAATCATAATGTACAGCGAAGAAATAAAGGAGCAATTATTTATTTATATCTTTACATTACTTTTTAATTTCCTTTTTCCGTAAGACTTAAATGGTAAAGAAAAAGAGAGACTTTCACATAGCACTCCTGATTGTGATTCCCAGCTCACATGCAACAAGGGAGCCTTAAAAGAAGCACAAAAAAAATGGACACTATATATAAAGTATAATGTAAAAATAGAGTTAGGTAGCCATGCAGTGAAACCCATAATGTTCACACCCTTCAGTGGGTGAAGAATAAACATCATAAAAGTAAACAGCATTCCAAAATAGATGGCACCTATAAGGTCTTGTGAGTCCCCAAATTGTTTTGCTTTCAGAAAAAGAAAACAAGACCAAATAGAAGTGAGGTATAAACAATTCCTAATGTTGCCACTGGAACCATTCAAAAAGACTGTCAGTTCATTATTTAAGTCAAATTAAACACATTTGTTTGGTTAAGGCTATTCTGAGATGTGGTAGTCACAGAGGTCTCTAGGTTCTGGAAGAATAGACCAGTCTTCTGATAAATAAGACATCTGAAATGTTTCCTCTGGTTTATGGCCCACCCCAAATAGCACACCCATGACCATAAATCAGAATGACTCTGTTTTCTGTTGGTTTGTTTTCTTATGGTTGTTTTTTCCCCCTTTATTTGGGGGAAAGAATAATTGATCTATAGCATTTAATTTATACCTATTGTGCCCTGTGGTAGGATGCCAAAGAACCAAAGACACAGTCTCTGCCCTTCAAATATGTTTGAGTATTTGTCTTCAATACATTGTCTAATGGCAGAGGAAAAAAAAAAAACAACAACTGAAAACCAATTACAACAGGGACAAATAACAATATGAAGTACCATTAATCAAAACTGTGTATCCCTACACAAAGTCCTGATACTGGAAAAAAAAAATCAAGTACACAAGCTGGTTAGCTCAAGATTCTTGGTCTACACGACAGTATGACACAGAGCTCTCCTTGGTCTACACCACGCTGCCACAGAGAGCTGGACCAGGCCGTGACAGTTCTTCACCCCCAGGGGAATCTGTGCAGGCTGCTGACTGGGAGCGAAGCACTGCTCCTGGCTCTTTCTCCTTGCCGGTGACCATCAGTGTTGGCAATTCGAGTTCTTACCTTGTATTTCCTCCCCACACCCTCCAAAACACCTCTTTCGAGACCCTCATTCACTTGGCTTTCAGATATCACCCCCACTTCTATGCTTAACCTGTCTCTTGACCTCTGCCGAGTTTTACCCCCTGCTTCCCATCCCACGCTGGATACTTCAGCCCGCTTGTCTCACCAGCTCCTTACATTCAACAGGCAGAGAACAAAAATCCCATCTTCTCGTTCTGTGCTCTCGCCCTCACTTAAGGGCAGGCAAACCCAGGGGGTCTCCCAGGATCGACACATTTCAGTTCATGTGGACCCTCCCTTTATTTTGCTTCCCATGTGGGGCCAGGCACCAGATCTTTTCAAATCTTCCTTGGCTGTGTCTCTCATATTTGTTTCTTCTTCTTCATCGCTGCCATTCTTTTACTTTTTTTTTTTTTTTAAAGATTTTATTTATTTATTTGACAGAGAGAGATCACAAGTAGGCAGAGAGTCAGGCAGAGAGAGAGAGGGGAGGAAGCAGACTCCCTGCTGAGCAGAGAGCCCGATGCGGGACTCGACTCGATCCCAGGACCCTGAGATCATGACCTGAGCCGAAGGCAGTGGCTTAACCCACTGAGCCACCCAGGCGCCCCATCATCGCTGCCATTCTAACCTCTCACCCAGACTCGTGGCTCCTTCATGACTTGTCCTCATTGCCTCCAATCAGCAATACCTCTTGACTGCTTAATACTCCTGTAACACCAGCCTCCTCCTGTTCAGAATGCTTTAACTGCTTACCAAGCAAAACCCAAGGACTAAGCTGATAACCCAAATGCCTCCAGACATTGCCAAATGTCCCCTGAGGGGGAGGGAGATGACAACATCAGCTGGTTGAGAACCACTGCTTTAGCCAGACTGAACGTGGGTACCTTCGAGCCTTTACCCATGGGGTTCCCTGTCTGACATGCCTGTAGCCATTTCTACTTCTTACAATCCCGCTCATTGTCCTCGTTCAGCTCAGACGCTGTATCTGACATGAGTTCTTGCACATGCATCCCTGTCAAAAGAGATCTCTTTCCCCTCAAGCCCCTAAGCCCTGGGTGTCACCTCAGTAGGCTTCAGGTGCCCATGTCATCCTCTCTACCAGAGTGTAAGCTGCCTGAAAGCAGGCTCTGGGTCATCTTTTATTTCCCAAAATCATCAGCCCAGTTCCTGGCTCGTATTATGAATGAAGGTACCTCTAGCTTCAGCTTCCTAAGCCCTGCAGTCGTAAGAACAGGGCAAAGCAGTAACACCCCTGGCAAATGTTCTGAAGAGAGTCCCAGCATTAGCTTCTCTGAGGCTTCTCTGCTTGCATGTCTCAAAGGGCAAGGCAGACACAGAGCAAATCCTGACCACTCCATCTAGGGTCCACCATTGAGAGAAACAAGCAGGCAGATTGTGAGGGAAGCCAGGGGCATGGTAAGAAAGCAGATGACCAACTTAATGAAAAGCAGACAGGCTGGTGTAAGAATGTTAAAATGCCTTTTAGAATGTGGCAGGTATATATAAAAAAAGTCATAAGCAAGTTTACCATAAAGAAAAGAAGGTAGAAGATGGAGAGTCAAAAAAACTAATTACATGGGAGGTTTTAAAACAGTCTCTAATGGAGAAGCTGAGTGAGTGAGACAGATAGCTGGGTAAGGAACCTGGTCACAGGGACATAAATCTGAAAAAGCAGCAGATTCTCCAGACAGGTCAGACAGATCATGTTTTGTTTTTAAAAGGGAAAGAACATGAAATTTGTACATCGTTTTGTGTGTGTGTGTAGTTGTTGGGAGGGAAGGGTAATGCTACTGATGAACTCTGAAGACAGAAACCATCTGTACTGTGAAGTGATTTAGAACTTGAGGCTCAATCCAAAATAGGAATTAAGTAGCTCCGCACAGTGCAGTCAACACCATATGAGAAGGCACCTTCAGGGCACCACACACAGCTGCTAGAAACACCAACCCAAAAATGGACCATCAGGGTCTCAAAAGACGGGAGGCATCCAGAGGGTCTCTGTAGGACCAGCCTAGCTCCTTAGCCTTGAACCAATGCGGTCTTGCCACAGGCAAGGAAAACAGTGCCTCCTGCACAAAGTCGATTCCAAATGCATAAGCCTCCGGAGCATATTTCTTATGGAATGAAGACTGAGAAGAAAACAAAGACTGGGTAATCAAAGGAAGAGCACAACACTAATTTTAGTGGTGTCAGGAATCAGTCTTGCAAAAATACTTGCAAGTAAAAGGGAAGAAATCCCCTGGCTCTGGAAAAATATGTCTAGATAGACCACTAACATAGAAAGCCTGAAAGAGACTTTATTTTCAAATTTTGTTTGGTAGTGGTTTTTTCTTTTCTTTTTTTTTTTCCCCCTCTTTTGCTAACTTTCCTCTTTTACTCTGGGGTGGATCCTGATATTCTGGCTTTTATTTTGGTCTAGAATCATGTTGCCGAGGCTACTTAAATAAATAAATTGCTTGAACTGCTAAGTGGTACACTTTGATGCCCATGAAATCACAGAAAAATGGGGAAGTGCAGGCACAGGGATAAAATGAGGAAGGCATAACCTAGAGTTTGGCTAAAGAGTCAAGGGAACTCCCCCAGTGACACATTTACAATCCCACATTTCTAATCCTGAATGGGGGAATATTCCCTTCTGGGGCAACGTCCCATCCCTCTGGACTATTTTCCTCCAATCTCTTCTCTGACTTCCTTTTTGGCTGTCCAAATACCCTGTAATGCCTTAACCGCAAAATAAGGAAACAATACAGGAAAACAATAAGATGTATTTCTATATGTAAATGCGCAGGCACTGCTGTCCTAGCAGACAAAGCATATGCTTGTATTCATATGTAAAGTTAATAGACATGTGACAGGTGCCCATGCAAACCAATACAGGTACCACCAAGCGATGACTCAAATACCACAAGTGGCATTGCCCTGAATGCTGTATCGTGAAGATTTCTTTCTGCTCCTTGTTCCGTAGACCTCTGTGCTTTGGAGGGACTGTATCTTAGTTCTGGCCATTGGGCGGTGGAAGAGGCCTCATTTGTGGGGAAGAAGCACTGAGAAGGGGCAAGTCCCTTCTACGTCTGATTGACAAAGCTGGGGACAAGCCCTGGTTAACCATGAGCAGAGTCCACTGCCAACACTTGATGGACTTTGTGCATAAACAAAAAATAAACTTTGTTGTGTAAGGGACCAGGATTTCCAGGCTAATTTGTTTCTGCAGCATAGCTGTGTGTATCCCTCACCGTGAGCAACTCCTTTAAAATATACCCTGGTTTTACACAATTGTTGTACACCTGGAAAATTAGTGGATGTTAAAACCACGCAAAAAATATTTTGTTTTTAATACTGGAAACTAGGTTAAGATCATTATAAACAGCCTTTTTACCTACTTAAATGACCAGCAGGAAGTTTGAGAGTTTGTGTAGACCAGGGGCTGCATGTGTTGAGAAAGAACGTTCAGTGCAGTGCAGAACATTTTTTATCCTTGTTTCTCATTATTGGGATAACCAAAATGAACCTGCACAGTTCAAAACTTCCCCTGGAGGAAGAGTACCTCTAGGCCAGTAACCTAGAGACAAGATCAACATGGACTTGACTAGCAAAGCTGTGTGTAGTTTCATCAGTGAGTGGTTCATATATTACAGAATCTTAGAGTACTGGACGATATTCCATAAGATAAGAAAAAAAAAAAAGCCAGCAAAATAAAGGGGTTCTCCGGTCACAGCTTAGGAACCTAAGGATACAGGAACTCTTCAGGCCTGAAGAGTATAGAGCGAGTTTCAGAGTCTTTGGGACATGAAGCGCTGCAAATCTCCCCCAGGGAGATACAGCCCGCACTGTTACCCACACTTTTTGAGCAGTCAGTCCTTTTGTTCCAGAGCTTTCTACAGAACTCAGTTTCTACAGGATATGCAATCTCCACTTCACAGATGAGCACACCAAGACCCACGGAGAGTGAGTGACTTGTGTCAAGTTTTCAGTGAATTAGTAGCAACGCTAGACTTAGAACCTCACTTAAAAATCATTATTCTCAACCTTAAAAAGGAATTAAGTGAGATATACGCTCCCATGTGGAAGAACCTCAGAAACATTACCCAAAGTCGAAGAGACCAGACACAAATGGTCACAAATTATAGGATTCCATTTATAGGAAGACATGGAGAATATGTTTCCATAGAGACCAGAGAATGTTGCCTGCCAGGGGCTGATGGAGTATGGAGAGCGGAATGAGTGCTTAAGGCATATGGGGTTTCCTTGTGGGGTGATTAAAACAGTCTGGAACTAGATAAAGGTGCTTGTTGCCTAACATCCTGAATGCACTAAATGCCATGGATTTGTATACTTTAAAATGGTTAATTTTATGTTATGTGACTTTTATTAAAAATGAATAAATAAACAAGGTTAAAAAACAATATCCTTTTCTCTATACTATGGTCTTATCAATTTGAGTTCTCCAATATACTAGAAAGTAGCATGGCAGAATGATCTTTTCTATATGTTTTCTCATATTATTGTTACAAATATTATTTTATTACTTTTCATTTTCTGGTTATTGTGTAAGAAAGTGGATGCCATCAAACTATAGTGAAAAGTATGTTATGGGGATTGATTATAGGCTGAGAAAGATAATTCAGCTACTTTGAATGGGGTAGAGTGGTTTTCCATCCATTAGCTACTACAAGCTAGAGTCTGTGTTCTGCACAATCGAAGTATCAGGGCACTGGAGTCAGATGAACAGAGGTTCAAATCCTGACTCCATTACTTCACAGCTATACAGTTACAGCAAGTTATTCAAATTCTCTGAGCTTCAATTTCTTTATGTGATGTGGAGCAGTAAATCTCACAACACAGAGTCACTGGGTGAATTAACAGCAATGACGTAGGTAAAATGTCTAGAACAGAACCTGAATCCATAATATGAAATCAACCCAGGTTCCAGTACATCCAAGCATGCTTTTTTTCCTGGAAAGCATACCAGGAATACCATTCCTTCAGAGGGCCAGAGAGGTGCCCCAATCTATACGAGGGCTTTTCTTTCTGAAGTTGAGGACATAGTCGGCTCCAAGAAAGAATTTCAGAGTGAAGATTTTCTTTGTTCTCTGACTCCGTGGGATGCTCTGTTGTACTGTGTAGATCAGAAAGTGAGAGCATTGGGCAGAATATCTTATGCATATGCATGTGTTTATAAAATAAGTATCTCTAGAAGGGAACTCCTTCACATAATCAAGTCTGTCAGAAGAAAGACTCTCTGGAACCTTCATCTTTTGATCAATTGGGAACTAAGTGGGCATTTTAAGAAAAAACAAACACCTTTAGGCACAATTAATATGTTTCTTTAATACATTATGGTTCCTTTCATCTCTACTCAGTTTTAATAGCATAAAATGGTACCTCAGAAAAAATACAGGAAAAATACGGAAAAGATTTTAAAATAATTCAGTAGTCACACAACTGTCCATTGTACTACACAGAAGGACTTATGAATTGCAGATGGCAGGTTTGGGAGATTTGGTTTGTAGGAGGACAGAGCACCCTGAAGGCCTTGAGATTTATCTGTACCCAACCATCAAACTGTTGGGTGCCATTTTCCAGTTTAAAAAAAAAATAAGCGAAGCTACTAACTCTAGTCACTGGAACTCAGCAAGCTTAACTCAAAGCTGCTTAAGCCATTCTGGGAAACTGACGAGCAAATTAAAACATTTTCATTCCTAAACTGCTGTTAGAGAAGCTCATTTCCAGATAATTTCTAAGTTCGGTAAATAGTCACTCCCCAATCACAGAGTGCTTTACACTGGTCCATTGTGGGCTATGTGGGAGCCCAAAGACAAGAAGCTGTCCCATCAGGGAAGCCTCACTGGCTAGACGGTGAGTTAGCTCCTATTTTTCCAAGATTGTTACTTTTTAATTCCAAGATGAGGGAAAACACAAATAAGCTTCCCGCTAAAAGCCAGTTCTCTCTCAGGAGTTAAGTGGTGGTGAAACAGAATGAGAAGAATGAAGGGCATAGGATAAATCATATGGGAGGAAATCCTTTTAGAAAAAAAATACAAAGCAAGGGTCTAGAAATGAGAAGGAGGGGCATGGGAGAACTTTCTGGCACCCTCTCTTGCAAAAGGAATGTGGATCATGGGTTCAAATGCTCCCCACGTATAGACTGACCCAAAACCAAGATATCATCCAGGGGGCAAGTGCCCAGGGGTTCTGAGTGTTGCAATGACGTCATCTGCCCCTCCAAAAGCCATTCACTTGGCAATCTGCAAGGCTCATCTATTCAATTGATTACACAGAGAAAACCTGTTGGATTACTCATAACAAAGTGAGTAACGAGCAACAGAAATATGAGACAGTTAATGAGTCTGTTCTCATGCGTATTAAAGCAGGTCGCTGGAATTGGGTAGCCCAAAGTGAAAACTCAGACCTAAAAAAAAATAAAAGCAAAAACACGTGCATTGAAAAAGATTAAAAAAAAAAAAAAAAAAGCTGGCAAGATAGTTACCAAAATATTAACAATGATTATTTCTGGGTGATACAGTTTTATCCGAATTTTATAATTATGGAAACACTTTCATAAGAAAATTTTACATTTAAAAGACAAAATACAGTTTGGATCAAATGCTTTGGGATCAAAGAACAATATAAAGTAATGTTCAGTAAGCACTGAAGAAGAAACGGATGATCCAAATATTAAGAAAACAGACATAAAAATAAACCAACCCAAACGGATCCCAATCCACTGAATGAGAACTAGTCCCCACGCAGTAGTAGGTTGAATAACTCAAAAAAAAAATGGAAAAATGGTAAAAATGTGGTCTTTTATGATAAAGACATGATTTAAAATTCTTTGATGGCCCAATTTAAAATAAAAAATGATTAAGTGGCTCTTACCTCTACATGTAAAATGAGTATTACACACTTTTGTGCCCCAAGGTTTGGTTCGTATATTCCCAAACAGTAATTCTGTATTTGACTGATATGATCTAAATACCTAAAATAATCTCACTTTGCAACAGAACTAGAATATTAATCCTATAATACCTAAATATCAAGATTATGATCCATAAAATTTCATGCGGTATTGTTTTTAACACTCTAAGAAAAAAATGTGCAAGCATATGTAAAGAGTTCAGTTATGACGCAGACATAGTATGGAATACTAAGCAATCCCTAAAGAGTAATTCAGATCCACCTGTACAAACGCGGAAATATGTATACAAATTATCGTCGAATGGAAAAAGAAAGGCACAGGACAGTACGCATGGTATTATTTTCTGTTGTTAAAAGAGGGAAGTGTGATTCTGCACATGTAATCTAGGAAGAACTTGGCCTTCTCTTCTCCAATATATGTACAGAGCTTGCTCTCTCCCTTCCTTCTGGGCTCTGCCTGAAAATCATCTCAGAGAAGCTTGCCCTGATCACCAAATCTGAAGCCGAACCCCCTGGAATGTTCTACCCTTTAGTCTACTGGATTTGTCTTCATAGCACACATCACTACCATATTTTATATTACAATAAAAATGTAATATAAAATATGGTAGTGATGTGTGCTATTGACTATCTCCGCATTAGAATACAGTTGTCATGAGAAGGGACACCTCATCTGTTTGTCACTGTTGTTTTCTCAATACTTGTTCCTGGTACACAATAGGTGCTCAAATATTTGTTGAGTGGATGAGTAAATAAATGTAATATCTAACTATATACATACACACACACATACAGACATATATGTATGTACATATATTTATGCACATAAATATAAACTTAATTACAGATGAAATGCGTAAATACATAGAAAAATCTCAAAATATATACATCAACTATTAATAGTGGTTACTCTTAGGAATGGGACAGATGATGGGGCGCCTGGGTGGCTCAGTGGGTTAAAGCCTCTGCCTTCGGCTCAGGTCATGATCCCAGAGTCCTGGGATAGAGCCCTGCATCCGGCTCTCTTCCTCCCGTCTCTCTCTCTCTACCTGCCTCTCTGCCTATCTGTGATCTGTTGAATAAATAAATAAAATCTTAAAAAAAAAAAAAGGAATGGGAGGGAAGAGGGCCCTTATATTTTTTATATTATATGCTTCTGCCTTGTTTGAATAATTTGCAATAAGGATGAATTATGTTAAAATAAAAAATACACAGAAAATTTTCACATAAGGACCAGGGTTTGTAGAGCCTATGTAGCAGCTTTAAAATATGTCCAGTGATTACATTTGGGTATCCAGTTTCTCAGCTGGAATGGTTGACAACTGAAGATATTTTTATCAGTTACAAATGTGATCTTTTTACTTTAGGCAGTGGTTCTCAAACTTTAGTGTACACAGAATCATCTGCCCAGTTTGTTAAAAATATAGAGTCTCGGGGAGCTCCTGGGTGGCTCAATGGGTTAAGCCTCTGCCCTCAGCTCAGGTCATGATCTCAAGGTCCTGGGATCAAACCCCACATTAGGCTCTCTGCTCATCAGGGTGCCTGCTTCCCCCTCTCTCTCTGCCTACTTGTGATCTCTCTCTGTCAAATAAATAAATAAAATCTTTAAAAAAATGTAGAGTCTCAAGGCCTATCCTCGAAGAATCTGAACAGGGGTTGGGTAGCAGGAATTTCTATTAAAAAAGTTATCACCTAAGGTGATTGACTCAAAGCTCACCATTTGAGAAATGGCTCAAGATAGATTTGAGATAGGGAAGATGGAATCAACATATATTTAATGAGGAACGATTATCTGCCAGGCAATTGTGGTTAATTAACATCAGATAAGTTTAATTAATCGGTTGTTAGTGGATGAGTATTTCAGCTGGCCACATTTGCAACTAACTGGTAAGTGGTTAAACACTAACAAACTGAAGAGAACAAAAAACGTTGGAAGTGAAATGTTATGATGCTGGTTTTGTGGTTCCACTTGTGTGAATTTTTAAATAATCTTAAAGAGTTAATAAAATGATGACACTATACCATCTATATATGGGTATATATGATGACACTATACCATCTATATATGGGTATATATGATGACACTAGCTATATATGGGTATATATGATGACACTATACCATCTATATATGGGTATCTGAAAACAAAGGCCAGAGCATATCCCCACCACACAATCACCATAGTGAAGTACCAGTTGGAAAGCTTTCATTCTAGCCCCTTCTGACCACTACTATGTCCCTTCACTAGAGACAGGTAACCTGCTGGAGTTGAACTAGATAGCTAGCTATAAGATCTCTTGTGGCTCTATCAACCTATTTTTCCAATATACATACCAGCTTTTCCTTCGTGTATCCCTGATACTTCTGTGACAGGTGCTTCCATAGGCGATGACTGTAGATGCCTTCCCAGTCTTTTACACTCACGCACACGTGCACACAGAACCATAGGCATATCCATAAAGGTTTCCAATACACCCAACTCACACACCCATTTTGCCCTTATTCTCTTAAGAAATACCCATCACAGGAAACAATTTCAAAAGGGTAAGTGAAAAATAACTTTGGGATGACTCAGTGAAAAAGGTATCAGAAACTGCTGATTTAGAGACCCCAAACAGAACAGCAGCAGGGGCAAACTGGTGTTACAAGGGCCATGAAGCTCTGAGCCCATTTTAAGTACCCTACGACTGTGTCTGGAATTCTCATTTTTTCTGCTCTCATACGTTACTTCATTTACAAGGATTTATCCTAGTAAAACTATTTCATAAGAAAACATAAAAATGAGAAGGCATTTTAAAACAAACAGACAAACAAACACCCTTCTCAGGAATCCTGGAGATTTCTAGGTAAAATGATCCTGGAGATCTCTAGGTAAAATGAAACACCAGCAAATACATCAGCACCCACGAAGATATCAAAATAACATCTTGAGAACCAAGAGACACAAGGGCTCAGTTCATACATTTTCCCCTTCACATTTCATTCTGGACTAATGGGGGGGGCTCCATCTGCCTCGCTGCCAGAATAATCCATATTCCACTTAGTGTTGTTGATGGTGGAGAGGAAGGAAATGAAAGAAAGGGGATGCCTCAAGAGGACGACAAAGAACAAGATCACAAGGACACTGACTGCTAATTAGCAACATACTATAAATATGGGTAAATGCACAAGTCTTTCAACTCGTGAGCCCCTAAGTTCATATCTTGGATGGAAGTGAAAATGTGTTTGTCAGTACCATGCTGGTCTCTTTTCTCAAAAGATGACGGACAACAAGGAGCTGGGCGGAGGGCCGCTGCAGAGACGTGTGGGGACAGTAGATGAGCCGTGGCTGCAGAGCCTGCATTGGACCAGTGCGGTCCTCTCCTCCCGAAGCAACTTGTTTCCCATCAGTTCTTATAATCAGAAAACAGTCTGTTCTTTCAGTAGGGGCAGTTTTCCCCCCTTCCCTGAATAGTGCCTAGATTGTCCATCAGCAACTGAGAACCCTCGTGAGCTGTTTTTGAGCCCCTCCTCAAGCACTGAAGATTTTGTCTGAATCAGAGGAATCCTGCAGGAATGGATTATAAAGCACCTCCAGGCTTGGGTACTAAGTCCCAGTGCCTTCTGGGAAGCGAATTCAATTTATAGCCCCAATTTTGTGCTCTAAGTCCTGGTGGGGAGAACAGCCCCTTGGCCACACAGGAGCCAGCCCAGCAGCTGTTTAAGATGACGGGATCCAAAGAGAGTTCTTAGCCAGGAGGCTGACGATAATGGCTGAGGCATCAAGTGGTCCAAAGGAAAGAAAAGATTCAGAGAGTTCTGTTGTTTTTTTTTTTTTTTAAAGAATTATTTTAATACTGTTGAGAAGAAAGAAAAATATATCTACACATATACACTCCTTGGCTTTTTTGGACTGCTCTAATAAAATGGGAACATGGTGTTTTTAGCTTTCTCTTAAAAGCCTCTAGCCTGTCTCTTTCCTGCTGGATTTACAATGCTAAAGCAAAATCCCAGAAACCTATTTCTGTTTACTTAAGAAGGATAAAGTGTTACCCCAAAACAGAGGGGCTTTTTACAGAGATTGGAAAACAAATGGTTTAAGAGCATTAAGATCTACATATCTCTCATGCCAGCACATTTAAGGTCATCAATCAAACATAATCCCGAACATACGAGGTGCAAAAGTGCTAAAAAGGCCCCATTAAAATCCAAGCCTTTTCAGGTGCACCACCCAATCCTGAGAGTTATATACAAAGCAGAAACAGCTCAAGTTTATACACACAATACCATTAGGGACAATTTATCATGTCTTTAAAAGTGATCTATGGTACATTGTGAAATTGCTTATTAACTCCAGAAATAACAAACCCAGCTTGTGTTAATGCACTCGAATACTCAGAACTGAAATTTTGAAAACTTAAGCTAGAATCTATTCATATTTACAGCTTAAACTTTCTATTAGTTTACCTCCTAACTTGTATTTCAGATTTCTAAATTCATATTTTTCAACTAGCGTTAGATACTACAGCTATTTCGACAAAAAGTTTTAAGATATTTGAAATAGGTTTGCTTAACCAAATGCCTAAAAGAGCAAAGATTACACAAACAAAGTGCCAGTCTGCACTTACTTCCCGATTCTTCTTTAACCCATTATAAAGAAACGTGTATTGTGACAGACTGCCCATAGTTCTGGCTCATCCATGACTTCATTACACTTTTTTTTTAAAGGTAGTTTTTGTTCTGTAAATACAAGATTTCATACATAAAGATAGCACTCTTAGTCTGCACTAGACTCTACCAAAGCTATTATAGAAGTAAGTAAAAGGCAAAGCTCAAAACCAAGGACAAATCTTGCTGTATCTCATGATGATTAATATAAAACTTTATGATGTTCCTCGACTTGCAAGGGGGTTATGTTTTAAGAAACCATATTAAGTGGAAAATACTGTAAGCTGAAAATGCATTTAATACACCCAGTGTACCAAACCTCATAGTTTACCCCTGCCTACCTTAAACATGTTTATTAGAACATTTATATTAGCCTATGGGGCAAAAGCATCTAACACAAAGCCCATTTTATAATAAAGTATGGAATATCACATATGGTTTATTCAACACATACTAAAAATGAAAAGCAGAATGGCTGCATGAGTACAGAATGGTTGTAGGTATACTGACCATGGCTGATGGGGAGCTGTGGCTATAACTGCCTAGCATTACGAGAGAGGACTGTACGGCATATCACTGGCCCAGGAAAAGATCCAAGTTCAAAATTCCAAGTAGGTTTCTGCTGAACGGGTATCACTTTCCCACCATCATGAAATCAAAAGATTCTAAGTCAAACCATCTTAAGACAGGGACCATCTGTATATTCTGAGGCCCCTTTGGTCAGCACAGGTCCTGCTTTCCAGGTTGGCTTTTAGGTATACTGATAGGCTCACCACATGGTATTGGTACAATTCTGTGCTCACGCTCCGATATAACAACTGTATGTTTGTGTATCAGATGACTGACTACCCACACACAGAAAACATCACCTTTTGTGTTTCTTAGCAAGCTGGCCCTGTAGCATGAAAACAACCAGAGCTAAGTGAACAGCTAGTTCTCTCTGTCTTGACTCCCACACCTGAGAAATGCTCTTCTTCCAGTGCTCATTCAGCAAACAAGCACTGGTACTACGGGTCAAGTACTGTGTTAGACACTCCACCTACTAAATGTACACCATATTTAAGGACTATAGAGCCAGAAAATGAAGGCAAATGTGCAAAAACTGTGCAATATTTCCAGGGACTCTGGAGTGGTCAGTTCCATATGGAAGAGTATGGGTCGGGAAAGGTGTTGCCCTGTGGATGGTTAAGAATTCAAGGCTACAGGTCATTACTGGAATAGCCAAGGCAGAAACATATATATTACAAAGACCCCTAAAGACAGAGTTCAACGGTCAGGATCACTGGAATAATACACATGAATCTAAGTGGTAGCACAATGAGGTGGCATGGTTCACAGGTTAGGAGAACATGGGTTCACATTTGACTCTTTTCATGCTCTATGAACTTGGGAAAAGTACTTAACCTTCAGTTTTCATCTTAAAAACGGGCACAATGATGCCTATTGCATAAGGATGTTGTGGAGACCAAGAAAAATATATATAAAAATACTTGGGAAGTGTACCTTAATCCAATACTCCTCCAGTCCTGTTTTGTGAGATGTTTGCTTGTCAGACCTCTGATATGCTCATGGACAATCTGACTCCCCAAGAGAGGGGTGCAGCCTGCAGCGGTGCACACAGGCACTTGACCATGAAGCCCTCATCTGGTGGAACACCTACTTTTCCCAAGCACATTTAAATGTCTTTAAATATGGATCTGCTTAGAGTTTATAAGCGACTATTAGAACACTTATTTGAAACTACCAAAACAAGAGTATGAATGAGAATAAGTAATTTTCTACAAACTTCAGCTATGACCAGCAAACAGCAACCAACTGGGTGTCTGAATTTCTCCCCGAATGGAGAAAACCACAGTGCCTTATATAGAATTAAACCCTGGCCTATAATCAAAGGCTTCTGACATTGGCCCTGGTCTATTACACGCCGCACAGCCCATCTGTACCCTTAACTTCACTTCTAAGATCCTCATGCTCCATTACCCTAACTTTCCTTTTCTCTTGTTTGTCCTATTTCTTGGCCATGGCTCAAAATTCCATTCATAAAGCATCGCCTCGCTCTCTCCAGTCTATCCAAGTTCAACTGTTCCTTGAAAACCAGGTTTAAAATGGACGCCAACCAGAAGTCTTCTGACTTTTCTCCAGTGGAATCCATTTCGTCCTTTCCTAGAAACCAGTAATAAGTAGTCTGCACCGTGTTGTAGCTGTCAGCCTGGCAAGCCAGCCTTCCCCAGAGCAGGGCTCTGTCCTTCCCCCTCCCACCTTAGTGCCTGGTCCAATGTATTACACATTAATGAACAACAGTAACAAAAATGCTTCTTGGATCTATGGCTTCAGTGTTATGACCAGTAATAGTTAAGAGCTCAAAGAATAAGACACTATATCCCAATAATGAAATATAAAAGTCCAATAATAATTAGGTGAAAGGAACAATGCACACTGTTAATGTTACAGGCACTTGCTCACCAGGACTGAAAACACGGTGTGCTTTTACCTGTCTCAGAGGTTTCCACACTGTCGCCAGAATTATTTTAGTGGAGAGTTTTAAAAGTCCTGGGACTATTTCCAGATTGATGTTGAACAGTTCTAAAATGAAAAATACAGTCCAGGGGGTCAAGCCCCCCCGCAACTTGGATGTCCACATTTTCAACACAGGATGTCCTTTCAATGATGCCCTCCCCCAGCTGGTGTCTCCTTCGCCTTCGCTTCTAACTTCCCTCCTCCCCACCGAATCCCTCCACTCATGAGTTGGCAAATAAACTGCTTCCACTGGCAGGAAACAGGTAAGAAAGACCCTGCACTTTTTATCCCAAGCCTTACTAACAAGGAAGGAAGTCAATTAAAGTCTCATCTAGCAGACATTCTTCTCCCAGCTGTGTCTAGTCAAGAGCAGAATGATGATTATATGCATCTGGGCGAAACATTAAAGAGGAATGCTCTGTCAAAATTAGGTATGGTTTGGAAATAAGACACAAACATAGTTTGTATATTCTGTAGAAGCAACATTAAAACAGCACCAGGCCAGCTTTGTAGCTTGGGTGCCTCCAAGGTGCAGGCAGGGTGTGGTTCAAAGAAGAGCTATGGGGGTGTCAGGCCAGCTTCTGAAATGAGACTGTAAGGTCCCCGAGCATGGGGCCCACATTGGCTCCAACCCTGGGAGGCTCCCCCACCCCGAAGCCCTTGCTCTTGTACAGGTACTTGGGTCAGAGGAATTATGCTTATTAGCATATCTGCCCCCTTTCCACATATTTCGTTCCAGTAAGCCCCCTTCTACTGTTTCTCCCAAAGAACAATTTCATTCCAGATGCAACGGATTGGCTCAGACCATGCATACACTTATCCCTTCAATCATGGGAGCCAGTGGGAAAAAACAAACACAAAAAACAAAACTAGTTCAGTTTTGATGCGATACACACCTTACGACCATTTTCCGAACCCCCTGCAGAGTATGTATTACTTCTTTAAAAAATAAAGAACAATAAAAACCCTGTTTACTGAGGTGTCAGGCATTAATTCCAAAGGATCTGTTCACCTTTCCTTAGAGATTCTCCTAGTCATTTATTTGTGGCTCCGGGACACAGAGGGTCGCGCTAAGAAAGCTCACTTCCATCATTTCAGTGTACTTCGCTCACCTCTTCTCAGCCCGCCTGCCGGACTCCCCTCATCAGCCATCATGCTTTCCCACCTTCTGCTGTTCACCTTGGATACCCTAATACTATTCAGTCAAGGTAGACTCCGCATGCCCTTGGCCCCAGGGTCCCACCATGGTTTGTACATTCTAGTTATCAGTATTTTAAGGCTCAACTCGAAAATCATCTTATTTTCTAACCCTAAGTTATGAATATAAATCTTATCATACTTGTTTAGATTTGCATTTAGGTTTAATAATTTCTTTGCTCACTTTTTTTCTTGTACTGTAGATCTTCCTTCAGGAGTCATTTTCCTTCTTTCTGAAGTACTTCTTCTAAAAAGTTCCTTCAGTGAAAATCCACAGATGGATCTTCTCTCTTAGTCTCTGTTTATCTAAAAGTGTTTTGCTCTTAATATGGAAAGATACTCTGCTGGGATGACAATTCTAGGCTGATAGTTATTTTTCTCTTACAACTTGGAAGACATTATTCTACCATCTTAGGACTGGCTCTTAAGATGACTAGTTTCAATCAAACTTGTCATTTGTTTATAGGTGATATGTCTTTTTACCTCTGGCTGCTTTTACTTCCTGTTAGTTCTGGTGTTCTGCCCTTTTGCTACAATGTGTCGAGATGTGAAATTCTTTGTATTTATTTTGGTTGGTATATATTGTGTATTTGTGGATTTAAGTCTTTTGCCAGATATGAAAATTCTCAGCTATTATCTCCTCAAATATTGCTCCTCTAACTTCTCATTCTGGAACTCTGATGTGGTGTTTTCTAGATCTTCTCATTAGATCTTCTAGGACTCAACAGCTCCCTCATGTTGTCCATCTCATTTTTCTCTGTGCTCAGTTCTGCATAATTTCTTTGAATATATTTTCTAATTCACTAGTTATCTCTTCAGCTTTATTTAATCTTCTTTAAATGCATTCATTCAGATTTTAGTATCAAAAAGTTCCATCTGATTCTTTGTGATCATGTTAAGCTTCATATTCCTTGATCATCTAAAAATTCCATTTTTATTTTCTGTAAGTATTATATATACATGCGTATTTATATTCTATGTTGATAACTCCAGTATTTGAGAACCATGGGAAGTCAAAATGTGTTGTTTGCTGTCTGACTCCTACTTATGGTGATGTTTTTTTCTTTGTGCATTTGGTAAATTTTTTATTGTAAGCTCATATTTTGCTAAATGTAACCTGCAGGGGCGGTGCCTGGGTGGCTCAGTGGGTTAAGCCTCTGCTTTCGGCTCAGGTCATGATCCCAAGGTCCTGGGATGGAGCCCCACATTAGGCTCTTTGCTCAGCGGGGAGCCTGCTTCCTCCTCTCTCTCTGCCTGCCTCTCCACCTATTTGTGATCTCTGTCAAATAAATAAATAAAAATCTAAAAAAAGAAAAGATATGTAACCTGCAGGAATCCAGACAGCCTAATTTAGGGATGCCTTTTCCAGAAAAAAAAATTTACTTTTGCTGGAAGCCAACTGGTATGATCTACCCAGGACTAGTCTAACCCTTTCAATTGCCCTGGTTCCACAGAAAACTTCCAAGGTTAGCTCTCCCGCTTTGTGTGTTCGTGTGTGTGCCCCCATGTGCACCCGCAAGTGTGTGTGCACTCCGCCATCTTAGGTTTTCAAGTGCAGTGCTGGTGGTTGCGTTTAGTCCCCAGGCATCTTAGGTTTTCTGCTTCACGTACAGCTTTATTCTGGTTTTAGCTTACTATTTGCCCCTTTCCCTCCTTGGAGACATCCCTCATTTTTTTGAAAATACTTCAATGCATCAAATAATATTTTCATTCATCTCACATCCAGTTATGTCATAGATTCAGATATCTTATCTGTCTCAACCAATGTAGCTTTTTGTTTGTTTGTTCAGTTCAAAAGTTCTAAGGTTTGACCATTCAATAAAATCACTACCGTTAGTTTCATTGTTTTCTAGAGATATGTATTTTACTTTTTATTTACAAAATAATAGACTGTTAGAGGGGCAAGGCATTCAAGTGATTATTCAACACAGCATTTCCTGTGGGAGGCACTGGTGGTATTTTGGTCAGGAGGATCCTTTGTCCATTTGACTGTCCCAAACACTTCAAGGCATTTATCATACCTGGCTTCTACCTGCCAAACACGGGTAATTGACACGATTGAAAATATCACTCATTTCCAATAGCCTCCTAGGTTGAGAACTTTGATGGTTGATCCTTTCATTTTACAGATGGAAAATGTCTGCTTTTAAGATGAAGGGTAAAACCCAGAGATGGCCCATGAGGAGACTAAATGTGATCGAGCTCTCATCTGTCCCTGGGCTCATTCCTCCACATTGTCCTTCAGTTCCTTGGGGTGCTGTACTCCTTTCTGCAGCAGGGCCTTTGTATTGGCCCTTCCTTCTATCTGCTGGCCTGTTCCCACCGCCCACCCTTCCCCACTCAAAAGGCCTACTAACTCCTATTCATCTTCCTGATCACACATCAAATGTGACTTATTTAGGAAAATTTCACTGACCTCCCAGACCAGGATCAAGATCTTTTCCATGCTTTAGTAGTCCCCTGGACTCCTGTCAAGCCACTTAATATGATTTAAAATTTCTATATGATAGCAACTATAAGGTCCATGGGGGTAGAAATGTCTCTTTTGTTCACCACTGATTTATCTGTACCTAACAACTGACTGCTACATAACAGGGGCTCATCAATATTTGTTAAATACATGAACAACCTAAAAAGCCACTGATGTGTGACCCATTCGAAAAAGAAGGGATATGATCTCTAGGAAAAGGTCAAGACTCCACTGACAGTACCCATTAGGACCTGAGTTGCAAAAGAAGTATTTCTAAATATTAATTTAAATGTCCTTTTTGCTGTCATCTGTTCACCAAATGGAAATCTCTCAATCTAGAGTATCTCAGAAAAAACTCTTCCTTGCTACACTACAGTGACAGTTGATTCTTGCAAACAATGTTTTGCTCAAGATGTTCAATGATTTCACATTTAATGCATATATATTTCCTCCAGAAAGCCAATACCATGGACTGCCACACTGTCTTATTGGAAATCCTTAACCTGTTGCCAATAAGAACTTCGGATAATTATGGATTTTTAAGTTTTCAGTTAATAATTTCAACAATGATCCATTTGCCATATATTCTGGAAATGTGAATCTCATTATCTGTCTACTCCATCCGTTTTCTTGGATTGAGTCATCAATACGATTCTACTTAAAGGCTACTTATCCATGCTGGTCACATACTTATGAAAAAAAATACCCACATACTTTTTTGTCTATATTCTTATCCGTGCAACTGACCTTGCTTTCTACTCACTGTGAACCCCATCTGATGCCACTGACCTCAAGGGATTTACACTGTCATGATCCTTTCGTACCACACCTTGTGACCAACACCTGACAACAGCCTCTTCGGTTAATCTGAATTTACAAACTGGTCAAGCCTATAAAGTCTCCATATATTCTCAAGTTGTCCTACTATCTCAAGGTTTCCTTGTCTTTCCGAGCACACAGCAGCTCTTTTGGGTTCTCTATAGTTATCCAGAGGAAAGAAAAGAAAATTCCTATCAAAGACTCTTTTTTTTAAAAAAAAATTTTTTTTTTAATTTTTTTTGGTCAGAGAGAGTGAGCACAGGCAGACAGAGTGGCAGGCAGAGGCAGAGGGAGAAGCAGGCTTCCTGCTGAGCAAGGGGCCCGATGTGGGACTTGATCCCAGGACGCTGGGATCATGACCTGTGCCGAAGGCAGCCGCTTAACCAACTGAGCCACTCAGGTGTCCCCAAAGACTCTTATTTTTTGAGGATGCCCTCCAAAAGATAATTTCTCAAGAGACTAAGGTGGTCAACCATCCACCTGGTATGATAAAATCATGGGTGGTCTTTTTGTTTTTCCCATAAACTTACGGCAAACCACAAAACAGCAAACCAATTATACTATCACTGTCTACACGTTTTTTCTGCCTTCAAGTGTAGAAAGGTTTCACTGCACTCTTAAAAAAAGTAAACCATCACCCCCTTAGATGACAAGGGCATGAGTAAGCAAAACAGGTTGTGGAGAAAGAAGAGAAATACTTCATCATTTGATAAAGCTGGATGCCAGTTGTCCCTGCACCTTAAAAAGTCCTGAAGAAAACTTGCTTCATGAGACTTAAGACCAGGTCTGGCAAAGGTACAAAAGTCAGGTAGGGTTGCCTATAATTCCCTCCCTTAAATAACAAACTCAGGTTAGCTGAGCACATTAACATGAATTAAGTCAGCTTTAGGAAGCCTACATGGAGGGGTTATTTCCTCTAAAAAACATTTCTCTTTGTATAAAGCTAAAAAATCATGAACATATTTTCACCAAATGAAACATGGACTTCTGGAGAGAGTTGAATGGGGGAAAAAAAAATTGAAGGAAAAAAATGGAACACCAAAAAGAGATGGTTAACGGGAGGCTGTTGCATTTCCCAAGCAAGCAATATGAGTTTAATTGAGGCTGACGCATGACAGACTCGCATGCACAGTATCGCCCAGGCCCCGACTGAAGCTGCTGACAGAGGGTAAATGGTGCACGGCAGCGGGGCCTGCCCTGGCCTGGCATGGCGACGGAAGTGCATTGAGCCTGTCAAGAGACAGCACGAGGGCTAATGAAGGGCAGCCCTTGTTTTTAAAATTCTTCTCACTTAGTTTTGGATCAGACTCTACACCATAGAGCCTTCTCAACCTTTTAGTGCTCAGTTAAGGATATGTGACACTTATTTAAAAATTAATGCATTCTAATCAATTTCAAGTTAGACAGCAAAGAGTCTGCAAAAAAAGGGGAGACAAAAAGAGAAAAAGGCAGAAGGAGAAGAGGGGGAAAAAGGCAAGAGAGAATGAGCTCTATAAATCTGGAAGGAGGTAGAATGCATGAGAAGTCTGGCGTAAAAAAGTACCTATGTGTTTTTGGACATCTTTGTAGAAAGAATTTTGTAGAGATAGACATGCCAGTGTGAGAATGCAGTTGGGGGAGGGTATAAAACATCCTTTGTATATTCTCCCAATAGTGTAAAAAGTCCAGGAACCAAAGAGTGAAGAGACTCATACAAAAAGAAATTTTAACGTTTGTAAAAATACCACAAATACAGCCTTAAAAAAAAAAAAAAAAAAACAACAACTTCCTTCCCCCAACCACCACAGGATTACTGTATATCCTATTAGTAAAACATTTTCTTCATTGCCCCATGGTGGAGAGTCTTCTGAAATGACTGAATATGTGTATCGAATATGTGCCTTAAATAGAAACAGTATTATTTATATTCCTGATTTAATAAATATTAAAGAAAAATTATCATTCATTTAAAAATAAGTATCCAGAGACGCAAGCATCAAGTCTATATTACCTGTTTTATTTATCCTATTGCCAATATAGAAAAGGGCTTATTGCATATTGTATTTACATGTTTTAGGTACTTAAAAATCACACATATGTAATCCACATTTTAGAGGTTATTAATTGTGAAAGACTTCTTTAAAAAGGTGTTGGCCATTTTAGTATAAATAGTGGAAGGTAGAAAGAAATCACTCTGGGTTATAAGCCTAAAAGATCAAATTTATTTAATGAAGATCACAATTTAACTTAAACTGAAAACTCTGTTACCCTCTTTTCTTTTCTTTTCTTTCTTTTTTTTTTAAGATTTTTAATTTATTTATTTGGCAGACGGAGATCACAAATAGGCAGAGAGGCAGGAAGAGAGAGAAGGGGGAAGCAGGCTCCCCGCTGAGCAGAGAGCCCGATGCAGGGCTCGATCCCAGGACCCTGGGATCATGACCTGAGCTGAAGTCAGAGGCCTTACCCCACTGAGCCACCCAGGCGCCCCTGTTAACTCATTTTCTAATAACCCTAACTAAAACCAAATTTACCTTTCTAGACCATTCTAGAGATAAATCTCTGCCTAACTAGAGCAGGTCTCGATAATAGGATATGAGAACACACTCATTTATAGTCACACGAAAATCCTGATACCTCTTTTCAAGCTCAATCATGGAAAACTACATAAAAATCTAATGATGTACTGTATGGTGACTAACATAATGCAATTAAAAAAAACCCCACATCGGAGTAAACATAAAATAAATAAAAGTAATTTGGGAATTCATGGATTGGTCCTCAAAGAAAAATAACTCTATAATAATAATTATCTTTCTCGGGGGCGCCTGGGTGGCTTAGTTGTTAAGTGTCTGCCTTCGGCTCAGGACATGATCCCAGGTCCTGGGATCAAGCACTCCATCGAGCTCCCTGCTCCGTGGGGAGTCTGCTCCTCCCTCTCCTGCTCCCTCTGCTTGTGTTCCCTCTCTTACTGTGTCTCTCTCTGTCAAATAAATAAATAAAATCTTCAAAAAAATTATTATCTTTCTCTATAAATAAGCTTTACAAAAAATGACCCTTTCATCAAACTTTAAAATAAGCATAACTAAAAAAAAAAAAACTTTCTCTTTTTAGATTTGGTTTTAATATTCCGAAGATATCAATTTACGGTATTGATGTTAAAATTTAATTTTTTCCAATGACCACAACTTGATTACTTCCAAGTAACTCAAAAAGCTTTCTATAGAATCTCATACTCACTTCTACAACATGCATTGAGCAAGGTCATGCACATGTAGAACGTATACAAATGAGCAAAACAGCTTGCTAAATTACCAGGGAGCTTTTAGGGAACTCATATACTGGAAACATGGGCAACCAATCAGAGATTCTAATCCTTTCACAAGTTATTTGCTCAGTAGTATGACAATGTATATAGTATACAATGTACATAAATAATATAATACATAGTATATAATGCATATTGATAACAGTATGATAATGAAAACAAGGGGAATGGCAACAGAGGGTAGCAAACAGAGCTCAGCAGATACACATTTTATTTTGTTTTAACTTGTGTCTGGCAAGAGATCTTGTAATTCATTCCTAGAACCACTGAGCTTCAGCCAAAGCATGTAACATTACTCCGTTACTGTTTCTTATTGAAGAGTAGTCTTTGTCAGTGTCACCACGAGGGGACAGCTTTCATTACAAATGACTGAGATTAAAAGCTGTTCTAGGTTTCTTTACAGTTGGCATAAAGCAATCTAGGTGGAGGTTATAGTTGGCCATATTGAGAAAGTAGCAAAAATCACCATGACAACAACTGACATTTTCATTTCATTTGTTTACTAGAAAGTCTAGATCATCTAGATCATCCTATGATTTAGAGGGAAAAAATTCTTGAATAGACATTTCGTCCAAAGTGCTAGGTGGCAATGAGCTATCAAAGCAAAGTAAAAGAAATGTCAATACAAAAGCAATGTTTCCTTTTGGTTAGAATTATTTTATTAGTTAGGTTGTAATATCAGAGTCAATCATCTAAGGAATTCGGGTAGGAGATAAAAAGTGGACTGGATGACTTCAGAGATCCTTCCAAAGCAAGGATTCTTTGACTGTATGCCACAGTTTGGTATTTATGGACTGGGAGATGCCCTGAAAGGCGAATGAGAAAACGAGGCTCAGGAGATTATTGATTTGGGGCTTTTACCTAGAGCATCAACTATAATTACTGGACCTTTTGATGCTCTTAGGGACTCTACTAGAGCTGCCTGTGTTTTTCAGAGGCTTAGCCACAGAGCAGACCTACATGGACAGTCTGGAAAAAACTTGAAAACAAAATGAGTAGAAAAGGATGTCTTTTCTGACTCCCTAGCAGAGTGAAGAGGATTTTAACCAGAACAAGACCAGTTAAATGTGATGCTACATGATGTGTGCCTGAAACTAATGTAACATGGTGTGGCAATTATACTCAAGTTAAATGAATGAATGAATGATGAATGAACGACATACACACATACACACAAACAAAACGAAATAGAATACACTGACGCTGCATGCATATAATAAGTATTTATTTGGTCTAGCACCTTCCAAGCCTACATATTTTTAGAAATTCAGTATCCATGTGCAGTAATCAGGTTTGTTTTTCTTTTCCTGTGTGTTTTGCAAATATTTTCTATAAAAGCCGGAATATGTGCTTTTAAAATGCCTGGCAATAAACTGTCCTTACATCATGATAATAAGGTTAACTTTCTCCATCCTTTTGCAAGTGAGAGTCACAGTCCCATGCAGGACACAGTGACCTGCCCAAGGACTGCCTGGACCTTTATCAGTAAGCCTCCTCTGTGTGGACTTGGGACTGCTACTCAGTGGGGCATCAGTGAGTATGCCAAACAAAACCCCTTTGATTCACCAACACGATTTCATTTGTTTTCATGGACATGGTGATCTGTGTCAGGGAGGGCTGAGTATTAAATAAAAGTTTGAGATCATTCTATGATGACAGAATGCTCAGAAGACTTTAAGAATTAGGACTTCTCATTCTTAAAATGAGAAACATAGCTTCTATGCAGAGTCATGTAACTAAATTAGTAAAAAGCTACCATATTATCATCTATCTTTTTAAGATTTATTGTTGGTCTACTATGCTCTAAGTATTAGATTCAGAAAGGGTATTTATTTATTTATTTTTAAGTTTATTTATTTATTTAAGTAATCTCTACAACCAATGTGGGGCTTGAAATTGTGGCCCCAAATCCAGAGTCATGGGCTCTTCTGACTGAGCCATCCAGGCACCCCAGATTCAGGAAGGGCATTTTAAAAACTAGTAAGATATGATCCTTCATACTCAAATTATTTTGGAGACTTTTTTAATGTTACAATAACTGTAATTATTTTTAAAGCTATTTTTAGCCACCTAAAAAGACATTTTTTATATATTTCTAGTGATCTTCTTTTATGTGATCTTCTTTTATAGTGATATTCTTTTTTTAATGTATTTCTAGTGATCTTCTAAAGCTGAGGCCACCTGCATTAATTTAACCATTTAAAATGCTTGTTCAATATTACTTGCTTCCTTCACTTAGCATAAGTTTTTATTTTAATGAATTCTCTTTCAAAGAGCAAAAACATACCTCATCACTTAATCCCTCCCCAAAGCATATACCAAGTTTTTCAGGAGCATTAAGCAGCATAGTAAAAGAGGAACTTCTGAAAATTTACTGATATATAAATAAATAAAGATCCACTAAATCTTTATCATAACCATATATCTCACACACAGCCAAAAATTTTCCGATGAGAATTCTTTCTATAGATTTTTACTTCCAAGCCCAATTTTACTTGTTAACCTAGTTAAAATGGTAAATGTACAAATATTTGACCAAAGGCAGAGTGACTGCAAAAGCTGCTAATCTCCGGATAGCTACACCAACCAACAGATGCTAATCAAAATGCAAAATGAGTGAGATCGCATCCTGGTCACTTAACAGCAGTTTCCAAGCAATGCGGAAAGAGTGAACAAGAAACCAGAGGTGTTAAGGATTTTATTTTTCTGACCAACAAAGGTCAGATATACTGCATCTGAACGCTGCATCTTAAGAAAATCATTATTTTAATGCTGAGATCCCAGTGAATAGAATGGCTTTCAAATATTAAAATCTCTGTGGTAGACTCTGACCTCAGGATAACAAGAAAATGACAGGCGCTTATTTTTCTACATACAAAAATGACACATATTGTAAGGTCATTATATAAAAGACCTATTTCCCCTTCATGAAATAAATAATTACACCACTGATTCAATATGCTTGCCAGCATGTCTACATGTGGTTTGAGTGGTTATTTCAACCACCTAAATATAGAAAAGAACTAATACCTACAAACTTAAAAACTATGGTCCAAGTGGCCCATAGCCCTTGTGTATCATTTTTCCCCTGGCAAATCACTTTCACTGCTTCCTCAAGCACCCCATAAGTGTTCTTTTTATACACAAGGTGCTTTACTGATCACAACCAGAGTGTACTTTACCGATAACAACCAGAGTGTACAACCAGGTGTACTTTGTTCCAAAAAGTAAACAGTTGGTTAAATAGATACATGACTCTATTGTAAATGCTCTGGGAGTATGGTCTAATTCTGCTGGGAGGATGCCTTCTTTAAGAAATCCTAAAAGAGATTAAAGTGAAAGTATTGAAAGGTGAGAGGTATGAAGTGACTATTTGTATTAAAGAAATGGTTCCCAGTAGAGTGCTGTGGAAGCCAGCCTTCAACATGGCCTTCAGTGATTCCCACCGCCTGGTCTATACTCCCTGTGCCGTCCCCTCCCACATTGTATCAGGGTTGGTCTAAGTGATCAAGAGAACACTGCAGAAGTGATGATATGTCAATTCCAAGACTAGGTTACAAAAGACATTAAGACTTCTGTCTTGGCTCTTCTCACCTTCTTCACTCTTTCTTGGGTCGCCTGATTTGGTAGGAACCAGCTGCCATTTTTGTGAGTACACTCACCTAGAGAGAGGTCCCAAGGGTGGAATAAAACCTTGAGGTCTGCAGAGAGCAGCCATGAGGGAACTCCTGAACATGAGTGATTTTCCAGCCCCGGCCACACCTTCTGATCACTGCGGCTCTAGGGGCTGGTGTAGGTAGAAAGACTTGGTGAGGAAAGGGAGACTCAAGCTGGTAGACAGTATCACACAATGACCTAAAGAGTGTATGTGGCTCACAGATGAGTTTTGTTTGGGCCCCACAGTGCTCTAAAATACGGCAATTTCCATGAGAATATCTGAATTTCTAGCTTTGCTTGAGAAGTTAGACTATCTTATGAATTCAGATTCTCCCTCATCACTGCTACCCCTTCTAGGGAGACATGCTTGTCTCCACCATGCCCCGTTGTGCTGTGCCCAGTCTACACGGCTCATTTCCCTGACCTGTCAGCAACTTCTAAGTAAGCATTATGGATGAGGTAAGAATTATGTGGGACTGCACACACAGGCTGGACATGACTAGGTAGGTATTAAGTCTTGGCTCTATTGTTTTTACCCTATCTGTCTCGCACACGTGTATTTCCTTAGTGGCCCCAGATATCTGAGTTACAGACCCCTGATGTGGATAGAGGGAGAGGTGAGCCTCTAGTGGATATATAACGGTCTCTGGAGGTAGGCAGCTCCATGCAATTAAGAACAATATGCTTAGGGTGCCTGGTCGCTCAGTTGGTTCAGGGTCCGACTCTTGATTTCGTCTCTGGTCATGATCTCAAGGTTGTGAGATGGAGCCTAGCATCAGGCTCCGCACCCAGTGGGACGTCTGCTGGGGATTCTTTCTCTCTCCCTCTGCTCCTCCCCCTCGATCTCTGTCTCTCTGTCTAAAATTTAAAAAAAATAAATCTTAAAAAAAACCATCAAAAACAAAAATGCAGCAGGCCTGGCTAGTGGCTAAGAAATAAGTGAGGTCGTAGTTGGGGGTGGGGAGGGGAGCTGTGATCCTGTCCTTTTTCTCCTGCCTGGCAAAGTGGAAGAAACCACTTTTCTCTTCTTCCTGTACCTCCTAGATGACTTGTTTACCTTCTGTATATTCCTTTCCCCTTCTACACTGTTTCCGGTGTACACTATGGCCCAGCCTCCTCTGGGTAAATATGCTGGGGTGAAAAGAGGAGAAGGAGACACTGCACAGACTGTTCCATCTGTCTCCCCCCACGAGCCAGGCCTGGGTTTGTCACACTCCGGGGTGTGAGGGGAACTGGAAGCGGTGAAACAGGAACCTGTGGAGGGCGGAGTCTCTGCGTGGTGGAAGGTCAGGCTGGAAAGGCAGCTGGGCAACTGCGCGGGGGTCAGAGACACAACCAAGACCAAAAAATAACCTAGCTCCGGTGGGCGGGGGGAAGTTATAAGGTACTCTGAAAGGAACTTCTATTGTTTTGGGGATTTTCTCCCTTGCACAAATTTTCAGAAGAGGCTCCTCACAAGAGAGGTATAATGTCTAGACAAGTAGATGGATACAGTTACATATGTAACTAATAAATGAATTCAAAATTGACAACTTCTATGAGTTTCTGTGTATTTGAGAGCAATGTCCATTTGGAAACATTTTGACCTTATTCTAAATGAGAAGGCTATTTCATTTACCTAGATGGGTAAAATGTACTTGGCGGTCATCACTGTATACTAAGAAGTGTGTCATTAATTAGACAGGGTCATCAATCATAAATTAAACATGAAGAATCAGAAATTTGATGTCTTGTATTTCTTTGGCTTTTAACTCTTACACAGTATTTTTTTCTCAAACGCATTCCTTTGTTCTCTAGAAATAGCCAGATGATATATAGTAATATGCCCAAATAGCTCCACAAGAGAGAGGTGATATGTAGAACCAGATTGAAATCTAGAAGCTACATAATCAGTAGCTTCTGTGTGCATAGGAATGTCAAATTACCTGAAAGCCTCAAAGACACATCCATGGACTGTGAGGAGGCAAACATATATATATGTATGTATCTATATACATATAGTTACACATATATGTGTACATATATACATATAGATACACACATATATATGTGTATCTATATGTACATATATATATGTGTGTATCTATACGTATATATAGATACACACACACTATGAAGCCCTTTCATCTAGAATGCCAGATTTTCTCTTTTCTTGAACCTTCCAGTTTACCATGTTAATATTCATGGGCAATTCCCACTTGCAGAAATACTGCATCTGGTGGGATGCCAGTTGTGCAAGACGCTCTATAAAGAAAGAGCTTGGGATCAATCAATGTGAGAGCACTGCCTTCGTCCCATATTTGTTTGAACTTGAGAAATGACAGAAAAGACATTGTCCATCATCCCATGGCATTCCGGTTGTGAGAGCCCATGAAAAGAATGGCATGTAAAACTAGGGCTTAAGGAGAGCTGTTGCTTGTCCAAACCAACTGGTATGTTTTATCTTTTAGTTACTTTGACTCTTATAACTCGATAGACTTTCATCTTTGGCCAATAGAAAGTTCAGAGGCAAATTTATAAGCTACTTCTAATGAACTAATAGGGCCTTACAGAGTGCACTTCTGACCTTCACTTTGTTATTATTTTCTCTTTGCCCTGATTTTCTTTAATCCTAGTGTACCTTACATTCTTTCTAGGAATAAGAGAAAGCAAAAGTGGAAAGACAGGAAGATGGGGGGAGAAGGGAAAGAGATAGAGAGAGAGAGGTAGAAAATGGGATAGAGAAATAGACAATCACAATTTACTGGGATCCAACTTTGTGTTAGGTGTTGTTCTCTCTACATGTATGTGCTTTAACTTTTTTTTTTTTTAAGATTTACTTATTTATTTGAGAGAGAGAGAGAGAGAACATGTGAGCGGGGAGGGGCAGAAGGAGAGGGAGAGACAGAATCTCTAGCAGACTCCCTGCTAAGTGTAGAGCCTGACTCAGGCCTCAAACCATAACCCTGAGATCATGACCTGAGCCAAAATCAAGAGCCAGACTCTCAAATGACTGAGCTACCAAGGCGCCCCTCTATGTATAACTCTTTACATGTATCTTCCTAACAACCCATGAAGTTAAGAACCCCACTTCATACGTGACAAAAACGAGGCATAAAGAAATGGGATAACCCACCTCAATTAGCATGGCTTATGGAGGCAATGTCTGGATTCAAACACATGTAGGCAGGCAGGCTCCAGAGCATCCACTGTGCAAAATTAATGAATAGATTAAAGGGTTTAGCATTCCCTCTACACTGGTTTACTCTTACCCCTGAACCTTCGGTTAACTCCCAGACCAAAAAATTTTTTTTTTTTTTTTTTCTTTGAGACAGAGAGAGTGCACACTTGCAGAGGAAAAGAATCCCAACCAGACTCCCCACCGAGCATGAAGCCCAAAGAGGGGCTTGATCCCATAGCCCCAACATCATAATCTGAGCTGAAATCAAGAGTTGGATGCTTAACTGACTGAGCCACCCAGGTACCCCCCAAAAGAGTTTATGTCCAAAGCATGCTGATCTGCAGCGACAGCCCCCAATCCTCGATGACAGCATGGAGAGCAATGGAGGATGCTACAAGGAAACTGTGAGCCAGTGCCTGACTTAATTGTTTTTTAGGGGGATGAGCTCCTGCAGGTTTTGCTATTGTTTTGGGGGTGTTGTCAAATATCAACAGTAACTATTTTTCTACTTTATAGGGAAACAGACACACAATTAGGCCTTGTATGTCTGGTGGGGTGAGCAGGGAAGAGGGAGGTGGGAAGGCAGGGGGAATTCCCTGATAGGGAATTAATTCTCGTTTATCATTTACTGAGCTAGTCTGAAGACATAATACTCCTCTGATTACCTAAGAAATCTGTGAGCATCCTATGTAAAGGGAAGGGATTCTGGAAACTCCTGGGGCATATTTTGGACCCACAGTGTGAAGAAGTCAGTTTGAAGTAAAACAGCATTTAGTTCCTGTGGGGGAAAAGAATCTGAATGAGACGAATCTTGGCAACTAAGAGAAATACTGTTACTACAGGAATGGATCAAACCCAAGCCAAGCCAAACACAAAACACAATAAAATAAAATGGCGACTCTTTATACTCAGAAATAAAGACAATGAATGTTTTGAAAACTTAAACAAAATCCTCCACACCTCTGCTGTACATTAATGGCCAACAAGAGCCCCACACCCTTAGGACCAAAAGACTTTTGTGGGACCAACGTTCCTCAAAGCCTTTGTGGTATTAAGAAAAGGGCTCTTAATCTCATTACACTGTCAACAAGTTCCTAGTTAATCAGTGTCTACATTCATTTGGGGTTAGCCTGTTATACTCATGTTTGCAATTAAATGCCACAAGGTCCAAATCAGCTTAAACAAGTTGTCCACCCCTACGCCCGCCTCCCACCAGCCCATGGCTCAGTTACCAGCACAGCAGTACAACCTGGGTAAGATATATCATAATTAATTACCAGAAGCCTGAAAAGAACCCATTTCATGAGTCTGCACAGTTTATTTAATGGAGTAAAAAATAAAATACTATTAACAATAAATACTCCTGACCCCAAATAACTATTTAGTTGACATTAAAAATGTTTCAAACATATAATAGGTTTTTAAAAAACTAAGCAGCACATTTGCTTAGCAGACTGTGTGGACAATATTATCAAGTAGTTCTATGTGACCAGATGATTTCTTAAAAAATTGATCTTTGATATCTTTCTTCCACAAAGGTGCTTCTCTAAAGCCTAGTCAATCCGGAAAAAAATCACCCAAATAAATGTTTACAAAATTAACATAAATATTGATGTGAACTAGCTTGAACTCTGCTGTTTTACTGTTTGACATTTGACCACAATTTCCCAGCTTATGCATCCCTTATAAACATATGTTAGTAGCTGCTTCCTAAAGGCTGCCTGTTAGTAAAGACTCTTAATTGTAAGTCTACAGGAATGTCTTATAAATCCATTTGCCCCAATATTTCTGAATTAGAGACACAACAATTAGAGTCTCACATTTATTTGAGGCATTTTAAAATTTGTTATCAGAAGACATTAGGACTATTTTAGCATTTCAAGGGTTTCAAAATTAAAGATAAACATTTCATGATTAATGATCAATCCGAGAGAAAGCTTTGATAAGCCTCCATCCTCCTTAATTTTTTGAGTATTATTCTTTAAGCCCTGGGTTGCCTCAGCTGAATTTCACCAAACTTTTGCATATCAATTGCTCATTTTCAGCAATATCCAGGCTGTGCCCCTTGCCATTTGTGGACCTGCCTAAGCAAAAGATTTGACAAAAAAAATTTTTCATTCACTCAATGAACGTTAAATCCTGGGCACTGGGCAAGGTTGAGGTCAAAGGGTGAATAAGACCTCGTCCCTGGTATAATGACTCTTAATTAGGAAAGGAATATGTTAGAATTAATGATTTAATTTTCACTTTTGACATTCCATTGCTCATGTTAACTTTAGATATGCTCACATTAAAAAAATGCAGCCTATGAAACATCTACTATTTAGAGTGACTGTCACGTGGGGAATGAACGCCAGAATTTTTTCAGCTCTTCCCAACCTTAACAGCCTGTAAGCCCAGCAATCAGAAGAAATTGGTTCCAACTCCATCCACATACTTTCTTAAGAATTTATGGTCATGTATTGTCTTCATCTGTATGTGGATAGTTCCAAGACACCAGAGGACCCTAGTTGTGATTGTGCGTGCTCTATCAGAACCGAAACCCAATTTTAGACGTGTTTATATACTCAATTTGCCTTGAGAAAAATTATTCCTGAAAAGGCTAAAACGTGGATGATTTTCATTAATTGGTAATGATACCTTACAGCACATGTCACTTCCCTTTTCATGCTTTATTGAGGATATTTGATACAGAGAATCCTTGTTTCATGATTGAATAACTGGTGAATTCCTATTCCTCATCAGCTTAAAGGTCAGGGGTTATGCTGGTTAGTCACGCTTATGAAGCCAAATAGGATAGATCTGCCTCCTAGGACGAGGCATGGAACAACTAATAAACTTGACCAAGTACCAGGGAAACAGTAAATAAAGAGTGTCGACAAAGCACGGAGCACCTACTTGGTCCTCAATGAGGCCGGCCCCATTTACAAGTTTCCCTATATAAACAGGTGTTTAAATACAACAAATACAGTAAATAATTTCGAGTCAACATTTTAATCCAAAACATTCTGAATATTAGCAAAATTCTTTATGCATAGTAGACATGCCAACTGGTTTTTATCGAACATCAATATTTACTGTCATTGAGGTATTACTGACTCTGGGTTCTCTTTGGTCAATATTTTCCTTTAGAAAAGCATCTCAGACTTTCCTTTCTTTGTACCTTTGTTTAGTGGTTTTCTTCACCCAGAATGCCTTGTCCTTAAGTTCCACTTAATATTACTCACTGCCCAGAAGGCAAGTCAAATTTTACCTCTCCCCTCATGAAGGTTTCCCTAATCTTTTTTTTTTTAAGATTTATTTATTTGTCAGAGAGAGAATGAGCACAAGCTTGTGGAGCAGCAGGCAGAGGGAGAAGCAGGCTCCCTGCTGAGCAGGAAGCCCAATGCAGTCTCCACCCCAGGACCTGGGATCATGACCTGAGCTGAAGGTAGACACTTAACTGCCTGAGCCACCCAGGTGTCCTGATTTCCCTAATCTAGCAACTGGATAGGAATGCTCTCTTCTTGGACTTCCATCGAACTATCCTTGCTACATGACTACAGCAGCATTCAGAGTCACTCTAAGTTATACTTGCCAGCCCAACATTTACTGACATTTATCTTTATTAGACTGCAAAGTCCTTGTGAGCAAACCAGGGCTTGCATTTTATTCATAGTTCCCTATTCAGAAGCCTTAGCTGAGGAATTGCACACAGCAGAAAAAATATTTGTACCCACATATCCATGCTCTAAGATGAAAGAGTGCAAATAAATGTCATAATGTACTTCACATCAAACACTAATTTTAAACAGTTGTAAAAATTCATTCATTCATTCATTTATGATTTTTTAAACATTCACCTTTTTGCCAGGCACTATGTTAGGAGCTAGGAACTTAGTGGAGAATAAAACAGGTCTAGTCTCCTGAACTTTACATTCTGATGGTGAAAAAGACAATAAACAAAGATAGCCAGGTGGTGATGTATAGAGAAAGGTGAAAATGAAAGAGACAGTACTTTAGACAGGGTAGTCAGGAAAGAGCTTTCTGAGGAGGCCACGCTTGAATGAAGTGAGCGTGCGTCATGTGAAAATCTGGGAGAGGAGCTTCTGGGCAAAAGAAATAGTAAAAACAGAGACTCTAGGGCAAGAACAAGCTAGGCATTTTTGAGGAACACATAAAAAAGAGAAGTAGAAATTATGGTTAGAGGGAAAAATGGCCAGATAATAGAAGGCCTCTGGACCACACGCAGCACTGACTGGATTTTATGTCAGTGGGGCAGTCTGATCCGAGGATGACTTAATCTGAGTTAAATTTTCAAAGCATCATCCAGGCTGCTACTAAGGACAAAAAAAATGATCCTAGTGTCCTTGTAGAAAGGGGAGACAATTAGGAGGCTCCTATGGCAGCCCAGGTTGGAGGTGTGGGTGGCTTGGATCAGTGTGTGAACAGTGGCGGTAGAGACAACTGGCCAGACTTGGAAGGTGGAACATCTAGAACCTGCTGATAGAGGGGGCATGAGCCTTGAGCTAGAGGAAGGAATCCAAGCCGGCCCCAGGATTTTGGTCTGAACAACTAAACGGGAGTTATCACCATGAACTGAGATGGAAGAGATGGGGGGGGGGGGGGAGCAGAATGGTGGGGGAGGAGAGAGTTCTGTCTGGACACATGAAGCTTGAGCCAACAAAGAGCATTCAGTTGGACATGCTGAGTAGATAGCTAGATAGATATACGCCTGCAGCTGGAGACAGAAATGAGAAATTTATGGGGATATAGCTGCAATCTATTAATACATACATGTGCTTTTGAGGCTATAAGGTCAAAATTAACTGGTATACTTTTAAGCCCACTTAAAACCTATTAAGGCACACTGAATTCTAAAAATAAAGTTACTTTAATCTGTTGCCTACCACATCAACAGTTAACCCTAATCCCAAAGGCATAAATAAGCATGCACATTTTTGGCAAACTTTAATCATAAAAAAGAATAAAGTATAGTCTCCCATGAATATTTCAGGAAATAGTCATGTGAAGGAACATGAATGTTTAATTTAGATATCACCTCTGTCACTGTATGTTAGATAGCATGTCTGTGATTTCCTCTGGAAATTCCAAAATGCAGCCAAGTTTTTCCATGTGTAACTTAAAATGGTATTTCCCCACTATGTAGCCTTCCTTTTTTCTCCTTTTTTAAATTCCTCATCCCCCAGTCCCAAGCTGTACCACACAGAATGCTTAAAAGAATAAAAATCCTTAATTTTCTTTTTTAAGCTAAAGAAAAAAGTTTATATTGTTTTAGTCAGCTTTGTGCCACATCCTCAATGGAAAAGCCAGCCCAGTACAGGCACGTACTCAATGCCTATCGTACATACATGTGGTAAAAGAAAGATGTGGGGAGACATGAAAAGGTCATCATTCCTCCCCCTGAAATAAAATTACATAATTCTACCCATATGTATAATTCCCTCAAAGAACAATTCTCCTCACTTATTTTCAAGTGAGGCTGTTAAGAAGAAGAAAAAGAAGAAGTGAATGGAAAACATGCCTGTCTCAATTATGACTGGTCAACCCAAAAGACACAATCTGTATTCTTTGTGGAGGCTTCGTGGAGGGGAGAAGCTGTTTCCTGGCCTTTTCCAACTTCTAGAGGTCACCCACACTCCTTGGTTTGTGGTGTCTTCCTTCATCCTCAAAGTGAAGAACCAAGTATCTTCAAACCCCTCCCGGTCTGCCCTCTGCTTCTGTTCTCACACCTCCTTCTCCGCCTCTGACAGTCCTACCCACCTCTTAGAAGGATCTTACTGATTCTACTGCAACCACCCAGCAATCCAGGACAATCTTCCCATCTCATGATTGTACACAACTGCAAGGTCCCTTCTGCCATGAAGATAACATATTCGCAGGACATCTTGGCACAGAAGGTCAATGCTCTATCTACCACACATTGTTTTCAAATATTTCATTTCTCAGAAATGTTCTGTAATTGTGGAGGTTAATAACGAGGGCTCTGGAGTCGAACAGCCACGGATTGAAAACTTGCTTCATTACACAACCAGCTCTGTGACCTTGGACACGATTCTTAATTTCTCTAAACCTGAGCTTCTCATGTCATAACATGAGGAAAATAATAGCATCTACTTTATAAGGATAATCAGATAATAAATGCAAAACATATAGCATAATTAATTTTTAAAGTATTTACTTGAGTTGAACTCTATGTGCCAGGCCCTATGCTGGGATATTATTCTCTTTTTTTGAGTATAGAACAAAGTCTTCAGTATTGAAAGCGCTCCACAAAGGCTTTCTCCTCCGGTGCTTATTGGCATTCATTATATACTGCTTTGTCCTAATATTTAACTTCTCATGTATATATGTGTGTATGTGTATATTCACACACATGCACACGCACAGGAGGACCATATCTACTCAAAGCCCTGGATATACTTATTTACTTATTTTTTAAAAAAGATTTCATTTATTCATTTTGAGAGAGTGAGAGAAAGAAGGAACACCAGAGCATAAGCCAGGGGGAGGAGCAGATGCAGAGGGAGAAGCAGACTCCCCACAGAGCAGGGAGCCCGATATAGGGCTCTATCCCAGGACCCTGCGTTCATGATCTGAGCCAAAGGCAGGCTCTTAACTTACTGAGCCACTCAGGTGCCCCTCTATTTAAAAATAAATAATAAAGTCAGTACAATTTGACTTTCCGACACCCATCCAACACCACAGAGGGTCACATTCTGGCTGACGGCTTCTCTGGCCTAATATGCGGTTACCCTAACAGACTCCTCCCTATGGTCTGTTACATGCATTACTGTAGCCTCCCTGATCCCCGAATCCTACTCTGCTGGCTGCTTCTAATTTCAGGCCTTTTCGGGCATTCAAACCTTGGCTTTCCACAGCGGCCTTGACCTCCTGTCTCTTTCTCTGGTTTTTCAGGAGGGTTTCAAGATGGGTGGCTCTTGCTTTCGGTCCACATCCTCAAAATACAAAGAGTGACTGGTATGTTTTGAAGAAAGGCTAAAAGGAGGTAAAGGAAGGAAAGAAGGAATATAGAGTCCTACTGCAATCTAGCTTCTTGTTATTACTAAGTCAGATAGAACGTAGGTGGATTCTTTCCTCTCGAAAATAAAATCATTTCACAAAAACAAAGCCAGGGAAAACCAGACAAGCCCAACTCACGAATGAATATGTAGCAGGCCTTTCCTTATATACCAGCATCACTAAGAGGGTCTACGGTATATAGGAAATCAATCACGAGTCCAGGTTATTTAAAAGAATGGGAGCTTTTCCATCTGACACCTAAAGGCAGCAGCAATAATACAAAATAAGCTTTTAAAAATTGTTCCCCATTGTTCTCCATTATTTGGGTCTTTGATGTATCCTACATTATGAGCTATCAAAGCAAGGCAATACATCCAAGGGAGGGAACACCACTAATGAAGGAAACATTAAAAGGTTATGCTTTCTCCCCATTACTTTTGTCTTCTTTGCAAATGGTTTTAAAGGTCATTTTAAAAATAGCCTGCAAGGCTACAAAGGCCTCAAATATTTAAATAACACAATGCAGTTTATTTTTACATAGTGTTCCAAATGCACATCACAAAATGCTTCACAGAAATGTCAGTCAAAGGCTAAAGAGAATAGAAAGGTACATTTGAAGACTAAACAGAAGGAAAACAATGGTTCAGAAGAGAAGGAAGAGGCCTTTCAATAAGTGCACCTAAACTAGTTGCATATATGAAAATGCAACCGTATGGTTTGGAGAATTAGAGAGACCTCAGAGAGAGGAAAGAGAGCAAAGGGTTAAACTGGAGATAATCCAAAATCAAGATGTCAGAATTTATGGGAGGAAACCTGAGTATCGGTCTTAGATCTTTGAATACGAGCCTGATAATGTTTCTCTAAATAAAGAAAGCAACTAGAGGAAATCACTTTTTTTTTTTTTTTTTTTGAGCACTTAGTATGCGCCAGGCTCTGTGCTTGGTATTTTTTGTTACGTCACTGAGTCCTCACAGGCTGGGTTATCCCTGCAACACCTAGATGGGAGCTTTTCCATCTGACACCTAAAGGCAGCAGCAATAATACAAAATAAGCTTTTAAAACACCTACAGACACGGAACCAGATCCCCAGAGGTTCGATAATTCTCACAGGTGGTAGAGTCCAGACTCTCTTCCAGGTCTGGCTCATTCTCAAACCTCCAATTCAAGATAGTTTTAAAGAATAAGAACCAGACAACAACACAAGAAGTAAAACTGTAAAGGAATTAGAAGGAAAATAAGAGTTTGTTTTTGATCTTACTTATGGCAGGGAAGGCTTCTTTGAGAGGAAATTCAAAGGGAAAAAAATCATAAAAAAAAAAAAAAAGAAAAATTTCATCATATCAAATTTAAAATTTCAGTACTTGAAGAACAGAAGAAAAAGCCTGACAAATTTGAAAAAAGTATGCCACAAACATGACACACAAAACAGTTACTAGAAGAGCTTTTATGTAAATCAAGAGGAAAACCACAAACACATCAACAGAAAAAAATTAACTTTCAAAGAAAAAATAAGCAAGAGAATTACAACGATTAATAAACATAAGAGAAAATATCAGCCTTACTAGTGATAAAGAAATGCAATATAAATCACAAACACATTTTTGCTCCGTGTGAGCGAAGGTTTAGGAAAGAAAAATTAAACTATTATAGCTTTATAGATGATAGTCTGTTATTACATATAAAAAATCATGGAAAGGGGCGCCTGGGTGGCACAGTCAGTTGAGCATCTGACCCTTGGGTTTTGACTCAGGTCATGATCTCAAGGTCCTGCGATGGAGACCCGCGTTGGCTCTGCACTCCACACAGAGTTTGCCTGGGAATCTCTCTCTCCCTCTCTTTCTGCCCCTCCTGCTCTCTCTCTCTCAAATAAGTAAATAGAATCTTCAAAAAAAAAATTGTGAAAATATTCATGTTTTTTGGCCTAGCAATTCACTCTTAGGAATATACCATTAAGAAATAACCATAAATTTATATAAAGAATTATGAATAAATTATGATGCAGCATTAGAATAGCAAAAAAAATTAAAGTCAGAAGGTCTTTAGGGGCCAGTTTAAATAAATTTATGGTATATTCATCGGATTCAGTAGTGGACATATATTAATTTTTATTTCTCAACAGAATATTTGATTATATGGAAAAGTCTGCACATTATATTAATTTTTTTTAGGCAGGCTTAAAAAAAAGTGATCTATATTTCAGGGGTTACTAGTCTAAATGCTTACAGAGGATGGTAACAAATGCACAGTGTTACACAACCAAGTTTTTTAAAAGGGCTGCCACATGGTCTTATAAATATGTTCACACATACATACATCCACCACCCTATGACCCTTGAATAATTGCTAAAAAATATTTAGAATGGTTGGGGCAATTGTAACTTTTATTCTCTTCTGTGTGATTTTTCTATTTCTCCTAAACTTTTATATGAAACAAAACAAAACAAAACAAAAACCTTCACTTTCTTAGGTGATTTATTTATTTATTTGGGGGGGTGGAAGAGAGAGCGAGCACACATGTGCACATGTAGGGGATAGGCAGAGGAAGAGGGGGAGAGAGAATCTTAAGTAGACTCCCTGCTTAGCATGGAGCCTGACCTGGGGCTCAATCTCAGGACCCTGAAATCATGAACTGATCTAAAAGCAAGAGTCAGACGCTTAAACAACTGAGCTACCCAGGCGCCCCAACCCTTCACTTTTATAATCAGAAAAATTCTAAAAAGATGTTATAAAATAGGAAAAAAAAAAAAAAAGAGAGAGAAAAAACAGCTCCAGCCTGCTGTTAGACAGAACCACTGACCCCAACCTCTCGGAGGGGGCTTTTTTGTCCTATTTGCACGGCTCCCTCTGCAGAAGGGGACTTCACTGCCCACACTTCACAAGTCTGTCTATCCTCTGACCACAACACCTGAAAATGCACTGAAAATGCAAAAAAAGTAGGGGTTCTCAGTCTTCGCTGGCATCAGAGGTAGCCGAGGAGCTTGTAAAAATATTGTTGCTCACACCTCACCCTGGAGATTCTGATTCAGTTGGTCTGGGATGCGGCCCAAACATTAGTAATATATAAAAGCTCTTCAGTTGATTCTAATGCTGAGCCAGGGTTGTAAACTCCTGGTCTGACCTCAGCTCTTCGGACTGAAGCCTCATTGCACTTGTCTGTGCATCCTTTAAGAAGACGGGAAAGAAGGCCATCCTCACCCTGGTTAAAAGATGTCTGTCCCTATTTCTAATCTATTTGAAATCATTTCTATGCAGTCTCTCCTTTAAGGGGAATCAATCTGAATTCTTACTTTCTTTATTCAGATACCATACGGTCCTTCCTTCGATAAACCCTTGACGATAAAGTACTATACCCCAGCACTAAAACCCTTTCCTTCGTGGTACTTATAATCAAGTCCAATTTTAGGTTTACCTTCCTGGTTACTTGATTAATATCTTCCTCTCTTCCACCAGACTGTCAGCTCCATGAGGGTAAGAACAACACCTGGTTTTACTTCCCATACAGCCCCCTAATTTGCAGACTGAGTAAATGCTGGCAGGCACCATGTCTGTCCATTGATATAGACTGACTGAGGATGGCATTGGGAATGCAGCATTTATGGACTGGGCACCTACTGCATTCAAAGCACCATGTGAAATAATGTGTGGATATAAACCAAAACTCTGAGTGCTATGATTTAGTAGAGAAAAGATGAAGGCAAACAGCTAAATGCAACACCAAGCCTAATGAAGAAATACCCTCAGAGAGGCAGAAGCCCAGTGGCATCTGCAGACAGAAGGATTCATCTGATTAGGACTTCCATGGAAGCCTTCAAGGAGGAAATGTCATTTGAGTCAAGCCTTAGAGGATGACAGATAATTAGGAAGGAGGAAGAAAGGGCATTTGCTGCTGTAACAAATTACCTCAAACTTAAATTTATATAAGTTTAAAACAACACAAATTTATTATCTCAGGTTTTTTTTTTTTTTTAAGGATTTATTTTAGAGAGAGAGAGTGAGAGAGCATGCGAGCAGGGGGAGGGGCAAAGGGAGAGGGAAAGAGAATCTTAAAACAGGCTCCACACTCAGCCTGGAGCCTGGCGCGGGGCTTGATCTCATGACCGAGATCATGACCTGTGGGGAAATCACGAGTCAGCCGCTCAACTGACTGAGCCACCCTGGCGCCCCCATTATCTCACAGTTCTAAAGGTGAGCATGACTGCTTCTTCTGTTCTACAACCTACAAGACCAGAATTAAGGCACTGCCTGGGCTGGGTTCACTTCTGGAGGTTCCGGAGATGAATCCACTTTGAAACTCATTCAGGTTGTCGGCCAAATCCAAGGCCCTTGTTTCTCTGTCGGCTACCAGCCAGAGATCTCTCCGAGCCTCTCACACTATCTGTATTCTTCATCACATTGACCCTCCCACCTTTCAACCAGCAAAGGTATTCTGAGTCCTCCTTACTACTCAGATCTCTCCAAATTCTCTTTCAGCTGGATCTCTTTTGCTTCTAATCAGAGAAAGTTCTTTAAAGAGTTCATGTGATTAGACTGGGCTCACCAGGTTGAGGAAATTCTCCCTATCTTAAGCTCGGTTAACCTTAATTACAACTGCAAAGGCCCTTTTTCCATGTATTATAAAATGTTCTCAGGTTCCAGAGATTGGGCAATGGACATGCTTCGGGGCCATTCTGTCCACCAAGCAATGTGGGGGAGAGTCTGGATGGTATGGTTGGAGCACAGATGTTGGGAGATAAGTAGAAGGAGCTCGAGGGCCTTAAATACCAGGCTGAAATGTCTGGATTTTTATCTTACAAGCGAGAGGCCAGTAAGGCTCTGAGAAGGTAAACTTCATAAAGAAATATCGAATTGTTTCTGAATGCTAACTCTTGGAACCTAACTCTGAGGAAACAACGGGAAGCCTAGTCCTTGTACTTTAGAAGCTCAGCATCTTACGTGCTCCTCCACCATCACAGCCTGAAGCAGAGCTATCTTAGCCAAAATGAACTCTTCCTTGAGTTGCGCGTCTCTCTCTGTACACTCAATATTCTCGCTGAATCTTCTGTTCTGGCTTCCAGTCTTTGGTCTAAGGAAATACGTTAAGTTTTATATATTTATATATATATTCCCCAATACTCAATTCTCCCCTTTAGAACTTTCTCTGACTCATTAAACATACCTTTCCATTATCAGCTCTGAACAAGAAAAGAATTCTTAATACCAATTCAGCCATATACAAGTTTTTGAGTGGCTACCAAATTGCCTATCAGGCTGAACATCAAGAAACATAGCTACGACCCAAAATAACTAATAGAGATTTGAATAAAAATGTCTGAGTGAAAAAGTAAGCCAGGTTCAGTTACCGAGTTCCTATTCTAAGTACAAAAATATTGTGTCATGAACACTAGAGATCTACACTTAAATAGCACCCTAACATTAAGTTTTGGCTCTTCAAACCCTATACACATTAAATCTATAAAAAGGAAGAAAACTATAAATCACCAATTTGAAGGAAATGCACATTGCAATTGTCATGAAATAAATTCAGGCTTTTGTAACACAAAATTTTCTCTCTTCTGACTTAATACTTATGTGTGTTGTAATAATTCCTGGTCAAGAATGCAAATTCTGATGTCAGACTGCTAGTTGAAATCCCTGTTCTACCATTTTCCAGTAGTGCTACATTCAGCAAATTACCAAACTCCCCGTGGCCTCCTCACTATAAATGGGGACAAAAATAAAACCAACTTCAGATGGCTCTTGTGAAGACTTCATACCCGTCAAGCATGTAGAACAATGTCTACACACAGTGAGTGCTTGACCAAACTCAGCTATTATCATTACTATTATTTTTAGATATGTCAGATGATACACTCTACAATTCATTTCCCTCCTCTCCCCCCGATTTACTAAGAGGAGAGGGATTTTAGTTTTAGGAAGGCAAAGTGGTTCTCAGACACCATAAGGCAAACAAAATAGTTCTCTCGGAAGCAAAGATCTTCAATATTTGCACCTTCATTTTTATCCAACTTTAAAGAGAAAAAAACAAAACCCAAAACATGATATAAGGAAAGTTGGCTATCAAACTGCACAGATGCTTTCCACTGAAAGAAGACTTCCCTCTCTGCCAGGAACTGTGCTCTGCAAGTGAGTGAAGGTGTCAGGAGAGGCAGGAAAGCTGGACAAAGCCTAGAATATGGCAGCGACGTGATTAAACACACTCATGACACAGTGATGACGTGCCCGGAAGTTAATGCCGCCAGTTGAGAGAAAGTGTTGAACACACATTACGGTGCGTGAAAGCCCCACACAATGACGGCCTATGTGAGGGATACGGACTTGCAAGACTAATAAAACTTACCTTTCATGCATTTCTACTCCCCACCACTTTCTACCCACGGTTCTAAGACAGAATCAGGCAAGAGCTTGCCTTTAAACCATCCGGAGTGAAACACAGCCTCATCCTTTATGCTCTCGATTTGTAAGGGGGTATTGTCATTCATTTCAAAAGAAATCCTAGAGTAGCTCCACACTGAATAGAGAAACCTAATTTTCAAACATGTTACAACATAATATTATCAGTCTTTCACTGAATGACTTCAAACATTCAACAAGTAGGACTTCCCATGAACACACTATCCTGAAGTAATACTCCAAAATTTATTATAGTTACTACTTTCAGTACTGATTTTCTTTAGAAATCAGTCTTTTTTTCCCCAAAGGGGGGGGGGAAGCCTTCATAATGATACAGTCTAAATTATAACTACTTTAGAAGAAATGGAAAGTTTATTGCCCTTTGCTCCAAAGCCATTCATATTTCCATATGTATTTCTGTTGCTTGTCTACTTTTTCCTTTCCTACAACTAAGTCCAACACAGAGATGGCGAACACACAATTGCAGTGTAGTTCAGGTTAGAAGACACTGCATAAGCTCCTTTAAAAGCCCCATAAAGTTTTCTTTACACAATTTCTCTGCCTAAATCCACCTCATTTTTCTTTCATGACATCACAGCAGCAGTGGTTTTTAATTTCATTTCAGTGGGAAAGACTTGGCTTTTAAACCTTATTTTACTAAAACCAACAAAGCATGAGTTCAGGATAAACACACACACACACACACACACACACACACACACACACACACACTCTTCTCCTGATTAAAACAATGCATTAAGGATGTAAGAAAGCATCAGAAGCACTTAAAATAGTTCAGGAATTTGGAGGGAGGGGGAGAAGAAAGGAAGTCTAAAAGTCATTTTCTGTCTGTTTTAACATTGAGGGAAAAATAGCCTTCAAAAACCCCATTACGTTTTTGTAATACATTTTTGTAATTCCAGTTACGCTCCTCAGAACCCAATTCTGAGTATTAGTGATATTTGTACATTTACCAATTAATCCATTCAAATTGTGGGGATAGCCTAGATAATGTGCTCACTGCATTAAGTTCTTTAAGAAATGCAACTTAATGGAAGTAAATTTTCAACATTTTCTCTGAAGGTATCTTTTGATATCAAATTTCAGGGAATTCCACTTAATGCAGCCACTTCACATGCTCTCCTTCATCAAAAGCTTTATTATCTTTTCTTCTTTTTTTTCCTCTTCATTAATGTACAAGAGTTATAGCTAGGGACTTTTCTCTCGATTTTCTTTCCAATTCTTTCCCCTTAGTCACACTTGTCCTGATTTTGCGAGCCAGTCTCCATCCCAGCTCTCACTTTGGTATTGTTGAACTCTCCTTCTATCTAAACCGTCCACTCTTGAGAACCTACGTTGTACTCCTCTGTAGTTTCCACAAAGACGACTGCAATAACACGCACACAGCCAAGTATTAAATTTGTTATATGAATCTTTGGAAAACAGTGTTCACTCAGAACATTTATAGGGCAGAGGAACCTTAAATATGCTTTTGAAAATGCCAGAAACAGAGTAATAGCTATTTTCCCATAAATTGTATTTAATTGAAGCATTCTTGCAACAACTGACTTTAATACCTATCAAGAGGGTTCGTATTCCATATATAGCATCAGGACATCGGGACCCATCGAAACATAGATCCTAAATCTCCTGCCTAAGGAAGTCAGAGGAACAAATGATAATGTGAACTCACATGTATAAATGGATGGTGCTAGAACAAGCTAAGTTTATAGATGAGGAATTTCTGAGTTTACAATTTCAAGATCCCTGAAAGAATAAAACATGTTTGCTGCTAAAAACCACTGGCCATTTTTAGACAACTAAATCACCAGTGGTTACCCTAAAACTAAGTGCCATAATCATAGGATGTGCAAAATGGAGATGTTGGAAATGAGAAATTGTGAATTTGTTTACTTTGGTCTTTTTTACCATGGCTATGAGAGTAACTATTTTGACTTCCGACTCTGTTAACCACAATTGTTTCTAAGGAGATTGGCGAGAGGAGGGGAGGCTGAGAAAAGTGACAAAGAGAAAAGGAAAAGACAAAGGAGGGGAAAGATCAGAAAGGTGGTTTCAAAGACTGGTACTAAAATTATTCCTTCTTTTTGAGATTATAGGTTAGATGCCGTCACAACATTATCCATTGTCTTATCTGGATGAGGAACTGGCATGTCTCTGTTGAAAAGAATCTGCTTTATTCAGAGCCCCACAGGAAAACAAAAAAGAGTTTTTTATTTTTTGTACCTATTACGTTCACTTACTCTTATTCATTTCTGACTAATAATGTAAAAACTTCCATTTCCCGTCATAATTAGATATCTTATTGGCATGATCAGCAGTTCTAAGAAACAACCTAAAAAAAGTGGTTTATTTCTCATTTTAAAGTGAGATGAGTTTATGCCGATAACACAAACATTCCAGAATAAATAGCAACTTAGGAGCACAGAGCTTCCTTGAATGCTTTTTTGGCTGCAAAAAAGGATGTTGCCACAAAAATCTGTTTTGCATCATCTAAATGCTTGAAACAAGAACACATAATTTAGAAGAAGAAGAAAAAAAAAACCCAGTGGCGGCCACTTAGCCATAAAGAGCAAAGTCGTGTTAGAAATAGCTTTCCTGTGATATTTTGGTACATTTCTTGGTTTTTTCAGCAATCGGCGTAATTATGTGGTTGGAGAGGGCAGTGTTTATCCACATTACCATTTATACACTGTATACAAACAGAGGACTTGACTCCAACAGTCTGATGAGCACACGGGTTTGTGGCCACATCCTTGACCTCGGAGGAAACCCAGGTGGTTTTATCAGACATCACGGCAATCTTAAGCTAGAGAATATTGATCTCTGACTCGGCTTCTGTCTGTCCAAAACACCCAATGATTTTCCTGCTTGAGCGCTAAGTTACAGTTGTGGAATATGGTTTATATGTAATATGCCAATATGCTAATTCATTCCATAGTTACTGATATTATGACGTGGCGGGTGGGGGTGCGTGACACAACCCCCTGAAAAATCCATAACCTTTTGTTGTTTCTGTGCACAACTTGATGCCAGAAATAAACCCCTCTGTCTTTCTCCCTGGCTACTCTGCAAACTTGGGGGTAATTTCTAGGAAGCAGAAAAAAAGAAACTTCTGCCTATTAGAATATTCAAGCTTATCAAGTCATTGCATAGGCTAGGATGACTATAAATGCTAACTTCATTGTACAGAAAGTTCTCTCGTGAAAATGACATTCTTTTTCAGTTAAGAATGTTCATATGTCAAAACTAGTGCACAGAAAAGTAACAAGCTGTAATAGCTGTTCTACACAGCAAAGTACAAAATCATGTTTTAAATATCACACAGCTGCGTCGACTCCGCTGGCACTTCTAAGGGGCACACCCGTTTCTTGGGCTGAGGGCCAAAGTTCTGCATGAGGGGCTCGGAACAGCGGCACACCTCGCCCATTCACACATGTCTAGTACTGTCGGCAGCACTATTTACACAAGTGAAGAAACGTGAATTGACATTTTGTAGCATAAATTTTCTTCTGTGTGGCCCTTTATTAAAACTGGGCTTGCTCCCGGTAGCACTGTATCATGTACTTAAGTAAATAACGGACCCAGTTGATGTAGCCTGTGCCATTAAAGTGATTTGTGGGACAAAATGCTGATCGTTCATGCCATGATAAGATTCTGGAATCTTATGATAATTTTTTCACAATTCAGTGTCCAAAACGCTATCAACTATCATTACAAATACATCATGGTTACTTTGTTCCAAGACACTGTAGGATTAAAATGTACCGTTTGTATATATCAAAGTGTGTGTGTGTGTGTGTGTGTGTGTGTGTAGACAGACAGACACACACACAAACATGGAGACAATGGGGAAATATGGTTCCAACTCACTGCATATAAGAAGGATATGTTACCTCCCTGATCCTGTTTCCTAATCCATTGAATGAGGATAGAAATTCAATGTATACACAATAGTTTGGTACAAAGATTAAATGAGGAAGTGTTTACATGGAACCTAGCACAGTGCCTGACCCATAAGAGGAATTCAATATCCACCCTGAGAGGAACATGGTTTGTTGTCAGTCATCACCTGAATTGGGACAGTAAAGCAAGCAAAAGACAGGTGGAGGAAGGTGCTGCTGCTGGAGGTGCACGCCGTGTACCCTCCCTGATACCACAGGTACACGGTGCTTGACGTTATAAGGAGAAGATACACGGCAGTCCATTTGGCGTTCTGGCAGTCCTATTAATCTGGCGATACTAAAGTCATCTTGACATGCTGGATCCTTTTTATTGTGCTTTCCCTCATTCCCCGGGTCTCAAGTATTTCTCAGGAGTGCCCGGAGAAACAATATGACATCACAAGTTCTTGAGGTAAGGAGAAAATACACTTCCTAAACTCTTACTCTCCACTTCTCTTTCCTATCCTGACACCAAAGCTCAGCCTTCGTTCCAAGGACCGTTAGTACGCCAGAATTTTTCAGACTGGTGACAAAGCCACCCATGATATTAAACAATACTAAGGAGAACAGAAAAATTAATAGAGGATGAGGCCATATGAGCTTACATTCTTCCTAAATCCACGGTTATGCACTCCTTAAACACAGTTGTAGGCTGGAAACAAGCGGTTTTCTCCAACTTCAGTGCATCTGTCCCCTCTGCAAGTTAGATCTGAACTTTTGACACAATATGTTTTTACATATAGGGGAGGCAGAGAGTACAGTATATGTGCTTGCCACACGCCAAGGCAGCGCTGAAGGAGCATTTTGAAAAGCAGCTCTCTTGGCAGCAGCAGAAAGTGTTGGCAATGCGCACCCACATAACCCGTCTGTCACTTTAAGAGCTGAAATAGGAAAACCTGTACCATTTTTGTACTTTTGTTCATTCTTTTCAACTCATTCGAAGTTGCCCCCTGGGAGTTAGTCCTCCACCAAAAGTCTCTTTCAGTACACAACTAGCTCTCTCTATTAAGCGTACCCACCCCTGCTCTGCTATAACACTGCTTCCTTTGTACTTGCCTGGTGAACTGACCAGCCATCCAGTACAATGGCCACAATGACTAAATTACACTGCCTGTCACTGCCTTTTGTATCACACCTCTAACAGGTGCCATTACCATGATAGGCAAATTGTAATAATCCATTCACAGCATCCACTGCCTTAATAATGTATTTTTTTTTATTTTACATAATCTGTGTGTGAATGCCACAAGGCATTTGAATAGTTAGTAAATACACAGGGCTGAAAGACTGAACCGTGTGGAATGCAGCCACAAACAAAGGCGCTTAGGACAACAGACCTGAATGCAACCACATTCCTGATAAAGCGGACAGACACATAAATATATCCAATAGAGAAATGGCCTCCAGATTTGAGGGTTTTCGAAAATCAAACTTCAGGAACTGAGAGAGTGGAAAACAAGCCATTACCAAACTCAAGTTGTTATCCCCGGCTTAAAACTACATATGGCGTCTAGGTGAGTACGGCCTGTGGTTATAATCCGCACCGGGGCCAAGAAACACAAGAGAATCACAAAACCATGAGTTGAGCCTTGGGAACTGTGCTCCAGATCTCTGCTCCTTTCCTGCTCCCCCTCTCCTCCTGTATCTCTATCAGATGCCCACCTACATGCACCTGGGACATGAAACCACTGAACTGTTTTGTGAAGTTTACGGAACGGCTCCAGCGGATACATGCGAATACACGTGAATTCATGTGTTAACAGGAACACCCCCTTCCTGAGCGTCACGGTCAGTGGCAAACTTGACTGGGCTCCTGATGAAGGCTTGGAGAGCCTTATTCGCCTAGAGGTTGCAACAGCTAAGATACGTTCACTGGTGTCCCTCAAAGTCTGCTCTCCATGGTGGTGGTCTCCTGGTGGCTGGCTGGCCTCACAGAGGATTCACATTCACGGTATGACAATGTCTACACTTTTGGTGACTAAAAACCTTCAAATGAAACAGCACTAAGCAAGTATAAGATGGCATTATTATTATGGATTAATAATTCAGAGCACTTAACCAAGTCTAAGTATTGTCTTGGTAAGTCTTAGAAAGTCAAGAAAACGGGTTTCTGAGCTTCTCCACCAAAGCTCTTTTTGAAACCCCAGTTTTAAAAAACCACGACTTTTGTAACCATCCACAAGGCACAACCATGCCTTCAAAGATTTCACAATTAGCCATGTAAATCAGGAGAACCAGAGAAGGCTCCAAGAGCAAGAAGGCCAATGGTGGCTCTACAGTTTCCACATTGAATAGTGACTCTTGGGAAGAGAGTGTCAAGGACTTAAGTCAAGGAGGTTGTCTTGAAGCTGTATTTGCATATGAAACACACTGTTTTTACCTAGATTGTGTATTAGAGATTGCAACTGCAGTGTAGAGGATTTTGCATATTTGGTTTCTTCTTCCACAAATTATCAACCTAAAGGGCCTTTGGTAGGAGGGACTAATAGAGATTATAAAGGTGGCTAGAGTTTCTCCTTCTCCAATTTGTCCCTTCAGTTCTACCAGCTATGAGGATACATCCGGAAATAACCACTTTCTTTTTTTTAAATTTTATTTTATTTTTAATGATTTTATTTATTTATTTGACAGGGAGAGGTCACAAGTAGGCAGAGAGGCAGGCAGAGAGAGACAGGGAAGCAGGCTCCCTGCTGAGCAGAGAGCCTGATGCGGGGCTTGATCCCAGGACCCCGGGACCACCACCCGAGCCAAAGGCATAGGCCCAACCCACTGTGCCACCCAGGCGCCCCATATCCACTTTCTATTATAAACATTCAATCCCTGATCTGTAGATCCCTACAAGTCTATAAACGGATGAATGGAAATTCCCAACTTTATACTACATCATCATCATCATTTATTAAGAGCTTACTAAATACCCTGCATTATGTTCGGATTTTTACACAATCACATCTAATCCTTCTATCCAAGCTACGAAGTAGGTACTATGATTATCTCAATCTTGCAAATTAGAAAAGTGAGGCTGAGAGCCTAAGTAATTTACCCAAGGTGATTTTTATCAGAGGTACCAATAGAAAACAGATCACATAATCAAGTTGGGTAACTTAAGCAGACTATAATAATAAAGAGGACTATTTAAAAGTGTGGGAAACCACAAGTCCTGGCACATTAGCCTGGGGCAAGTAACAGTGGGCAGGTTACCACCCTTAGGCTTGAAGATGGGAAGGGAGAAAGTGGTTACCAGCACTCTAAAAGGAAGGGCCGTGCAGCCAGAATGATGCAGCCAGAATGATGCAGCAATCCCACAGGAAGAGAGCCAGGATAATTTATACCCCATCCTTATTCTCCTCCTAGTGTTCTATGTTCTGCCAGTGCTCCCCGCTGGGTGAGCTTAACTGGAACCCAGTGGGCAAGAAAGCCCATTGGTGTGGTCTATACAGAGTCGGTCATCCAAGGAATAAAGCAGAGTGGATGTGGGGAGGGCAAACTTACATCCAGAGTGGTTACACTGTATAAATGCTAGTCGGGCTCAGATTTTAAATCCAGATCTATTGCTATTAGCCACCAGGCTCCATACTGCTTCTGGGACGACATGTCCTTATCTAATTCTGGTACATAGTTATTCCTAAGTCTTCTGTTTTTAAAATCTCCTGCAATTCTCAAATCTCCATTCAGCCAACTGGATTCCCACATTCCTTCTCTTCCTTCTTGGTTCTCTGTGCACACTGTGAGTGTCAATCACCCAAGGCCCCCCTTTTCTTCCTGTCCATCACTGTGATTTGGCCTCCCATTGCCTTCCCATCTGGCCTACCTCCCACAGTTCACCATTTCAACTTTGCACTCACTACTACCCTACAATCACTCCCCTTTGTTCTCCTGTCATTCCTACTCTGCCAGTTCTCAACAGGCATCAACTTTCCACTGTTTGCTTTCTTGGCTCCTACTCCTGGTCTGCCAGGCAATCCTGAGGAGGCCTGTGAAATCATACTAGTGAATTCATGCTCCCAAAACTCAGCTGGGCTCCTGCATGGTTCAGCCATTTCTGACCCTCCTCATGTTGAGTCTCCTTGACATTTCCTACAGCAACTGTTCTGAACCTTTTCCACCTTCTTCCTAAGCCCTTCCCAGCCCAACCTTCACCTTCAGGGAGTAACCTGGTTCCTTGTTTGGAATCATGGTGATCCTTCCAAAGTTCCTTCCTATCTAACTCAACATTATTCAAAATCCATCCTAAACTTCCTCTTCCTTCATCTCTGCTTCTGCAGAAGTGTTTCTCCTTTCTAAGGTTATACCTTCAACTTATGCTGTTGGTTCCATCCCTTCTGCACATCTGTCGGGCTTTAAAATGATCAACTATTGTCCTTCATGATGGCATCACCAGCTCTCTTCCAGTTCCTACCTCTAGGTCTCAAAATATGTTCAGGGCTCTCTAACTTGAACTTAAGGAAAACCCATATTAATTCTGATCCTTATGAAGAATCACCTTTTTATTTCTCTACTCTTTCTTAAAAAGTTAACTCTAGGATTAACTGCCCCCCACCGCCTTCCCCCAAACTCAAGTTCTCCTAATTCTCAAAACCACTATTTTTTGTCTGTTCCAGTACTCTCCAGGTCTTCTGAACTATTTGATTATTCTAAGTTACTTCTCTTTCTTGAAAAATCTCTCCTTTGGCTTCCATGACATTGCAATGCCCAAGAGTGAGTCATCCACTAGTCTTCTTCCATTACTTTCTCTGACTCCTCTTTGTCCCACAAAATGCAGACTTTCTCAGGGTTCTAAGGCTCTTTTCTTCTGTATAAATACTCTTTTGATGATCTTATTTATTCCCCTGGCTTAAATGTCCTTCCATAAAGTAGTATTTATGAGATGACTTTAAGTGGAATATGAACTGACATTTTTTTATTTGGATACTTTGTTTAATCTGACCTTGGACGGCATCCATTGCAAGAAGCACCATTTTTTATATACTCCTAAGAAAATGGCTCTCTTATCACTTAATATTTTTATTTTATATACTTATTCAAAGAGCTCCTTTAGATTACTCACTTACAGAAATTCTCTTACATACCACACAGCATTCTTGTGCAGTTGTACTTTAAGAGTATAAGGAAAATGTAAACAAAACAAATGTGGTATGGTTTTCCCAAAATTTTCTTACAGTGTCCAATTCTTGCGAACCAATTTTCAACTCTTCAGCATCAATATCCTCCCTGCCATCAAGGGCACCAGGAATGTAGCATTTCTTCAATGTCTCCTACTCTCTCTAGGAGCCAATACCCATTCTGCAAGTTTCCATGTTAGGCTTTTTTGATTGTACTAGAAGGTAAGGACTTCAAACAACAAATAAAATTTAATTTTTTTCCTCTAAAGATCTTCCAGTGGTTTTTTGGCTGAAATGTGGAGGGACTGTGGGTTTTTATTCATGCCACCGGGACTAACAACCATGATGGCTCACATGCTGACAATGACAAATATATCACCAATACGCTCTGTAAGATGCCATCAACTGTAAAACACCCTAAGTTCAGAAATGTTAAATTGTGAGAAGATGTGCATCTTACATCATGAAAAACCATAATTGTGTATTTATTTCAAAGGCTATCCTAAAAAACTATCTATTACCTCAAACCCAAAGTTTTGCAGATATTAGTGTTTAATATAGAGTTATGCTTTTAAAAAGTGAATTAATATACAGTATATTTAAAAAATATTAAAGAATAGTATCAGTATTGGGTGCCTAGGTGGCTCAGTGGGTTGAGTCTCTGTCTTTGGCTCAGGTCATGATCTCAGGATTCTGGGAGAGAGCCCGGCACTGGGCTCTCTGCTCAGCAGGGAGCCCTCTTCCCCACTCCTCTCTGCCTGCCTCTCTGCCTATTTGTGATCTCTCTGTCAAATAAATAAATAAATAAATAAACCTTAAAAAAAAAAAGAGTATAAGTATTGCCCAAACATGGCAAAAATCTTACAAATTAGCCTCAAATGGCTAAGGTTCAGAATACAGAGGCTTAAATTATCATCAATTCATGGATGACTTATGGTTATATATTCAACTCTAACTTCATTCCTAAGCTTCAATTTTCACACTGCCATTGCCGGCTCAATGACCTGACCTGGGCACCTTGTTGAGACCTTCAACTCAGTATCTTTTCCCCAAAACCTATTCCTCCTCCCGATTTTCCTTTACTGTCAATGGCACACACTTCACTTAGAAACATATTTTCTTTTCTGTAGATCCCAACTTTGTATTTTGAGAGTGGCACAGTTCTGAGGCTATTAAATATGGGTATTCCCTGAACACTAGCACAGTACATTGTACCTATCAGGTACTCAGAAATGATCTGATAGAATGTATGGAGGAAAGAGCCACTGATAACTAGAAATGTGTAGTTTGGGTCCTTTAGAAGAGGCAAGACAGGAATGGGCCAAAGATAAACATATAGAATGAACAGAGAAAAATCCTTCAGAAAACCCTGACAGGTTTACATTTCCTGTACAATAAACAGGTAATCATAAACGGTTCACTTTAAGAAGACATCATCTAAAATAAGGTAATAGTATTAATTTAACAGGATGACTTAAAGGCTTAAAAATGTGAAGTCTATTTGGCAAAATGGCTTCAATGGCTCCACTGCTGCCTAGAAAATAAGGCAATGAAATAAACTCACGGCTGTATCATTGTAAATAACAGGAAAAACAGAGTACCATCCTTCAAGTTATATATAAAACATTAAATTAATTTCATAAAGTAAAAGATAATTTAGTTCTGTAATTATTTTTAAAAATTTCTAATTTAAATGAAGGTGATAGTAATTCAACTGAACTAGAAAAACGTAGCCAGCATGATCCCCCAGAGGGCACACACCACAGGGATGAAGAAGAACCAAGCATTCTTGAAAATGTGACGGAAGTGAACAAACGTTTACTGAAGAAGGAAGAAAAGCTCTGCATCTCAGGCTGTTATCAAAATCCGCTCTTGCAAAGAGATGCTCAATATCAATGCCACTTAAATACACATGAAGAATGTCTTGATTTGTACATTTATAAAAACATCTACAAAGACTACAATGAAAAGCTCTGGAAATTAGATCTATGTCTCAGAAAATCGGACACTGAAAATGAGCCACAGAAACACTATCAACTTTCATCAGTGTGCGGTGAAGGGGAAAGATATCATTAGGTGAGGGAGGCAAGAAGAGTTTTAGGCTGTGAAATCTCATGAGAGAAATCAATCATTCATTCCACAGATATTTATTTAGTGCCTACTATTAGCACCAAAGAGAGACATAGTCGTGAGCAAACCACACAAGGTCCCTGTGGTCATGGAAATTACATGTTAGTGAAGCAAAGTATGACAGTGACCTGGAATCTAGATCTTTCCTCCGCCATGCACTGGCTGTGTAAACACGGCCCAGTCATTTCATACATCAGGGCCTCGATGACTTTATCTGTTAAAATGGAACGTGTGAGCTAAATCATTTCAAGGAGGAAATGCAAATACCGGGGTTTAATACTGGGTCCACTAGTCAAACAATTCGGCAATAAATTCACCAATTGAAGCCAAATTCACCTAGCATTTTCCTTTGCACATCTGGAAATTTCTATAATTAGACCAGGATGCTGTGAAGCCTTCCCTGACGCGGTACCTCCCTCCACACTCTACCCACTGGTTTCCTTGTCTTGCCTATTTGATTCACACTCTTTCCAGTGCCTCATATAGTACTTGTCACTTGATTTACTTGATTTTATTTTTTGAACTCAAATGTCTGGAAAATGATGACTTAGAATACATAATGATTTAGGGTATTGCAACATAAGTAACTAAGATAAAACGGAATTAAAACTACAGTATTTACTAGGAACCTGCAGAGATCTATGAGGATAAAAGGTTACATTCAGAAAAAGAATCTGCCACTTTACCAATTTATTTATTGTATCCTGAAGCTTCTGGGAGGTTTAAGTAGAGCCTGGTACTAGTTCTAGTTCAGTGTTTAAAAAGAGAAAACAGAGAGGGGAAGGAGTTTTACTGTTTAGGAATAAGACTCAATGCCTCACTTTAGGCAACCTGTTGTTCTAAAGGGCCCTCTCAAACAGAACATGTGCATATCTTTACTACCATGTGTTAAACACATTAATGTTTAATTTTAAACACATTACGGCTCACTAGAAAATGTGGGGATCTCCAGGAGTGGGAGGAAATGGAGAGTAGATGATCTTCCTAAAGCCACATAGACAGGACATGGTGAAGCTGGAATTAAAATGTGAATCTCTGTGATTCCATGGTCTTTCCACTTGTGTTACACTGTCTCTCAGGTAGGTAGGATAGATAGCAGCTGAGTAAATCTTCTTTGTGATGTATTATCACCTTTTCATTTCTTGGGGTTGAATATTTTCACCAAACAAGCAAATGTATTATCCTTTTATAAAGAAACAATTTCATGGATATTGTTTGGCTTTTTCCCAATAAACACACCCTCTGTCATCAGCAAACATTGCTGAACCACCAAGTGTAGGGCATTGGACAGGAAAGAGGAGTGATAGAGAGATCTAAGGCTTAGTCTTCACTCTCAAGGTGCCTAGAGTATTTTAGGTAATGGGGCAGATAGTACACAAGGTGAACATGCACACAGCTAGTGAGAATTAAGGGTCATGAACACAGTTCACTTCACTCCAGGGCATTGACTTTGGGCTGAATATTGGCTCCAATCACATGTGTCTGGCCAGAACAATGGCTGTTGTTGTTGTTGTTGTTTTTGAAGAAATTTTTTATTTAAATTCAATTTTTTAACATATAATGTATTATTGGTTTCAGAGGTAGAGGTCAGTGATTCATCAGTCTTCTATAATATCCAGTGCTTATTATATCATGTGCCCTCCTTAATGTCCAACACTCAGTTACCTCATTCCCCTACACCCCTCCTCTCCAGCAGCCCTCACTTTGTTTCCTGTGATTAAGAGTCTCTTTGTGGTTCATCTTCCTCTTTGATTTCATCTTATTTTTTTCCTCTCTTCCCTATGATCCTGTTTTGTTTCTTAAATTCCACACGAGTGAGATCATATGATAATTGTCTTTTTCTGATTGACTTATTTCACTTAGTGTAATACCCTCTAGTTCTATCCACTTCGTTGCAAATGGCAAGAATTCATTCTTTTGGATGGCTGTGTAATATTCCATCACACACACACACACACACACACACACACACACCTTTATCCATTCATCTGTTGATGGACATCTGGGTTCTCTCCATAGTTTGGCTGTTATGGACATTGCTGCTATAAATATTGGAGTATAGGTGCCTCTTCAGATCACTACATTTGTATCTTTGGGGTAAATACCCAGTAGTACAATTGCAGGGTTTTAGGGTAGTTCTATTTTCAACTTTTTGAGGAACCTTCATGCTGTTTTCTAAAAGAGTGGCTGCAGTAGCTTGCATTCTCACCAACAGTGTCAGAGGGTTCCCCTTTCTCCACATCCTCATCAACATTTGTCGTTTCCTAACTTGTTAATTTTAGTCATTCTGACTGGTGTAAAGTGGTATCTCATCATGGTTTTGATTTGTATTTCCTTGATGCCAAGTGATGTTGAGCATTTTTCAAGTGTCTGTTGGCCATGTGGATGTCTTCTTTGGAGAAATGTTAGTTCATGTCTTCTGCCCATTTCTTGATTGGATTATTTGTTCTTCAGGTATTGAGTTTGCCAAGTTATTTATAGATTCTGGATACTAGCCCTTTATCTCATAAGACATTTGCAAATATCTTCTCCTATTCTATCACTTGTCTTTGGTTTTGTTAACTGTTTCCTTCAGCACAATGTTTTTAAACACCAAAATGTTTCTAGGTGGGGGCATGCTCCCTCAAGTTTAGCCATGGTAAGCACAGCTCACTATATTACATGTATGAATCTCAGAGCATTTTGATCTGTCGCCCCTAATAAACTTACAGCACTAGAGGGGTTGAGTAGTGACTCATTATCTAGGAAAGAGAACTTTCCAGATAATTAAAACTGATTTAACTTCAAGCAACTAATATTTTTAATTAAGTAATGAGAATTTTCTAAAACACACCCTTAGCAACACTTTATTGTCTCCTTAAACAAAGGATAGAAAACATTTCCATTTTTTTATTGACTTAAAGTTATTACTATAAGCAGCCATTATTTGATTGTTTAGAGACAGTTTTATGACTTTTTAATGGTAATTTTCTTATTTCATAGTGTCTAGCTTCCTTACTTTCATTTAGCCCTTCTGCTGAGGGCTGAGGAAAAAAAAAGAAAAAAGCACACAACTAAAGAACTATAAAAACAAACCTTTGCAAGGATTTAACTGTACGAATAACATCAACAATGTCCACCACTACTAATACTTTTCACTGAGAGCTTACTGGGTACACAAAAATGCTATCATTACCTTCATTTGATTCCTGCTTGAAACTCAGACATAAAGGGATTGCTTTTCCCAAAGTCACACAGCTATGAAAGTGATAGGACAGGACCTAACCCAAGGTCTAATTCAAGCACATGCTCTCAACCATCCATCTCTCAATGGATGTCTTTGTTGTGGGTTTTTTAAAGCATCCTAAGATATCTTAGCAAGCCTAGTGTTGTCCCCTAGAGAAGAACAGTTTTCCTCAAGACGGATCTGTGGGTACGTGGGATATTTACTAGTCTTTCCTTTGGAGTATAAACATGGAAAGAATAAATAAGACAGGGAAGATATTTTAAATACAGCTTAGGACAACCAAAAAGCAGAATGGGGAATCAAGAGGCCTGGAATCTCTAGTATCTACAAGTACTTGTCATTTTGAATAAGACACTTGGTCCTTCAACTTCAATTTCCTCATGTGTGAAATAAAGATAAACACCCAAATACCACAAATAGAAAGCTTTGAAGATTAAGATAACATAGGGAATAGCACAGTACAGTGCCCAGCCCACAGAGGACGCTTGATACATATTAGCGGCGCTGGTCACTGACTTTTTCATCTGTACAGCGAGGATAATAACACTCAGAGTTATTTCTGAGTTAAATGAAACCATCTATGCAAGCTCTTTAACATGATGCCTGGCACACAGTAACTGCTCAATTAACGTTTACCACCGCTGTTATCCTTAGTCTACTATTTCTTCACTCTCTTACCTCAGTTGTTCAGCAAATCTAGGAAGGAGGAATGTGGAAAAATTCTGAAATAGACATCAACTTCAATGAGATAAAACGTGCTGACTTCTTTTATTGACACCAGAAGTTGGTGAGAAAAATGAGTATGAAAATTCGGCTGGAGTCTGAGCCTCTTCAGAGAAATGCTGTGATACTCAGGCCACTGTATGAACAATGCTTCACTTTCAAATTTTAACTTTACTGAAATACTTTTTTCCCCTCCATTTCAAGGTCCTACCTTTTTGGTTATGTCTCAAAATGTGGGTCAACATTCAGTGAACTTTTAATCTGAATATATTGTGTACTAATTTATTAACCGAACAGTATAATTTCTAATAGTCAAAAGATTAGAAATTCTAGGCTCAGTCTTTACCAATGGAGTGCCAATATAGGGCTTTCTTTCCCTTCTTTCTTCTTCAAGTCTTCCCTGACTTTGCCATGGGGTGAAAATGAAGGAAACAGGGAAACTGACCTTAAATATGTGACCTCGAGGCAGCCATCAGTTTCCAAAGTTAAAAAACAAAACAAAAAAAAAAAACAACAAAAAACTATGCACACAGTTTCGTTTGTTCGATTTCCAGATGTAAGCCCTGATCTGATTTTTTGCAAAAGATAATTTTATATTTCAAAATGATGCTGCTCAGGGCAACATTTTAGTTCATATTTAAAACAGGACCAAAAAAACCTAAACAAGCCATATAATTGTATGAGATACTGTGCCGTAGGCTTGTAAAGTGGAAGCCCCTTTAATTATATCTTTGAGTGTCTGAGCACCAAAATGTGGGATATTCATGGTACTAAAGGGACGCTTTGCACAGAAAAGACAACTCTCTAGAGAAAAACAGACCTTGCAGACAGACATGTGGCGTTTCAAAGCCTAGGTTCTCCAAGGTTCATACATACTTCATACATGAAAGCAGTAACACTCAGAAGTTCATATGCTTCAGAAGCACCTGAAGTTACTTCTTGGAAGTGAAGATGTCCGGGCCACACCCCCAGAGATCTGGATCTGGTCAATCACCACTGGGACATAGGCAGCTGCATTGTTAGTCAGCACCCAGGTGGTACTGATGCGGGTTTTTATCCACTTTCCGAAGCAGGCTCACAGCAACATGACATTGCCACCTTCCAAAGTGCTCCCTGGATACCTTCTTAGCTAGTCAATTCTCATGCTCAGCAATGTACACATCTCTGCCAGCAGCATTTCAGATCATGCTGTCATATGAGTTGGCTCAGGAAGAGGGGAAAACACCAACCTCCGTCTTTAAAGTATTAACTCAAGAGATGTTCCAACTTGCCTTTCAATTCTGTTTTCTAGGCTAGAAGTCAATCAAGATAATTAAACACTTTATCTTTAGCATGTGATAATGAAAATAAGGAAGGGATTTGGCTTCAGAATGGCCTTTATTTGGACTGGGTACTCCTCTGGACCTCAGTTTTCCTACCTGTAAAATGGAAACAATAGAACTTACTTTCTAAGATAATTGTGAAGATCAAATGAATGCTTGGCACTCAACAAAGGGTTGCTCCCCTTCTCAACACATCTATTATTCGGGATGCTCGAAAGCATATAATTAACCTATTTGCGTTTCACTTCTTGAGTGGGACTGCTCCATGGCAGAAAAGCACAAAAGGGGAGAGAGGGTCAAAGGAGAGAGGAAGCAGCAGGAGAAGCATGAAGCCTTGATAATCCCCAAACTAAATAAACAATGTAAGTAAAATATGACCATTTAAATGAATCTCAAGAGAGAACGTAATTGTACACAGTAATTTTTGGCTGTTGGGTGGTTGCTATAGGATAAGATTGGGGATCTTATTTAGAACTCTCCAACCTTTCAAAGGAAAATCATTTGCCATCATTTGGTAGGTAATTCTCTTGGCTCCACACCTGGAGCGTGGCTACACAGAGCTGCTAATATGAAAAAGCAGCTCTATCACATCTTGGTGTGTGTAATTCCTTCTGGGATTGTAATGTGGGGCTCATATTTGAAACCACACACATTCCCCCCACTCTGTCTACCGTATCTTAACATGTATAGCATATTTCTCTTGATATCTCAGTTTTAGCGGCTCTGAAACGACTATGAAATATCATCTTGGGACCCATAGTGAAGTTGGAGTACATTACACAGCCTTATTTTAAGTGAGATGATCACAAATATAACTGCCAGACAGTGAAAAATCTACCTATTTATTTTCAAATGTAGTACATATAAAGGCCAAACTAGTTCTGTGTGCCACATAGATGTGTGCCCTATGTGAGTGTTAATTCTTATCACTCCTTTTCAATCAAAATTGTCCTCCTTTCCAAAAAGATCCATATAATCTAAGGCCATTAACAGAAAGACATGTCATTAACCTGTCTGTGTTCTATCATCCCTTTTAGAATAACTGTTATTCTTGGATTTGGACAGGTTACCAATATAGCACATACTGAGTATCTCAAATCATACCACAGAGGTATAACAGACCAACAATAACAAGTAACAGAATAACAAGTAACAGACCAACAATATCAATGACCCAACTTGGCAGACACCCCATGCAAAGTTTAAGTTACAAGAAGAATCTTCTTCCCCCAATTACATTGCTAATGTTTTGATACCATTATGTAGTCTCAGAAAAGGAAAAAGATTTTATGTAATATAAAAAACACTAAGATATAAAATACATGTTAACCTAATGCTATAAATTTCAAATCACTCTGTTAATGCTTATATGTTTATTTGATATCACAGACTTATTTTTCTTATGAGAATTAAGATTATATAAATGTAAGCAATAATAAGGTTTCACATCATATTCTTCTTGGTAATGAGAAATAAAACTGTGTGCCTGTAATTTATTCATTTATGAATGAATAAAATGGTAAAAATCATACTCTTAACACACCATGTTTTATAAAGTAAATTACATTATAAGCTATAAACATGGTGTTTTACAAAAATATGTTGCATGACACAGAATGGATTTTTACTAGCTATAAGTAAGATTTTTTTTTTTCCTATGATAAACTTAGATATTATGTCCAAATTGCCTGCAGGTCAGCCTCGTATAAATAAACACTGAACTGGTTTTGAAACACAGAACTGAAACACAGTTTCACTGAAACACAGAACTAGTTGAAGAATATACTTTTATAAACTCGTCCCTGAAGATTCACATATGAAGCCAGGGGATGTTCACGAGGAGGCACTGATGAGCAGGACATGTGGGGCAAGAGCCCCATTTGATGACAGCACAAGCACTTTTGGAACTTGTGCCTTGGGTTAACTGTAAATATCAACACTTAGATTTTCAATCACAAACTTCTCCACTACTAGCAGAGAGAAATACCTCACTTTTTTCCATAAGTCACTCTACTAAATACAGAAAGAATGATTTAAGCAAGATGTATTTATGCAAAGAGTCCCAGAAACCTGTTTTCAGAATGTGCAGATCTACAAAATGCCAAGATCAAAGAATGACTTTTTACCCTACACATCAAATTTAGTTTTCTCACATATTTAACAGAAGTACTTGATTATAATTAAAATTTGTGTTCCAACATATAAAAAGTTAAGAAACATCTAGGTTGAACTGTAATACAGTTGTATATATTATTTTCATCTATTATTTTAAAGAATTCTTAAGCCAAAGAATAAAAATATAACAGAGACATTACTATAGTTTTTTTTAATATGTCCTCTAGTCCCAATATTAATGGAAATTCAGTATGTATTCATAACAACAAACTAGTTCCTAATTTAGATTTATTGAACAGTTTCTTATATTCCATGAGAGAAAGAACACTATTCACTTTGACTTCACAAATTTCTCATGCAGATATGGAAGTTAGTTATATTTTATTGGTTTTTTTTGAATAGTTAGATTTTAATGTAAAATTTCTAAGCACATTTATGTTAATTATATTTGACACTTCAAAGTTATTTTAAATATTACATCTTTTAAATGACAATAGATTTTAAATAATCTTCAGTCACATAAAATACGAAAATGACTTCATACGCTTAAATGAAACATTGTAGTTCTTCTAGATTTATGTTTTTCTTATACATTTTTCTAATTGTCTGTGGGACATAATTAATTAAAACTTGAAAGAATACGTGTGTTTTTGAAAAGCACTAAATTTAAAATTATTAGGAAATACCTTTAAAGACCCCCAAATGATTGTTAGGTATATCTAAATATCCTCGCCCCCCCCCATTAATTTTGGTAACAAACATTTAAAATGCTTACATTTTAAATGTTTGTTACCAAACATTTGTTAAGCCAGTCTTTTTCACTCCCATGTAGTCTACATTTCCATTTCCACTTAACGGCAGGCAGCACAGCAAATATTCCTTTAACTAGTGGCTCAATGGCGCAGCCTATGTGTAGAAAAGTATAACACAACATTAACTGATGTACACACTTTGGTCAGTTGCGTTTATGAATAGGGTTTAAAAATATAATATAGTTTTTTTAACGAAAGGGGTCCCATGAAAGAATTCAGTTGCAATTGCATAACTTCTATTGATGAAACTAAAGTAAATCAAGAAGAAATATAAATAAAACATGGTCTTTTTCATTAATCATGAAACATTATACTTTTTAATTGATTTTACATAGCCTCCAAGTAGATTTTTCAAAATGTTCTATTTCCTCCACTGTCAAAAATCTAAAGAAGCATGATGTTTTGTGGCTGAATTATTATTTCCATAGTTGCTTTCTGTCAGGTTAACTAGGACACTGTGATTTGTATCTTTAAAATAGTGATTTCCCCCTAAGACATTAAATATATACATTACAAATTTTAAATCAGAAACATGATTTCAACTTAGCAATTATATTAGGCTAATTAATTTTATGGTGTAGGAAGGCTAAATAAAACCTGTTCTGCTACCTCATGTATGAACTTGAGAAACACGTTACCTCCCATAAATCTCCTTCAATCAACACATCCTATGGGTCTCCAGTCAAACATAGAGGGGGAGCTGTTTCTCTTTAAGGCAGCACATACTGATCATCTCGGACAACATTTTTACCATTAACACACAACAAGGAAAAATATATATGTATGTATATACGTGAAAATTAAAAACTAGCTCATCTCCTCAAAAAGAAAAACAAGGAAAAAAAAAAAAAAATCATTGACCAAGACCCATAGCTACTGGTAAAGTCTAAACAAAATCAATGAAACCATTTTTAGATATGTAACAAAAACCGACATCCCATTTTACACAATTAACGTTCCTGTGATTTTTTTTGTGAGTGTCTCCTTTAAAAAGCCAAGTGCCATCATAGAGGGAAGGCCTTTCTCTGTGTCCTCAACCTCTCTCCCTTCATGCAGAACCGGCTGCTAATCCTAGCAGAGAAAAGAACTGTGTTCGAAATTTGCACTCATTCCTCTTCCCTATTAGTTTTGTTTGTTTTGTTTTGTTTTGTTGTTGTTGTTTTTTTTTAAAGGGAATGACCCTGTTAATTTACACAAGTTGTTTAGAAGAAATGCAGTAACTCAGCCAGCCTCTGTGGCAAAGTGAGTACAATCAGAAAAACAATTTTAGTGGTATTATGACTTAATCATTTTAACTTCACAATATGAGATGTTTTTAAAAAGTGTACTTCAATCACACAGCAGAGGTCTGATCAATCTGACATCGACTATAGAAAACTGAACTCACAGTGAAGGCAAGCACAATGCGCTGAAACATTATTTCTATTTGGTTCACTCTTACTTCGTCTTTTCTTTCTGCTGCTTTTGGTACAAACAGATCAACAAAGCATTGAACAAAATTAAAACAAAAGCTACTCAAATGTTTATTTTTTTCAGTCACTGCCAAATGATTTAATTCTGAAAGCTCTTTTCATTCCATAAAAGTTATGGTTGCATTTTTTTTTTCCTCCCTCAAGGTCAGATTTGTCAATTAAAAAAAAAAATGGGTTTGAAACTGGGTTTTTTTTTTTTTTTTTCACTCACTGTTATTTCACGAACTACAGAGGTCAGACAGTTCTGAACATTTTAGTAGATGTTTTAAAACAAACTTTATGATGTCTCATGTTTAAAATTCTTTTGTAAATGTCCTGAAAATTTACAAAGCTGAGAACCAAAGTGGTATCTGTCACCTTGCCATGGAAAATGACTGATTGTCCAAAAGCCACTCACAGATATTCTTATGCAGAGTGGTCAGTCCATATTCTAGGGGTTATTCTGCTTTGAAATAGAGACATGTATATCCCAAGAATAAACCCATGGAACAAATTAAAATTAAATTTTCCGGCAGTTTCTACTTCTGCAGTTTCTGAACTCAATTGTGTAAAAATATCTTGGTGCTAATTTGACGTTAATAAATTAAGACCATTAGAGATAGTCTCTCATTGTTGGCCTTCAACAATTGTCAATGACACTATTTTCTGTTTGCATTTCCTCAAGCGTGTTAATGTATCTTTGTTTAGGCTCACAAGTCGAATGGTCAGTGTAAACACAGTCAATGAAACATCAGCCCTGGAAGACAAGTCTACGGAGAGGACCTATGGAAAGACTATTGGTCTATTGCCAAGTATGCAGTAAGGCGACAGCACTGAAAGGCTACTTAAAAAAATTTTTTCATATGATGAATAAATTACTCTTAAAAAAATTCTCGAAATTCTTTGTTTTGCATACAAAGTCCATCCAGGATGGAGGTGGTCTGCAAGTTGAACTTAGTGCAATGTGGGTTATAGTCTTTGTTTGCAGTCTTAACTGGGGATTGTACCTTAGCTACCGCAGTTCAAGCGTAAAAATACTTTGTCTGTAATACTATATACTGTTGCCAGTGACCCTCTAAATCCTTGAACCAACTGTGTCTTCTGGTGTCACAGAAGATAATGCCAATTTATTGCAATGTGTGGCTTTTTTAACTGATTAAAATTAAGCCGTAAACACGTGACAATGGAATTAGCACATTTAGAGAGTCTGTTTTCCCACATCCCATTTTGCGCTAGTGCGGCTGGTCCCTGCAACTCTACGCGGGTGCAATTTTAATGACTTTGCTCGGTTTTGATGTTCTTATGAAAAAAGCACTGCTTGGTGTTTGTGGAGAAGGTAGATATGGGGGCTGAAGAGCTGTGATTGGGAACATGGTGACATCGTTTCTGTTTTCCGATAGGATCGGTGTCATTTTCCTCTCAGCGATAAGACACCTCCACTGACAGTGCCCGATTAGGGAAAATTTTATTATAAAATTCACTTTTATCGAATGAGGATAGAGTGATAAACAGTTCAGCCTCAGGGAAGGAATAGGAACAGATTTCCCCCCTTTTCAAATTCCACCTTTTCCCTCTTCTCTTTCTCTCCCTTAAAAAGACGATTGTGTTTTAGTTATTATTAATGGTACAAAAAGAGCTCCCTACAACATGTGATTGCTATGATAAAACTAGCTGAATCAAGAGACACTTAGATGTTGTTATAAAAGAAAATCTATTTTATATAGTTATATATATGCACGTGCGCACACACACACACTCACTAAAAGGTAAAACTGTCATCTAAATCCTATTGCTGGAAGTTACCTGGTATTTGTCACTTAAGAAAAATGTAATATCCTAAAAGAAAATCAACCTGAGATAATATTGATTCTATTGTCCTAAATATACTCAATTTTACTTTTTTTCAGAAATAAACATTTGCCAAGCAGAGCTGCAAGGTAAACATAAAGAAAGGGAAGCTGGTGGCCCTCTAATTCTTGAACAAATACTAATATGTCAAGGAAGACTATGAAAAAAAATGTTTGTTTTTAAATAATAAAACGTCATTGCTTTTGAATTTTGATACTTTAAACCTCTAGTGTCCAGCAGCTTTGTCTGTTTGCTCCAGATAAACCAGGACTCTTCTGTATGACAACTATTTGAAAGGTCATCTGAGAAGCTGAAGAATAAGCGCTTGATATTATTTATTTTTTAAAAATTGTTTTTCCCAAAGAAAAACTCATCAAATCACTCAGAATACTCCTCCACCTTTATGAAATTTAAACAAAAAATTAGTGTCTCAGGGGCTAAGACTGTCTAGGGCCACTGGTAAATTCTGGTACATTATAAAGAGTTCAATGATAGATTTTTATGTTTTGGGGGTGTGTGTGTGTGTGAAATGTTGATGATAAAAACAACTCAAAACATATGTCTTTATTGATGGAAAATACTTCTGAGGTGCAAATAAGGGATAGTAGTCTTTAATTTATAAAATTCTTCCAAATATTTCTAGGGTATCCCGAAAATCTCTCTTTAAAGACTTTTTTTTTCTTCCCAAGAATGCTTTTTCAAATGCTAATTCTAAGCATGATCTATTTTGGTGTACAATTCCCTATATTATTCAAATAGAATTTTTTAGTTAATCAGTGATCAGAGAAGCATATTAAAACATCTTATTTTCTTTTGAAGTACGCTTCTAAATTTGCCCAAAAAAAGGTGATTCTTCAAAATCATTGGTATGAACTGAAAATGCTTACAGCTTAAAGTTGAATAATTTAAGTATTTATCTTTATAAGCAGCAAAAGAGAAATGGTTATGTGCTTTGCTCATCAGAAAATAAAGGGGAAAACTGAGGTTTACACAATGACAAAGCCACTAGTAGCAAATGCCCCCTAGTCCAAGCATTTCTTTCCATACTGCTTATTACAGGATTTCAGTGAAACAAACGTATCTGAACTCACGATAAGTCAACATTATCATGCTGCAACCTAATTTTCACTATTACATTTGTAGCCTAAAAACAATTACCAAAGTGAACTTAGGAAATTTTATCTGGTAAATAGTGGAGAGAAACAAAACTTAACAACTAAAGTATGTAGTAAATGAAAAAGGGAATCCAGACTCATTACAGGCTTAAAATCTTTACTACCAAATGTTTATTCATTGGTATCAACCAGCTGCATGGTGGACTAACTTAAGTAAGGTATACTCTTCTTAATTTTCACTTTGCTGAGTAAAATGTAATTTTTTTTAATGTGCAAAAAGGTATTTTGGAGAGAACTACTTGAATGCATTAAGAATTTCAAGACAATAAGAGACGATACAGCTAACTCCTAAGATGACACAAAGCCATAGCAGATCTCCTTAAAAGTGGTCTGGAAAGAGGCTATGATTATTGTATTGATAAAGTTTAGTGAGCAACTTCTCTTCATAATAAAAAAAAACAGAGCTGGGCGCCTGGGTGGCTCAGTGGGTTGGGCCGCTGCCTTCGGCTCAGGTCGTGATCTCAGGGTCCTGGGATCGAGTCCCGCATCAGGCTCTCTGCTCAGCAGGAGCCTGCTTCCTCCTCTCTCTCTCTCTGCCTACTCGTGGTCTCTCTCTGTCAAATAAATAAATAAAATCTTTAAAAATAAATAAATAAATAAATAAATAAATAAAAAATAAAAAATAAAAAAATAAAAAAACCAGAGCCGTCCAGTTCTTTCAGTCACTCAACAGAATGCCCCTCAGGAAGCTTACATTCTTCTGTAGCAGACAGGCAAAACGTCAGTTATGGATTATCCTTATTTACCATCAGTGCTATCAGGGAGGGGTCTGGTAAGACATGAGGGCAAAAAAAAAAAAAAAACTGCTTTAAAAGGAGTGGTCAGTGGAGTCTTCTCGGGGGAAGAAAAGGGACATCGAGCTAGAAACCTAAGCAATGAGAAGGTGCTTACACAGAATAGAAATACAGAGTATCCGAGATGTGAATGTATGGAGATATATCTCTCTCTATAGATATATATGGTATTTCTGGAAAGCTGCACGTTAACTTTTATAAAAAAAAATTCGTGAGCATTCTGAAGACTTTACTGTTATTAAGATAAGTCCAATAATAAATTGTCTTAAGTTAAAGAATCCTGAATAGTAAATCTGTACATTTAAAATACACCTATGTCTAAGCATCACTGACTGATCTTTCCAACAACTCAGAAGACACTTCAAGATCATACATTTTTTTGGGAACAGACTTATCATGGCCAAGTACCCCCATCTGGGTCACTGGAGAACCAGTGACGAAGTAGTTTTCTTACTATCTCACATGTCTTAGATGCTGTATACATTTGGGGGGGATATCCATGAGCACATTCACACGCAGATGGACGGCACACGCATCTACATATCTGTGCGTCCACTCTGGCCAATCAGTGCTGTAGAAAGTGGAGTGCCTTTTCCACTTCAGACACTATTACTAGTCCTATCTTCATCTACTCAAATTTCTGTTTTTCTCATAGGACACTCCATCGAGATATCTGAGTCCGGGGAGCATGAATGCCTTTTCTGCTCTGTGACAAGCAACATCTAGAATGGCTATGTGGATCTGTGTGTACAGAATTCGCATTTTATTGAAATCAGCACCAGTCTTTCCTGAGAGGGCTGTCTGATTGGTTCATGGAAAATGGATGGAATGAAGGGAAGAATAGCTGATCAAGAGGTAATCCACTGTGGCACTGTGGCCATGCAGGATTGCGGCACTGGGAGGGGGGGGTGCATGCGGGTTGGGGGAGAGGAGGAAGGGCTCCTTTCTGTTGTTGCAATTGAAGTAGGAAGGAGGCCTGCAGTGAGCAAACTTCAGATGTGAAGAACAAAAGGCCAGGTTTTCCCCCTACACCATCGCTCTACCTTTTTCTCAACAGTGACTAGATGATGAGGTCTCCAGCTGAAGCCCTACAGAATTCCACTTTGACAGCCTATATTCATTAGTCAAGTTTATCTTGCAGATAGATAAGGCAAGGCTTTATTCTGTATAAAACAATTAAATGAAGCAACGTTGCCCTTCCATAGTTGGGGAACATTTAGAAATATCTACGTTCCTTACAGATGAATCAGGGTACATCAATACAGCCAATGTATGTTACACGTTCATCCAAAATCTTAAATCATTAAAAAACAAAAACAAAAAACAAAAAACTTGTGGTCAATAAACATTACTATCACATAGGTCAATTTAACATTTTTTCCCCTGTTCTTCTAAAGGAATAATTTGGAGAGGAAGGTAGTTCCTAAGCTGATGGCGGATCTGAGGATGCCAGTTACAGGAGCACTTAAGCGCCCATTGGCACAGCAAGATTCAAAGCCCTGGTAGGCTTCAAAGAAACACTTTTTTTTTCTTCTTCTAGAACTCTTTGCTTTCTAGTAAAGCTGCAACCACAATGTTCTCTCTCTTAATGCCACCATAAAAAATCAAAACACTTTAAAACAAATTGATGTACTCTTTAATACAGTCATCACATCATCACAGGACCCTTGCGCCCTGCATGGCGACAACCGTGGGGGTGCGTACCACACATCTCTCTCTTTGTTGCCTGCTTCAATGCTTAAAGAAAAATGGAGAGAGAGTGTGTGTCTCTCAATTGAGATATGGGCACCTTTGATTGACAAGACCTAATCAGCTTATCTCCACACTAATAAAGTTGGGGCCTGTGGAGCTGGGCTATGCCCAGCACCGAGTGAACTTTTCCTAGCCAAAGCCTCACGGACCAGGTCTCAGGTTCTGCTTCTCGAAACTGGTACAGATCAGTTCTTAATGGGCTATTTTCATCTTGATAAACCTCCATGGTCTTCATTCATGATGGCATTACAGTCAATTCAGCGGGATGAATTGCCTCAAGTGATGAGGACATGAGAAGTCTACGATAAGGATTCATATATATTGAATCAATAAGCTATCTCTTCCAATCTGCCTGTGGGAAGTAAAAAGTAACTTCTTCTGAATTATTATTAATTTTTTTAGGTTCCTATTTATTGAAGGGAATGGCTTTATTTTTTTTATTTCAAGATGACAGGATCCTATGGACATTAGGTAACAAGCAGATCCCTTTAATAATTTCTGCCGGATAATACTATTAGAAGATGTTCCATTCCTTGGGATGGAGCCAACGCTGACACAGCCATCGTCTGTCTCTACCATTCCAGAAGCTTGTGATGCTAATTTGCTCATATCAGATACCCACAAAACACATCTTGATCAACAGGTGAAAAAGAAGAACATAAGGCCAGGAAATACAAACGTGAGCTGGAGCTGCGGGGAGAGGGGGAGAGCGTGTACACACACATGCATGTACACACACACATACTTTCTTTTTCCGAGTTTACCTCTAAAAGGCTCTCTCAAACCAAGGACCTTCCACATAATTTAAGAACAAGGCCTTTTTTCTTATCTGTTTGCAGTTACTATGTAAAGGCCAAACTCAAGAGCTGAGGTATAAATAAAGTTATAAAAGGACCGGATACTTCTTCAACTATACAATGGAGACCCGGAACAGAAGCTCCTCTTCACATGCGCCACAGTGAGAGTGTAATACACCACGCACATTTTGATCTTAACTTTCATATGCAGTTATCCAAAGAGAGAGAGGGGGGTCACTGGATAAAGCAAGCTGCATAGAAAGACCTCCAGTAGTGGAAAGACTTTTTGAAATGATAACAATTTCCCAACTATGAAAAAAAAAATATATATATATATATAAATTTGTCCTTCTCACCATATATAAGTGTTCATTAAAAACATTCAGTAATGCTTTCAAACTGCTGCAATTTAGCTTAGGTATTATAATCACCTGTATAAAATGAGACAACTTTAAAAATATCCCAAAACGAAGTTTTCTACAGATTATAGAAAATCTTGAGCAATATTTTTCATTCAGATTGTGGTCTTCATGCTGTAATTGCCTTACACAAAATCCACTCCAGTTTTATCACTCAATATTATCTTCACTGCTGAACATCGGAAGATAATTTTGCAATAAAATTTAATTTACAGAGCTTACTTTCCACTAATCTCCTAGCAGAGGAAAAATGAAACACGCCAAGGTACACACTCAAGCTATGACCCTAATAGCATTTTTTATTTCTGGAATAGTAAGACCCCAAACATATCAATTTTATCATATTGAAATGCTGGCATATTTTAATTGTCATAACTTTGTATCCAAGAAAAGGAAATAAAACAGGCTATTAGGACCATGTATGAAAATAAGCCTTTTCAAGTGATAAAGTCCCCCTGGGGAAAGATTTTTTTTCCATAAGAAAGGAAATACTTAACACAAAAATATGGGACTGGTAAAGGTATTTTATTTCAAGCTATTAATACGCCAGCAATAGTCAACAATATTTGAGATTTTTAAATAAAAAATTAACCGCTAGCAATAAACAGGGACTAGACATCAAGATTCAGTTTTCTGTGTAAAATGACAAAGGTAGGTTTGTTACCTCCAAGACTCATTCCAGCTCTAAAATTTAAAATTTTAAAGGTCCAAATGCCATGTGAACTTTAGAAGAGTAAATTAACAGTTGAAAGTCTACTTCTACAGGCCATTTGGCCTCTATTTATCATTTATGTTCTAGAAAGCCTTCATCTTTTGAATAAAGCTTTTTTTTTTTTTTTAATATTGAGAACATGACAATGAACTAATATCACAAAAGAGTGTAAGATAGAAGCCAATCCTGTTGCTAAAAAATGAAACAGCTTCCTTTTTTTGTACTGGTACAAAATACGGAAAGGATCCTCATTAAAACTCAAATTCTTCACCAAAATGGTTACATATTTTTTTAAAAAGATTAATGATCATTAATGAGTGAGAGATTAGTGCTTCAAGACTAGACTGAATGAGACTACCACTTCCTAAACCAGATTTAAATCTCTCTGCCTCTTTTTAAAGTTGTATCATAACAAGGCCAAAGTGATACTGAATCATTTATGAGGTTTTTAGAGTTGAAATATCAGAGTCATATATGTGCAGAAGTATTGTTCTGACATTTGAATTTCAGCAATAGGCAATTCTGAGACATTTCAAGTTATGCAAAACTTGACATTTCCATGTTAATATACAAAACAATGATGATGTGAAAAGCCACTTCTCTACCAATACTTAAAACTTAAACACTTAATAAAACTTTAGAAGCACAGGACTCTAAAATTCAAACCCACAGACGTAGTACTTATATAAAAGCTTTTAATATTTATCCACATAAAAAGTACCTACTGAACATTCAACTGCACTGATCTTTTTTATTATACATAGAAAAGTGGAACACATTAATTGCTTTTCAGACCACTTATTTCCAATTTGACTTTTTTTTGCTCTTCATATATACACATCAGAATATTCCTATCATGAGCTATAGATCATTTAAATTGTTTCTCAAGTGTTAAACACTACATTAAATAAGATACAATTAAGTATATTTATTTCACTTAATATTCTTACAGCAAGAATCTCAGCCAGCAAGAATCTCAGCCAGCTGTTATTTTGTAAGAAACTCACAAATGACCACCATGCCCAGTGATTATCTCCTTAAACACCAAAACCAAAATGTTTTGACAAGATGATCTCTTGGTAGAAACAGTAAAGACATTTTTTTTTTTAAAGGCTGAAATAAGTAGGGTAATAATGAAGAACAAAATGTATAACATTTTCAAGCTGCAAATTAACAAGCAGATATTGACTTTTCTTTGAGGTCAATAACAGCTCTTATTGATCTAAAAAGTTAATACCTACTAAGGTCAATATAAGATCTCAAGGGTCAGCAAATCTGGATTCGAACTTCCACTTCCTTTCACATATAAATATTGCTGAAATGGGTACAACTGTGTGTGGAGAAATACGGAAATCATCACTATGATGCTAGAATAAACCAAAGAAGTAGGCCAAGGAAGTTAAAAATAAAGTTTTAAGTTGGTATAGAATTTTCAGAGACATTGACCTTTAGGTGTAAATCCTAGTATTATACAATTTGGGCAGCTACATACAGAGAAAGAAAAATAATAGAAAATTATGTTTTTACAAGTGTTTTGTCGTTCGTGGTATTGACATATGGAATCTCTCTTTTTTTCTCTCTCTCTAGCTGTATGTTTTGAGAGATTATGACATAAAATAATTTTTCAAGAATATATTCGAGGCACTTTCAAATGTAGATCAAGTTCTTTTAAAAAAAGATTTTTATTTATTTAGTTGACAAAGAGAGAGAAAGAGAGCAAGTGAGCACAAGCAGTGGGAGTGGCAGAGGGAGAAGCGGACTCCCTGCTGAGCAGAGAGCCTGCCGTGGGGCTCAATCCCAGCAGCCTGGCATTGTGACCTGAGCCGAAGGCAGGTGCTTAACCAACTGAGCCACCCAGGCGCCCTGATAAAATCTTTTTTAGTTTTAAAATTAAGTAGTAACATTTTGGGAAATTCAGAAGTGGAAAAAATATCTATGGTCTTAATATTCTTACAAAACTGTTTCTTTTGTCATCATAGAGTTTGTTTTGTTTTGCTAGACTGAAAGGGGAAAAAATGCTATCATTCATCTAATAAGTAAAATAGTCTACTCCTTACACATTGTAAAGAGGGCACATACTGATAAACCCCACGAGCACTGGGACCATGTCCCCATTTCCTGGAGTTGTAAAATGAAGTGATTTATTAGTCTGATCTTTTTTGCTAGCCAAATAAAAGCTCATATTGTCCTTTTCAGAGTGACTAGAAGCACTGAGGGAGGGAGAGCAAAGAAATAGGAGGCAAACGTTCCTAGGACGTTTCCAGTGCCAAAGCCTGAACAAGATGCTTTAAACAGACATGGATTCTGTCAATTACTGGGAAGGCCCTGTTACTGACAGCGGTGATATAAAAGTTAAAAAGGAGAGGCCAGGTCTGCAGCAGTGGCAATATCACACTGTGACTACTCAGCAAATATGAAGGCTACTGTTATTACAACAGTACTTAAAATAATAAATTTATTTTAGAACAGTTTAGATTTGCAGAAAAATTATAATAGTACAGACAGTTCCCATATACTCAACACCTAGTATCTCCTATTATTAGCATCTTCCATGAATGTAGTACATTTGTCACAGTTAGTGGACTAATATTGGTAAGTCTTACCAATGAATGTCCACACTTTCTCCATATTTCCTTAGTTGGTGTCTAATGTCCTCAGACATTTGTCCGATGTTTCAGAATCCCATCCAGGATACCACACTACATTGACTCCCCGTGTCTCCTTAGGTTCCTCTTGGCTCTGACAGTTCGTACTGTTCTTGAAGCACATACTTTAGAAATGGTATAAATAAATTTGCTGACTTGTATCTACTGTCAACACTTAGATGAAAACACATGCAGCAGAATTATCTTTTGTTACAGATCCAAGGAATATAAATTTGAGAAGTGAATGGAGATAAATGCTTGGTAGAAGACAAAGCAAATGATACTGAGTCTTTACTGTGTCTATTAACAGAACAGAGATGAGAAAAAGTTTCGGTTGTCACAAATTCTACAAGATTACATCCACTGACCTGACCCATAAGCCATGTCTTCCTCCACCTCTCCCCATTATATTCTACTAGCCAGGGTTTTAGCTGACTGGATTATGAGGCTGAACAGTGGGTAAAGAATAAATGCTATGGCAGAGGAGGGTAAACTGCCCTTCTGTGTTTGCACAAAGTGGTGGCTAGAAAGTGGTGGCCCAGTTGCAAGTGGAGTTCCTGGCTCCCTCGCATCTTGGTGGTGTCACCCAACAAGTCCTCCAGAGGAACGTATGCAGAATCAATGTGTGTCACTCGGTGCCTATGGAGCTTTTAAAGCAAGCGTGCCTTCTCCATTCTCTCTTTGCCTAATTGCTGGCACAATGGAGAGGACTCAACAGCCTCCGTGGACAGCAGAGCCACACAGTGGGAGAGGCTGGATTTCTGAAACACCGCCTGGAAGGGCGTCTGCTCACCACGAAGGAACATTTGCATGGGACTGTTCTAAGACTAAGCAATAAGCTTCACTACATCCAGCCACTTGGGTATTTGGGGTTTACTTGTCACAGCAGCCAGCATTACTCTGCAAAGCAGACTGGTGGAAACTACCATTTCTGAGCACTGATGATGGACTGAACGTGCAATGGGTGTTTTATGTGATGTGCTTTATTTAACTCTCAGATCAAGCGCCATTTAGAAGACCCATGAAAATTTTGTAGATCAGGAAATGAAGACAAAGAAAGGCTAAGGAACTTGCCCAAGGTCTCCTGTTTAATCATGTGGGAGAGCCAAGATTTGAAGTTGCCTATTCACAAAGCCCCATAAACATTCCATTTGGCTTCACTACAGGCGAAAGGTGATCTGACTTGGCTCTTGGATTGCAAAATAATTCTTATGCATTTTATATGCATGAATATCTTTAGCCTCAAAGAAGCAAAAATTGCACATGTGTTCTCCCTACTTTTTATGTGGTAGATGGGAAACCTCATTTACAAGGGGTGGGTATGAGACCCTTAGTTGGCTTGAATGTGTTAGCATTTTCCAGATCAAGACGATGGTATACAAAAATACATGGTGTCATACAAAGATACACTCCACTTTTGTAACGTGCTGATCCTCTTACAGGGTTTAATTTGAACAGAGTCCAACAACTCAGGGAGGGCACGAAAGAACTGCTGCTCCATGAGGTATACAGTTAACAAAGGAGAGAACAGAAAGACTGACTTGTTCTCACAACAGTATGAATTTAAAGAACTATATGGGGTGTGCATTCTACAGGAAGCCCAAGTAGGAAGAAAAATGAAACACTGTACCTTGCACACAGCAATAAAGATGAGGGGACTTATTGTAGTAAGAAAATTCACAGCTGGCAGGCAATATCAGTGAGGCAATAAGATACTTGGTCCATCTTCATGCTTGCCTTTTAGGGTCATAGTGTTTTTAAAAAAAAGCCCTCTTTTTTATATTAACAAAGTCACTCCAGTCAATCTCTTTAACTCAACCTACATGAAAAATCTGGATGACTCTGTAAACGTTCTATGTTAGCACCAGTGAGAAAAATTGGTGCATCCTTTAAATTAGTATAGCTATCTTAGCATGACAGTTTTGTCTGTTTCTTTGTTTAAGTAATAGGCCCTAATCATCAACAAGTCTGCAGAGAGCATTAAACATTATAGATAATTTATAGATATGCTAATGAGGAAGAGGGAAACAAAAAAATTACTGATTCCTTCATGAAGCCAGATGAAATTTAGTATCCACTCTGATTGATAAAAATTGACAACATCTGGGGAAGTCTTCAGGGGAACAGTATACTAATAAGTCTGAACAAATAATTTCCATTTCAGATAACTTAATTTATTGATTGGTAGAACGAGATAACAAATGTGAAAGGAGTCTGAAAATTTCCAAGTAGATTATACAATGTTATTCTTAATATTAGCATTATTATTTTCAGCACATAATATAAGGTTAAAAACTACTAAAGTTTATAATTCAAAGCATTAAAAAACCCTGTAATGTGTTAAAAAATAATTACACATCTGACTACTAAAATGGATAGGCTAGTTGGGGGGGTTACTCTGAAATAATAAAAAGTTTGAGGGAAAATGTTTTTAAAGCAAATGTTAACACCTTTAAGTACACTTAATAACTAAGATGAATGTTAGCGAGGCCACGGGACACATTCCGGAAGTCTTCACAAGCCACGTATTTGCCCCAAAGCCTGATTTTGCTCCTGCTTTACTCATCTCCCCCTGCCCTTCTGGATTTATTCTTTAGGGTCTACCTTTCCCTGACAGAATGAAATGGACTTAATGACTTCCTGCACCTTGGTTTAAAAATGCTAAATATGTTTATCACGAGGATTTATAAGCTATGGATTTTCCCAGTAGATATTTTGTCAAGATAGCTCCCCTTATTAAAAGAAACTTTGTGTGTTAAGTGCCTAGGACAGTGCCAGGGTCTGCTTCTTTCTCTCTTTCTCAATTATATAAAATCTATTTTCCCTCTCAGGTGGGTTGACTATTTCCCCTACCCTACTCCCAAATAAAAATTTTGCTAATAATATTAATTTAAGCCAGTATTTTCTTGTTCTCTTAGAGATAAGCGTAGCTCAGTCCAGGTCTAATGAACCCTAATTCTGGTAACTGTTTTCTGAATAAATGTTAAGGCTCCACTGTGCTCTTTTCAACTGCCACATATAGCAAATAGCATTGGACTTGGAAATAAAGAAAATTCATTCCATTTTAAAGGTACACTTTATATGCACATAAGTATCAACCTTTCAGTGTGGATGAGGACCTTAGGCAATCGATCGTGATGGTACTACCAACATGGAGGATAATGGGAGAACTACTCAACAACATGCTTAGTTTTCCTCCAAAAGGACAGTCTTCAAAAAGCTTCCTTGTCTGGCTTTAGGGTGGTTTCATCTCTCTAAATAAATAGATATTTATTTAACTATGACTTAGAGTTTATATCTCAAGATGCAAAAGGGCAACACAGGGCCACACATGAATGATGACCCACCATGACAGTCTCTTTGATAATGACTTTACTTGGAAAAATATATTCTTCAATAAAAAAATTATTTTTTAATGTTGACTTTGTTCTCTTACGGCAATGCTGGAAAACATCGTAGCCCAACAGGAAATACAGGCAAAAGCTTCAAATGTAGAGCACACACACAAAAAACGTTTTTAAAGCTCATGCCCATCAAGTTTCCCACTTGATATAAGTCGTACACAGTCTTAGTCCAATGTGAACCCATGCTGTGAACATTCTGTAGCACCCACCTCAGAAAACTCTGTTAAATACATAAACACTGCTGAAAAGAAAACTTCTGGGCACTAGAAGTCAGACTCAAAGGGAAAATAAACCTGATTAAAAAAGAATCCCAAGGAAAGTTATATAAGTACAGTGCAACAAGGTCATAAGCTTAACCGTCCTTCACTGTAATATTTGAAAGTAAATTGGCATTTTAGTGATCTGCTTTGGTCGTCATTCTTTTTCTCAACTCACAGAAATGCAACAGAATAAGAATGGCTTCACGTGTGTCTTCCAAACCAAATGGAAAAGTGATAGGCATTACGGGGTAAGACACCTTTAAAAATGAGTATAATACTTTTTAATGGATTAAAAATGAACCCTATGAATTCACTTGGACCACCTAAGGAGAAGGTTCTCCAAATACGGTATAAATGACATCCTTTTCTTACTACTATGGAGCTCACCAATATTTCAGAGAACCTCACAAAGTAAATTTAAGCGTAACTTGAAAATGTTCTTCAAGAGCTTCAGCCAAATGATAACCTCCTCTGTTCTTCTCAGAGCAGAGCCACAGCTTTTTGAGATGGAAGACTTTAATAGGGTTGTAATTATAAAGTAAGTGATAACTACACACTAAAAGTGATTATTTTACCACTGGGGGAAAACTTTTAAAAACTTATAGGGCATGGTCAAGTAAGTCTTAACAAAATGCGTTTTCAACCAAAGGTATCTGAAAGCATAACCACATACTCCACCAGCCAAAATAATGAATAGAGAAACTTATTTCTAGCAGTATTTTTTTGTCAAAAAGTTTAGTATTCTATACAAAAGTATTTTCTCTAATATATATATATATATACACACACACACACACACACACACACACACACACACACTTGGATAAAATAGATGGTTAATATAAACCCAAATGTATAATCCCGTTTTCTGTTCCTATACTGCAGAACAACACAGTGTTAATTTGATATTGTTGCAATAATACGGACACGGCAGCGCTTTTCTGAATTCTGATCTGTGCCTAAACAAAATTACTCAAGTTAAAAATCTGAATCAGTGTTTATAGGCATAACATTATCTACTCAGATAACCCAGGAATAGGATATCTTGTTTTTCTAGTTCTGCATCCCTGAAGCATCTGACACTCAGCAGAGCTCAGTGAAATCTTGTTGAAAACGTGAAATATAATGTGTACCTTTTTTTATACAATGTGTATCACTTCCACTAATATTACAGAATCAGAAATTTATTCTTCTACCAACTGATAACAGCTCTAAGAGCAAGAAACACACAGTTAATACTTTTTGGATCTATTTTCCCACAAGTCTTATAAATGACTTACTAGTAAATGGAGAGAGAGAAAAGAAACAACTTCCTTATTTTGTGCAGGCAATATATTAGCTCAGTTTCAAGCTAGCTTACAACATCAAAAATAGTTTTGCGTATTGCATTGTATTACTGTGCAATGTTTAACCCACCAATCTTTTCTGTAGATGGTAAATTAATACACTCAATATTTTTGAATAAAATTATTACACTGTACCTAGCAATGAACACTCAAAATTTCTTGATGGGACGAAGGGAAGGAGAGCAGGAGGACAAAAAGAGAGGAATGAGCTTAATACTAACGATGGGGAGGAGGCAGAAGAGTAAGAAAATATCAAAAGACATGGGGAAAACTCCTGCAATGATAAAGAAAATGACTGCCTTCAGTTTGATAAAAACTTTGTTTCAACAGATACTTCTAAGACTGATTGAAATTCCAAAAAGAGTTCTATAGTGAGTTGATTAAAATAATAATAATAAGGTAAGTTGAAAGACAGTATCAAGAACCAAAAGATAGAATGTGATAAAGCTGCAGTATTGTGGTCTTGTACTCCATAATCTTCCTATAACCCCATGAAACTCTCTGGAAAACTTCATCAGTAGTTCAGCCAAGACTCTGAAACAATTAAAGATACAAAGGAAGGGACTTTTATCTTAAATGCATTTGTTCTGATTCTTTTAAAAGTTTTGAACATGAAACACATTTTATTTGATTTTTAAAAAGGTGAGCTGATACTTGATTGCTTTTCTTGTATGAACTCTTAAAAAAAAGATGTAGGCAAAGGAGAGAAACTATGGTGTACATAAGTTATCACATTCCCGTGAAAATGCTGTAATTTCAAGAATTATTCATTTTCCAGAAGAAAAAAAAAAGTACTCCATATGCTTCTCTGACTTACTGTATTAAGCCAAATAAATTTGGGTTTTGATGAATAAAATTATAAAAAGCAAAAATAATCTGAACACATCATGTAAAACAGGCTTGTGGATATTCCTTAAATGGGGAATGTCTGCAGCTTAAAATTAGATTAACTATTACAGAGTACTGAAATACTGAAATTGATATAAATCTACTTTTTTTTTTAAAGATTTTATTTATTTATTTGAGAGAGAGAGACAGTGAGATAGAGCATGAGCGAGGAGAAGGTCAGAGGGAGAAGCAGACTCCCCATGCAGCTGGGAGCCCAATGCGGGACTCGATCCCGGGACTCCGGGATCATGACCTGAGCCAAAGGCAGTCGTCCAACCAACTGAGCCACCCAGGCGTCCCTAAATCTACTTTTTTAATTAAAAAAAATTTATAAGGGGTACAAACTTTGGAAGAGGGTACAAACTTTAAGCTGTAAAATGAATATTTTACATTGAGGATCTAACAATGGTGATCATAGCTGATAATATAACTAGAACTTGCTACTAGAGCAGAACTGAAATGTTTTTACCAAAAGAGAGAAAGAGAGGGAGAAAGCATGAGCGAGTGCACAAGAATCTTCATAGAAAAAGAATGGGACTCCCAAGAAAACCCTCGACCGCATGTAGAAGAACCTTCTGTATTATTTCTACAACAAATATGGCCTAGAGAGAAAATATTTCTCTTATGAAAATAACTTATAAATACAGAACATTGGTATTATGCTTACTCAGAAAATCTATCTTTGCAATTTCCTAATGAAACAAGATATGCAGGAAATTGTGATAAATATACCATTCTTTAAAAAGAATGCTCGTAGTGTTAAATATAGGGAAAAATGTATTTTGAGAAACATAAAGTAGTATAATGAGTCTCTTTTGGGTTACTGGATAGGCTACCAGCTATTCTAGTTGCCAAGTAATGCCTACTCACATTTTCCTGAACAAAATAAGATAAACAGTTACTATAGCTCCTAAATACGACCCTCATATCCAATGCCACCAATATTAACAGATATAACCACGTGCATTATTTCATAGGGAGTGTAGGTGTTAACTACACAAGGGCTACCTGCTTAAATTTTTGCACACATGTTTAGAAATACATGTCCACACATGTATAGGAGATCCAATGGAATGAACTTTATCCAGTTCAAACAGACACACCCTAAATGTTAACACTGGAGAGTGGATATCTAATTATATTTTGATTTAATCTTCACTGATCTTGCTAAGATGCAGATTCTGATTCAGTAGATCTAAAGTGGGACCCACAATTATGCATTTCTAACAAGCTCCCAAGAAATGTTGCTGGTCCTGAGCCCCACTCTGGGTAGTAAGTAATGTAAGCAAATTTACATTTTAGGTGGTGTGAATCTATACTTTAGGTAGATTCAAAATCTACCTAAACTGAAGATTTCTAGAGAAAAAAACCCCACTTTCAAGAGGTAATTTACAGAATCTTTCTACACACATTTTATTTATGCCTCACATAAACTCTTAGGAAATAGGTATCATTATCATAATTTTCAAATAAAATGCCATCATAAACTTGGTTTTAAGCTCAGATTTATAAGTGCAGTCTCCATCACCAACAGCCCAGTGGACCGGCGGTTGTCTGTATAAAGCCCAACCAGGTGCAAGGACTAATTAATCTCCATCTGAGGGGGGCATGCTGTCCTTCAGGTAGAATCTTTGGGATCTCATGCCAATTGTTAAAGGAAATTAACGACAAATTTCAAGCTCCTTGCTCCTGAACGGGTTTTAAAATGACTTATAGTTTCCCCTCTATCTTTACCATCAAATCCTTCCATTCACTTCAACTGGTAAACGAACCAAATCTTGGATTTAACATTTTAACATTTCCTAGAAAGACTCCTTGTTTCCTTTGCCATTCTACCCCTACAATCCCTGTTTTCCATATACAGATCAGGCCACTTGTCTGCTGAAAGCTCTTCAATGGCATCACATTCTAAAAGTCAGATTCAGCCTCCTTCCCATGCCCTGGGACCCCACAGACTCTGCGCTCCACCTGGCTCTGACCTAATCACGTACCATGCCCCCTTGCTCACTCTGATGCAGCCATATTGGTCTTCTTCCTTTGCTTGAACACCCTGGACGCCTTCTCATTTTAGAGTACTTGTGTTTGCTTTGCCCTCTTGGAATCCCATGCCCCAAATGTGGGGCTTACTGATGGTATCTTTGTACTATTCAAGACTCAGCTTACAAGGCACCTCTCTGGGGAGAGCTTTCCTGACTAGCTAGCTTAAGATAGCCTTCATAGTTACTCTTTAATATCCTGCTTCATTTTGCCAATATCTGAAATGTACTCGTCCATTCATTCATTAATTTAACAAAATACCTCTCTCATTCTGCCCCCAAATCCTGTCCCCATACATAAGCTGCCTGGGAACAGGGACTTTGGCTATCTTGATTATCTTGCACATGGCACACGGCATTCAATAGTTAGTTTTGGAACAAATTATATGAAAGGGAACTTAATAGATATTAGAACGTGACATATTATTTTTACTACAACAGATCACTTTGGAAAACCTAGGTATGTGGGACCCATTCCTATCTAAGTTTGGTCTATTGGTTAAGAGCATGGCATCAGATGGTCTGGCTGTACTACTACCTAACTTGATTGTAAATGTGGGCAAATAACTTAATCTCTCTGTACCCATTTTCCCATCTGTAAAATGAGAAGAATAATGACTACAAAGTGTTGTGATGGGGATTAAAGAATAATGAAAGTAGAGGACTGAGAATAGTGTGTGGCTCATGTTAGGTGTTCAATAAACAAAAAGGAAAAAAAAAAGAAATATTCATGTACTTTTTCTCAGACCAAATGCATTCTGGACCTGTGTCCCTCTGCTGAGTAGCTATTGTTAAAGAGACAATAACTGCCAGTTGGACAAAATAACTTTTTAAAACATAAAAAATGTCTCAAGAACTTTAGAAGATGGATTTCATTAATTTCATTATTTGCTAGGAAGACACTAGTAGTTAAACTAATATGTTTTCTATTCTATTTGCATATAATTAATTACATAAACTTTCTTTTATGTTTGCCAATAATAGTTACCAAATTAATGAATAGAAAAGTTTACAGATTTTGTTGAAATCTCTTGCCAGTAATTTTGAAAGATGACCACTTTTGCTGACAATAGCATAAAAATGATGACATTCTACAGAGCCCTCTGTACTTTCTAAGAACTTGAATATATATGACCTCATTTTACTTTATTAAAACCTATGAGATACAAAGAATCTGCCATCAGATTTCCATTTTGCAAATTAAAAAAAAAAAGAGAGAGAGAGTCAGTGATTTCTCAAAGTCACACAGCTGATTAATTATCAGGCCATATAATGGAGTTGCTTGCCCTGTCTTTCTCTAATTCAGTCCATCAGACAATATCTCCTAGATTTTGTGGACAAGTAAAACATCAGAAAACATCTCAGAGGGCCCAAAGAAGGTTGTCAAGTTTGTTATTTTTCCAGGTAGAGGGAAAAAAAAAAAAAAAAAAAAATATATATATATATATATATATATATATATATCTTCTACCTACTATTTATATCATATCATAAAACTATATTGTCTTTTACCACCCCCAAAGAGGAAAAACAACATCTTAGAAAATGTGTAGTCCTTCAAATTAATAAAGTTTGCCTTATGAGAAAGTTACTACTTTGTAATTTTGCTGTTGCCTGGTGGAAACTCCTGTTGTGGTCTAAGAACCATTAGATCAATACCTGTAAGCCACTTCCCTCTTCTGTACTATTTCAGGTCTTATTAGATTTTCTACTTCTTATCCTCTTTGCATTTCATAGTCTTTAAGAAAAAGAAACCAGTAAGTTTTTCCTTTTGAAAGACGTTGTTCTTCTACTCACACTATAACAAAATGATTAGCATCATAAGTTTACGTCACAATCAAAGCACAGGACTGTTGGCTGACCCGTTGTGACGAGGCTGAGGGCTAGCAGGGAAGCAGGAAATGCAGATACAACATGGCACTTGTCACAGTGACTTTTCCCCTACATTTACTTTAGTAAGAAACAAGAACAGGATAAACACTTTGTGCCTGCCTTCTCATTTCTCACTCTGCTTTTGAAGTCATTGAAGAAAATGTGATGACTCCCCTCTAGACAAAGGCTGTACCATATCTGTCTTCACTTCCACAAAGCCCATGTGTTCCTCCTCCCAGACTTGGATTTATACTCTGCAAGAACTTCCCAAGCCTTATATGAAAAATAGATATCTAATTTTACAAAACTTTTATAAACTACCATTGTATTCTACCAAAAGGTCCAAGGGGATGGAGGTTGGTTTTCAGAACACTCTTAAAGTGACATTTTCCATGTTGACTACATTGATAAGCTTATATGAATGTTATATTTTAGCACACATCAAAAGGAGTAACTATAAAATCTTATTCAATCTTATCCTCTTGATCAATGTAGTATCTGTGATCTTCTTTGATGACTTCCTTAAGCTTTGGGAGGGAAATACATGAATGATATAGTGAAAGAGAAAAGGTTGCCCAATCAGACAAATCAAGGCCTGTGATCAAAGCAAGAATATCCTCTACCCAACCCAGTCCCACATTCTAAGTGACTCACCAATGGGATGTTTTGTCAAAGAAAGTCACTTATTGTTCAGTTG